>NC_092875.1:81316372-81655955 GCF_028372415.1 Notamacropus eugenii
ATCAGTCTCTCTCTAGTTACCTTTACTTAGAAAGTGAGCTGTTAAAAATCTCTCTTTGGCCTGAGGAATTTCAGCCTATTTTATTTTGACCCCTACATACTGCCAAGTTGAGCAGGCCTGCTCTAGATAAAAGAAATCAATCTCTATTGTGCCTTTGAGTTTTGTACTCCTTGAAGCTACCCCATGGGGGATGGGTATCAAACTGCACTGGGCATCAGATTGACCCTTTAAGACTGGAACTATGGAGCTGGAGCTTTAGCCCAAGAGTCTTTCTTCAGGTGATAGGCCCAGGGAAGAAAGAGCTGGGACCATGACCAGGACTCCCCTGAATCTGAGGCACATGGAGATGAAAACTAGAGTGGCTGGGTCTGGCAACTAAAAATCTCATTAGCTGCTGAAATGAAAAGAGAGGTGGCTCTCTGCCACTGTGCTTTCCTAAGGTCTTAGACATGTAACCCCAGTTTTTAATCCTATTCACTACCTGTAAGTGTGGGAGTGATTGGGGGTGGGGGCAGAGGTTTCCATGTAGACCCATTTAATGCTTTTCTGTTCATTTTTGCTATATGTAGTTAACTATATAACCACAGTATGCTGAGTGACTGTGTCCTGTGAATGTGAGAAGCAGGTTTATTTGACTGACAGAAGAAATTCTAAGAGCAGGGTAGGGACTCCAGAGTTATCATGTTCATCTTTGGATATTTTCACCAAGAGGCCATAGCTGTGTGCCCACTGCTGGCCATTCTGCCAGATCTCCAGCCTGGTCTCTTGCCTTTGGGAAGGGGAACAACATGATTCCTTTAGCTGCAATTATACCTTTACTTACTTCTTTTAGAGGACTCCACCCTAAGGGACTCCAAACCTCTATGTGAACAAGGGCACCTAAGTGGTACAGTGGACAGAGCCTTAACTTGAAGTCTTTCAGGAAGATAAAGGCTTTCTGACTTCCAATCTAACTTTATTCACTTATTAGCTATGTGAACCTGGGCAAGTAATGTAACTCGTGTCTGCCTCAGTTCCTTCAGTTGCAAATGGGGATAATGATAGAACTTATACATAGGGTTGTTGTGAAGATCAAATGAGATATCTACAAAATGCTTAGCAGAGCATCTGGCACATAGTAGATACTTAATAAATGACTGTTTCCTTCCTTCTTATGGAAAATGAAAATCTACCTAAACTCATTCCTCAAATGAACAAAATTTCCTCTGGTCATAACCTGCCCCCATACTGATGATTCTAAACTCCTGGTCATCATTCAAATGTCATTTTCCACACCCTCCCTGGGTCCATCTCCCATCCCTTATTGCCATTCCCCTCAGCCCCACCCAGTGTCCCATTCAACAGTTACCCATTTCTTCTACTGTGGTCTCTGATATGTCTGCTCCAGAGACACAAACTTGCTATCATCTTCAAACCTTTCCTTTCCCACTCCTTCCATCTATTGACCCTCACTGAGAACTGGCTTTCTCTTAGTAACAGAATCTCCCTGTCATATTTGTCCATCTCACTGATCAAGATGGGGGCCTTGCAATTTTCCTTGCTCCTCATTACTGTCTCCAGATTTTCTCTCTACTGCTATCCCTCAGTAATCTCTCCTCCTTTAAGGCTCACTCATTCTACATCTACCATCCAATTATTTCTGGTAGTTATTGTCTATAGACCTCCAGGACACTCCCATTCTTTACTTCAGGAGTTCAGTACTTGACTCACAGTCTCTCCTCAACTCTTGCCTTTATACTGGGGGACTTCAACTTATATACATCGTTCATCAGACACCCCAAACTCTTAGTTCTTCAATTTACTTATTCCCCTGACTAGTTACCCCTCTACCTAATTTAAGGTGCCCACAAAATTATGCCCTTGATCTTGCCCCTTCCACAGATGTACCACTTCTGTGCTCATGAGTTTTGAAACTCCCTTATCCAATCATAATCTACTATCATTTCATCTTTCCTTCTGCCTTGCCACCCCTAACCTTGTTCTTCATCCACATCATAACCCTCAGTCTCTCAGTCCCTCAGTTCTCTCCCAGGCAATCATCCCTCTACTAGCTACACTCTCCTCCTTTCTCCATTTTTATCTCTTGGTTAACTGGTTTAAATATACATTGTCCTCCTCTCCTGAGTCCCTTATCCCCTCATTCTCTTGTAAATCTTGCCCTTCCATAACTCAGCCTTGGATTCCTCTCACATTTTGCTTCCTTGTCTACTATACAGTGCTGCTGAATGAAGCTGAAGAAAATGATGAAACTGTGCTGACTAGGTTCACTACAACTATGTGTTATATAACTTCAACTGGGTCTTGAGCAAGATAATCAACTCACTATCCTATTCTCCACAGTGATTCTTCCAAATTTTTTAATTCATCTTCAAACCTCCCATGGCTCCCTGCTTCTTCTACCTTCCTAGTTGAGGACTTTGATTCATATTTTACTGACAAAAATTTGAGATCATTCATGCATAGCTCCCTTTTCATTCCTCATTTCACACCACTCAGATACCTTTTGCTACCATCTCCATGCTTTCTTCATGGAGAAGTGGTCTCATTCTAGTTCAGCAGATTGATCCTAATATCTCCACTCTCTCATTGATCTTCAAACTTACTCTCTTTTGTCTCCTTCTTTACTGCCTACCTACACACATCCTCAAAAACCCCTCCCTTGACCCAACCATCCTGGCTACCTTTTCTCTTCTTGGTGACTATACTTCTTGAGAAGGTGGGGGCCATTGTACTTTATGCTGACTAATGTCTTGCCACTGTACTCCTTTGACTCTGGAGGAGAGAGCGAGGCAGATGGCTTTGCATAGGCCTGCCTCACTTAAGTCCAACTCACTTACTAGTGAAGATATACCCTCCTGATGACACTGGTTCTTTTTGAGAATGAAAGGACAACAACAGTCTGTGAGTAGTACTAGCTAACCCTTTGGGGGCCCAAATGAGTAGTTCCATTTAGGAAATGCTGCTATTCCCTCCCTCCTTCTCTTCTGCCACCCCCATTCTCCTTCTCTTTTCCCTCTATCCATGGGGAGCGTCATATCCTTATAAGCGCTTTTGATTGCATATATTTTGCAAGATATCTTGAAGTATGGAGAGTTGGCTTTTTTTCTTCCCTATTTATTTATTCTATTTGTTTTAAAAACCTGTTACAATTAAACTTTTTTGTTTCATGTAGTTTTCATTCATGATTTCTTGAAATATAGCTCTGATAAACCAGGTTTTGATAAAGCCTATTGGGATGCAAATAGTGCTACTTGACTATGACTCTAAACCCAAGTCACTCTGGCTGTTTATTGTCTTTTCTGCCTCTGTTCCTCAACTGTAAAATGGGAGTAATGATAACACTTACTTCCTCACATTACTGTGAGAACCGTGTGTGACTGCTATTGCAAGTACGAATTTCCTACTGGGCTGATTATTCCCAAGTCTTACTTAATGGCTTCCCCCTAGGATTATTTCCAGTCTCATTTTCCTTTCCTTCTTGCTCTGAACGTTCAGGAACTTGACTGTACCTCTGTTTCTCAATAATTTTTGTCCCTCATTCCCTGACTCCCCGTAGACCTCCTGGTTCTCAGGTGCCTCCAGCTCTCAAATTCCTTTAGCCCAGTTTTGGTCCTGAGGCCTCTTGTCCATTCAGAAACCTGAAGAATTACAGGTTCCAATGGGGACCTGGTCAGAATTCACATTTTATATCCATTTAGAAATATCTGATATTGTGTTGTCTTGGGCAAAGACAAGAGTTAATAGTCAGTCCTTTCTCTCCAATAACAACAGTGTTAAAATTTTTGCATCTCAGTTTGAAAACTGCAAGACATTTTACAGACATCATTTCAAGTAAATGTCACAGGAATTCTGAGAAGTAGGTAATATAAGTTTACTACCCCCATTTTAAAGATGAGCCAACTGAGTATCAAAGAGAGTAAACTGAATATCAAAGAGTTTAAGGGATTTTCCCATAGTCATAGAGTTAGTGTCACCAGTGGGATATGAGGCCAGGTCTGCTTGATTCCCACACAATTCATCTTTGCTTCACTCCCAGGTATTCCTCCACTGAAAGTTCATGCCTTCCTCCCACAACAGACCCCAGGGACCTCCCAGGAAGTCCTCTCTCAAGCCATCAACCTCTGGTAAAGTATTGTGGGGTGGGGGCAGTGGAGGGAGTGGGAAATCAAAATATTGTGGAGTCACAAAGAGGGATGAGACCTTGGAGATGTTCGAGTTTAACCTTCCCCCACTCCACCACTACATCTCACTCCACATTCACTCTGTCTACACATTTTAACACAGAAGAAACAACCAAAAGACAGAAGGAGACTTATGGAAGCTCACACATTACACATTTCTGACATTGCCTACCTTGGCACGTAGGGGACGTCTCCTGGAGTGGGGGTAGATTCTATGACCTACCTAAAATGAAAGTTCAAATAAAGTACAGAAAGCCAGGACAGTGAGTTTGAAATGTTGGGAGCTCATTGCAGAAAGGTGGATCAGATGATAGGGCTAGTAGGTGGAGCTGAAACACTATCTGGACCCAGAGAGGTGGGAGCCATCTTCAAATGGAGACTGGACTGTTAGCAGCCCTGCTATAAAGAGGGGATGAGGTGGAGCCAAAGGCTATTGTGAAGGGCAAAGTGAGACTCAGGAAAGAGAAGAATGGTTGTACAAGGCAGTTATTAGGGACAGTTTCTCAAAGGGCCTTGGACTAGAAGCCTTTGGTGCCGTGGAATATTCTCTGCATAGATAAATTTAGAATCATGCTAAGAAAATGACTAAAATGTCTATATCTTTATCCCAAAATTCCACTGCTGGGAAAATACCATAAGGAAAGCAAGGTCAGAAAGGAAAGCACATAATATGCCAAGATATTTCAAGTATCCTTCTGTAGGAGGAAAAAACTGGAAACAAAGTAGATCCGATTGATTATGGAATGGCTAAAAAAATTTGTGAAAAGTGAATGTAAGAGAATATCATTGTCTTTTAAGAAATTATAGGTAAACAGGATATAGAGAAGCATAAGAAGACATTGATACAAAGTGTATTAAGGAGAACCACGAAAACAATATATACAATGTCTGGAAAGAATAACAACAAATAAAACTTGAATTATGTGTAAATTTTTCACACAGTGTACTTCTCTAGGTGGAGCAGGCTGGCATTTTGGTTGAACCCAGGTGCCTTTTTCTTTAGCTTCACTGTTGTTCTGATAATTTTACTTTACTCACTTCAGGAAGCTATTTATGCTCTTGCACATTAATTGTCTAGGTTAGCATCTTGCCCTTGACCTGTTTGTTTACAACAATGTGTACAGCATGTTCAATAATATTATAGACCTATTCAGTCTTGCTATGGTAGCATTTGCGGAGTATTCCTTGCTGAACTGTGCTCATACCCTTGATGTCTGCAATATCACAATATATGTATACATATACCTAGCCAAAGGGACAACGGTATGTTTTCAAAAGGGCTTAGAAAGCATGTATCATGTCCCTCTTCTTTTTCCTTTTGTGTTTGTCATTTTGCCAACTCATTGGAATATGAGAGGGGGCAGAAAATGTAGTTGGCATTTCTTTTTAGTGTAGATCGTACTACATCACAGAATTACACAGTATTAGAGGGAAAAGGTTCCTCAGAGACCACCTAGTGGAGCACATGCATAGAAAACACTCCCTACTACAGGGTACCCAGTATGCTTTTGCTTAATGACCTCTTGCCATAGTGAACCCAGAATGCTCTGAGGTGGCTCATTCCACTTTTGGACGGCTTTAAGTGTTAGGAAGTTTTCCCTGGCATCAAACTAAAATTTGCTTCTTTGCGACATCTACTCCATTGTTACTAGTTCTCTCCCATTGGGTCAGATAGAGTAAGTGTAATCTCACTGATTTCTCTTTCAGCTTTGACATTCTGTGATACAAAAACGAGAATAATGACATCTAGATACTGCTGTGGGAAACTGGGGTGAGTCACACTTGTCTTTGATAGGGAAAAAGGGATACTTGGGGTCTGGATTGTCCAGAGATTAGAGTAAGAACAAAATGAGGATGGGGAGTTGATACTCAGCATATAGGAGGACAATCCTTTAATATTGTCCACTTACTCTGTCCCACATCCTCACCCCCATGTCACCATTACCTTGTCAACTGTGCTGTGCCTACAAATAACAACTATAGATGCCTGCTTCCATTGAATATGTCATTGCCAGGATCTCAGTAAGCTGCCACCAAAAGGCATGTTTCAAAATATCTTCTGTTGACCTGAAAGTTTGGTTTAAAAAGGCAAACAGGCTAAATGCATATTGTTTATTCCCTTAAAGATAATGGTTATGTGGCCATGGAGCCAGAGAAGGAAATCTCTGACTGATTGTTATAGAAATGACCAGGCCTAAATCTCTTTCAGGACAAGCCAAGGGTGTCTGTGTCCCTCAGATTTATGGTCTCCATATGTGATCAACTACACTATGAGAAAGGAATTTCTTAATTGGATGGGTTGCAAATACAGTAAAATAATGGAGCTGACAGTTTCAATTGAAATTACAATCCAGGATATCTGTGTTTTCTTTACCATTAACATTCCATAACATAGTATATGTCCACAAAATATTAAGACATGGAAAAAGTCCCATTATTCAAGATAGTGTCTCACATTAAGGGTCTTATAAAGTATGCTAAGTCAACCCTATCTAACTTTGTTGACCGAAAAAGAGGTATTCTCTGAGTTTACTTCAGAGAACAGAGAGTCTGTTAGGTCCAGGCTCTTCCTCTGATTGATTAATTTAAGCTCTGGCCTTTATTAAAATCCAAAAAATGATATTAAATGTTATCAGTTCTGAAAGAGGACACCAAGGGTCAAGGTCATAATCACTCAGACTCTACTTCATGCCCCCTGAGTGTCAGCTCTGACTAAAGGAATCAGAACCTCCAAAAGACTGGAAGTACAAGTTTTCTCCAACCAATCTGTCTCATAGAAGATGACCACTGGCCCAACTCTCCAGCTGAAGAGAGAAGGTAGTGAAGTAGAGAGAAGTGCATCTCCTGTGATCCCATGGTCGTCAAAGACAGCTCATTAGCATTTCTTTGCACCCATGTTTTCTCATGCAGGGGACATTCCAAGAGCGGACTGAGACCACCAGTCACAGGGATGGAAGTTGTTAGTGGGAGGATCCAGGGAATCAGAGACAATTCCTTAGCTCCACTCATAGACCCCTGAAGAGAAAGGAACTCAGACTGTGATCCATACTGTGCTACTGTAACTTTCTTATCTCTATTGCCTTATAAGCAAGGCACTCCAGAAACCCCCCAAGGGTGTTTATTATAGGGATTATTGGTGCTATTGTTGGGTTAAATGGGTGGGGAAGGGTGGAGGCACCAAGTTTTCAAATTCTCTACCTTCCTAGCTCAAACTGGGTTCAAGAGGAATTCCCTGCCCTGGCTTTTCATCATAGTTACTTCTGTAGAAGAGTGAGAAAGATAAAGAAAATGACTATGAAATTGCCCGTTCACCAATCATGCTCTTTATCATACTTCCCATCTGTGGATGCACTGGAATTGTCTTTTCCTCATCTGAAACATATCATGCCAACTCAGGAGAATCTGAGCTGCATATTTTGTCCTGGCACAGGAAAAGGCATTTTATATTGTTCTTTGGCAATCTTCTCTCCAAGTGGAAGGTCAGTTACAGGGACATCCTTCCTGAAGAGAGGGGCATCCTTGTCCCTACTCAGGGCAGAGGATGGAGCTCTGGCTGAGCATAGGAAGAGCAGGGGCCATGGCCATATAGTCCAAGCTTCTCAATCACTAAACTCAGCATTGGGTCTCCCTGGTACTTACTTGCACCCATTCCTCACCCGCAGATATCTCCCCCCAAACACCAAAAACTATCAACCTCAGAGCAGAACATCCTTACTGAGAATAAAGTTAGACTATATAGAGGAGGCAACAAGGAGTGTGTTAGTACAAAGAGTGGAAAGAGGAGCTGCTTTGTAGATTTTGGGGAGGCAGTCAGTCAGTCGATAATCATTTATTAAGGTCTGCCATTTGCCACACATTGTGCTAAGTGCAGGGCATAGAAGAAAAGACAGAAGACAGTTTGTGCTCTCAAGTTCACAATCTAATGGGGGAGACAACTTGCAGATAGTTATTACAAATAGGTAATATTGAGGATAAATAGGAATAATCCTTCCTTCTTTCCTTCCTTCTTTCCTACCTTTCTTCCTACCTTCTTTCTTTTCTCTCTCCTATCCTCTATTCCTCTCCCTCCCTTCCTACTTTTTTGCCTTCTCCTTTCTTCCTCCTTCCTCTTTCCCTTCCTGTCCTTCTATTCATCTCCTTCCTTCCTAACTTCCCCTCCCTCCTTCCTTCCTTCCTTCCTTCCTTCCTTCCTTCCTTCCTTCCTTCCTTCCTTCCTTCCTTCCTTCCTTCCTTCCTTCCTTCCTTCCCTCCTCCCCTCCCTTCCTTCCTAACTTCCCCTTCCTCTTTTCTTCCCTTTGTCACTACCTCCCCCTTTTTCTTCCTTCCTTCCCTCCCTCTCTCCCTCCCTCCCTTCCTCCCTCCCTCCCTCCCTCCCTCCCTCCCTCCTTCCTTCCTTCCTTCCTTCCTTCCTTCCTTCCTTCCTTCCTTCCTTCCTTCCTTCCTTCCTTCCTTTCTTCCTTCCTTCCTTCTCTAGTGCTTAGCAGAGTGCTTGGCACATAGAGGGCACTTAATAAATATTTATTGAATTATTCTCACTTGATCCTCAGAAATTATTATGCGTGGCATGTGCTGTTATAAATCCCATTTTACACACGAGCAAACTGAGACTGAAAGGTTAAGGGACTGGTCCAGGTTTCCACAGTTATTAAAAGTGTCAGGCAGAAAGGGAAATCGAATCTTTCTGCCTCCAATTCTGAGCATCCACTGTAACCATCCAACTCCTTATGAACCATGTTTTTCCCAGGATCTCACTTCCTGAACTATATTCTATGGCACCTCACAAGAAGTTCAAAAGTATAGTGCTGATACCAGTGACATTTTTCCTATTAATTATTAACCATTAAAATTATAAGTGTGCCAAAAAATGCAGTAGGTCCTCATATGAGAATTTCAGCCACATCAAAATTGTATCTCTCACAAAGCAAAGATGGATCATAGCAGCCTATTGATGCTTATATAGCTGTGGAAGAATATTCCCTAAACCTGGCAATTCCCTGATTGGGTAATAATTAATGAGAATGAATATTATAAGGAAAAGTGGACCTATTCTAATGAGGGGATAGGGGAATGAGACTGATTGTATCACTCTTATCCCTAGACCAACCTTAGCTCCCAGCCATCTAGACAAAGGATCTACCCTCCCCCACCCAAGCTTAGTGGAACACAATGGGCTTCCCCAGCTGAGTGGGGTCTGACCAAGATTGAGGAGAATGTTAAATCCAATCTTATTATCAGCCCCATTCTTCAGGGGCTGATTTGACCTAGAAGAGAATGAGGAAATAGGAAGGAAAAAAATCCCAGATCTCCCAGTAGTTATTAGTTATTAATATAAGAGAACAATAATAATTTCTTTCACTTGGTTCATATATTGGCAGAATTACACACAGCCTTCTAAGTCTTCTACGTCATAACAACTCCAGAAACTGTCTTCTCCAATTGTCTGAGGTCTAAGTGGCAAAAAACTGTGGCTCCACAAGGGTTAGTGAAGACACGGAGAGAGAGAGAAGAGGCAAAGGAAGGAAGCAAAGAGTAGCTGATGGGAAAAGTTGTTAGGTAATGAGAAACTGAATGACTTGAAAGATTATGGGAAGGAAAAAAGAACAGAATCTCTCAACTTTCTCTCTGCTTTCAGTAATTCTTTTACCCCATTTTTAATTAGGCTCTGGGAAACAAACAAAAAAGTAATGATACATCAGATACCTCTCTGAGTAAGAGAGCAGTGTTGGAGATCTCACGGGGAAGTAGTTTAAAATTTCTCTGAGAATTCTGGGATTGGAAGTTTTTCTCACTTTCCTGGCCAGGGAAATATTGGAAATTAACAGATGAGAATGATGCAACTCCAGAAAAGGCTTGAATAAGTCTTTCAGCAGTTTCAGGAAAAAGATTGAGAGACCTACACTGATTCTGGCAGAGGGGGTGGAGATGTCTGAGGAACAATCAATATATACTGGAGCATGGAACCAGGGCAGTCAAGGTCTTCATCTACCCCAGGGAGATGGGATGGCAGCACCAAAGGAGAAGAGAAATCTGATCATTAATGAATGTCTTCCTCATCCCCAACCATGAGTCCAAGTGAAAGAAGAGGTGTCTTTGTACCCCCCACTGTCTCTTCCCTTCTTTCCTTCCATCTTTCTGGGCAGAGACTTAAAACCAAAAATTTCTCTTCCATTTAAGTGTTTCTTTAATGTTTAAAGTCAGTTCTGTCAAGCTTGGTTTATCTAGACCAGCCCCACATAACATACTACCCTCAGTTCATTTGCAGCCCACCAAAGGATTAAGGATAGCCCCCCACTGCCAATACTCTTCTGTTTGTCATGTCACCTGCAGCAACCAACCTTCTTCAGTCTCTTTCTAGTTACCTTTACTTAGAAAGTGAGCTGCTAAAAACTTATGTTCAGCCTGAAGAACTTTATCCTCTCTCAATTTTGGCTCCTATCTACTGCCAAGTTGTGCAGGTCTGCTCTAGATAAAAGAAACCATTCTCTGCTGTGCCTTTGGGTTTTGTTCCCCCTGAAGTTGCCCCATGGGGAATTTGTATCAAACTGCCCTGGTCATCATATTGACACTTTAGAATCAGAACTGTGGAACTAGAATTTTAGCCCAAGACTCTTTCTTTTGATTGAAGGACCATGGAAGGAAGAGCTGAGAACATGACAGATGGTCCCCTGAATCTGAGGCATGTGGTGATCAAGACCAGAGTAGCTGGGCCTGGCAACTCTTGAAAATTCCATTAGCTGCTGAAATGAAAGGGGAGGTAGCTCTCACTGTGCTTTCCTAGGGTCTTAGACATGCAACTCCAGCTTTCAATTCTATTCACTACCTGTGATTGTGGGAGAAAATTGGTGGGTAGGGAACTCCACATGGAAGCACTTAAAGCTTTTCTGTTCATTTCTGTTATGTATAGTTAACTATATGACCATGGTATGCTGAGTAACTCTGTCATTTGAATGTAAGAAGCAGGTTTGATTGACTGACACAAGAGATTCTAAAAGTAGGGTAGGTGCTGTAGAGTTATCATATCCAATTTTGGATATTTTGATCAAGAGATCATAGCTGTGTGCCCACTGGAGGCCA
Organism: Notamacropus eugenii; assembly: GCF_028372415.1. NCBI lineage: Eukaryota > Metazoa > Chordata > Mammalia > Diprotodontia > Macropodidae > Notamacropus > Notamacropus eugenii. Next base: position 81,327,628 of record NC_092875.1, read on the forward strand.
TTCCATTAAATCTTCTATCTGGTCTTTTGTCTTTGGAAAGGGGAATAATGTTCCTTCAGCTCCAAGAGCCCTTTCCCTAAGACTTTTAGAGAACCCCACCTCAAGGACCTCTAAACTGTTATGTGAACAGAGGCACCTAAATGGTGCAGTGGATAGAGCATTGCATCTGAAGTCTTCCAAGAAGACGCAGGCTTTTCTGAATTCCATTATAACTCTAGACAACACATATTACCTATGTGAACCTGGGCAAGTCACTTAACCTTTGTCTCAGTTGCCTCAACTGTAAAATGGGGATAATCACAGAATTTATTTCCAGTGTAGTTGTGAGGTCCGAATGAGATCTCTAAAAAGTGCTTCACAGTGTCTGGCACATAGTAGGTACTTAATAAATGTTTGTTTCCTTCCTTCTTATGGGAAATGAAAATATACCTAAACTTGCTCCTCAATAATTAACAAACTCCTCTCTGATCATAACCCTCCACCATCCCAATTTTTTCAAACTGCTTGTCATCATTCAAACACTATTTTCTGTACCCCACTGCCAGATCCCTTATTCCAATTCCCCACAATGCCACCCCATATCCCATTCTATAGTTATCCACTCCTTCAGCTGAGCACTCTGATACGCGTGGTCCAGAAACAACAAACTTTCTTTCATCTTCAAACCTTTTTTTCCCTCACTCTTTCCATCCTTTTCTCCTCACCAAGACTTGGCTTTCTCTTGATAACAGAATCTCCCTGGCCAATATTTCCAACACTGGCTGCACTTTCACTTATTTCTCCAGCTCACTGGTTAAGATGGGAGAGCTGCAATGCATCTTGCTTGCCACTGCTTTCTCTAGATTTTCTCTCTACTACTATCACTCAGTAATCTCTCCTCCTTTAAGGTCCACTCAATCCCTCTCTATAACTGAATCATTTCTGGTAGTTGTCTAGAGACATCCATCTAACGCCCTTTATTCATTTCACAAGTTCAGTGCATGGCTCACAGTCTATCCTCAACTCTTGTCTTCACACTAAGGGACTTCAACACACACGCACACACACACACACACACACACACACACACACACACATTGATAGAGAGATAGTTCCTCAGATACCTTAGATTCCTAGGTCCTCAACTTATTCATTGTCTTTGACCAGTTACTCCTCTATCCCATTTAAGCCACCCACAAATATGATCATACCCTGATTCTTGCCACATTCATAAATGTACCATTTCTATGTTCCTGAGCTTTGAAATTCTCTTATCTGATCCCAATCTATTCCTTCCGTCTTGCATCCCTAAACCCTGTTCTTCATCCATGTCATGATCCCCAGTATCTCAGGCCCTCAGTTCTCTCCCAGGCAATCACCTCTTTACTAGCTACACTCTCCTCCTTTCCCCATCTTGACCTCTTGGTGAATTGGTTTAAGACTACACTGTCTTCTTCTCTGGAGTCCCTTACCCCCTCATCTTCTTGTAAATCATGGCCCTTCATACCTCAGCCTTGGATCACTCCCACTCACTCTTTGCTTCCTTGTGTGCTACACACACTGCTGCTGAATGAAGATGGAGAAAATGATGAAATCGCGCTGACTAGGGTCACTATAAATTTGTGTTATATAATCTTAATTTGGCCTTAAGCAAGGCAATCCTTTTTGAGCTCCCATATCCACTCACTGTCCCACTCTCCACAATGGCTCTTCCAAATCTTTTTATCCCTTTTCAAACCTCCCATGGTTCCCCTCCCCTCCCCTTCCAGCTGAGAACCATTACTCATGTTTTACTGAAAAAAAATTGAGGTCATTCATGGATAGCTCCTTTTCCACTCGTTCTCCTCATTTCACACCACTCCTACCATTCTACCATCTCCATGCTTTTCCTTGCAAGACAGACTTCTCTACATGCACAGGTGATCCTGTTCTAGTTCAGCAGATTGCTCTTTTCTATTAACCCTGCTTTCTCATTCATCTCCAATCTCTCTCTGTCTAGTGGCTCTTTCCTTACTGCCTAAAATGCCCATCTCCAAGAACCCCTCACTTGACCCATCCATCCTGGTTATCTTTCTCTTCTTTTGTGGCTAAACTCCTCAAAAAAGTGGGGGCCATCCTCAGTAATCCCAACTTATCTTTTGCCCCTGGACTCCACTGACTATGGAGGAGAGAGTGAGGCAGATGACTTTGCACAGCCCTGTCAAACTTAAATCCAATTCACTTGCAAGTCGAGACATCACACTCATGATGTCACTGGTCCTCTTTGGGAATGAAGGACAAACAACAATCTGTGAGTAGTACTAATTTGCCCCCTTGAGGATGTAATTAAGCGGCTCCAGTTGGGCAATACTGCTATTTCCTCTGTCCTCTTCCTCTACCTCCTCTTCCTCTTTCTCTTCTTCTCCTTCCCCACTTCATCTTCTCTTTTCCCTCTTTCCACTTGGGGAGTCATATCTTTACATGTGCTTTTGATTGCTTATATTTCAGAAGGTATCTTGACATGTGGGTCTTAGACTTTTTTCTTCCTATTTATTGATTTATTTACTTATTTATTCATTCATTCATTTATTTTTTTCTATCCTTTTTTGAAAACTGGAACAATTAACTGTTTTGTCTCATGGAGTTTTCATTCCTGATTTCTTGAAATATAGCTCTGTTAAACAAGACTTTTTACAAAGCCTATTGGGATTCAAATCGAGCTACTTGACTGTAGTTTTAAACCCAAATAATTCTGGTTCTCACTGATTGGCCATGGATAGATCCCAGTCCAAGCCTCACTTGCTCATTGTTTGGGGATTGATGGATGAATTTTTGTCAATAGCATTGTTTCTGTTCTGATCAAAAATTCTGAGGATCTTTTCCTCCCAGATTTCTTCTTTTGGGAAGTCTCACACACATATATCCTACAATTCAGTAACACTGGCCTCCTTGATGTTCCTCAAAGAAGACATTCCATCTCCTGACTCCAGACATTTTCTCTGGCTGACTGCATGTGTGGGATGCTCACTCTCCTCCTGGCTTTCCTGGTTTCCTTCAAAATCCTGCCTTCTATAGGAAGACTTTTTCCATCCCCCTGAATCCTAATGCCATCCCTCTGTTGATTATTTACCAGTTATTATAGATATAGTCTGAATGCATGCAGTTATTTATAACTTGTCTCCCTTATTAGGCTGTGAAATCCTTGAGTGCAAGAATTGTTTTTTTCTTTACCTTCCTTTGTATCCCCAGGGATATTCCCACAATATCTAAAACAAAGTAGCTACTTAATAAATATTTGTTGACTGACAGGGGGGATATTGTGGTGTTTTGGAAAGATGTCTCCTACATATGTCTGAAGCTCTCAATAGACTCCTTGGTTTGAGTAGAGTTCCACCTGGCAGACAATTTAGATAGGACATTCCCTCACTGTGTAAGACCATGTTACCTGGCATTTATGGAAGTTTAAGGAAGGTAACTCAAGTACTAATTTGGAATGTTTACAAGGTAGTGCCAGGACTGTATGAGCACAAGCATCATACTGTGGTGGTGCTGGGGGAAAAAACGTTTATATTTGGAAGCTTTTCCTTGTCCCTTGCCCACTTGGGTGGCTGAGTGGGGACAGAGTAGGGGACTATCTCTTTAGCTACGAGTTTTCATGATACTAGAGGTATATTATGACTGGAGCATCCAAAGCTTACCTATTGCCTGAGAATCATCCTTTGCTTTTATATAATCAAATTTAATCTACTTTTGTCCCCTACAGTTATTTAATTTGTTATACAACTCAAAATGTTCCACTGCTCCACAACTATGGTAGAACATGTGGGAAAATTTCTAATGTTCTCTGATCTCATAATAGTTATTTGAATGTGCTGAATGGCTAGGTAGAAGAAAAAAAGGTAAAGGAAAAGTTAGAGCAGAATGAAAGGAAGGAAAGTAGGAGAAAAAGAAGGAAGGAAAAAGGAAAAGGAAATGAAGGAAAGAAGGAAGAAAGGAAAAAGGAAAGAATGGAAAGAAGGAAGAAAAGCACTTTTTAATACTGATTTATCAATCATTTACTAAGGTGCTATGCTAAGGGATGGGTGTGATCAGGAGGCGAATGATTATGGGGAAAAAAGGGTTTGGTAAGGAGTGGTTCGAAGATAAGAAGAAAGCAATGAGTCAGGGAGAGTTCCAAGACTCCCTGGGAGATTAATTGGGACTTCCTTCACAGTTCTCTGAGCACAAGGAAACTTTAACAGAACGACTTCTTGAGATGTCTTATAAATAAAAGTTTACCTTTGACATAGGGGTATTTTTACCCATTTCCCTGAGCATATGTGTTTCCTTCGTTTTGGAAGAAGACCATGACACCAGAGAAATGATGACATGACTTGCAGTTGACTTTGTTTTGAGTGAGGAGGGCTGTGCAAGGTCACCAACCCCACTTTCTCCTCCTGAGCCATCTGGGTCCAGTGACCAGATATTCATCAGGATGACTGGAGATGGATGACCCAGGATGCAATGGAGGCCTTGGCCTTCTTAGGCTGGTCTTTTCAGGTACTCACTTAGATGGAGGTAATGAACATTGAGTGAGTAGGCCTCTTTAAGAAGTAGTCAGGGAATGGACCTTTTAATGAAAAAAAGAACAAACAACTAAATCAACAGAAACTGTTAGTAGTGATAATGACTCTAAATCAGCAGTTAAGTAGAGCATGGGCAGGGACTTATTGTTGTCCAGCTCCTGGGCTTCAGAGTGCACTGGGTTTAAGGTTTTTGGAACAAGAAGGAAGGAAATAAGGAAGTAAGGAAAGAAGGAATGGAGCAAAGGATGAAGGAAGGAAGGACATCAAGCTAGCAAACCCCAAAGCCTCAAAGGAAGGGGAGAGGGAGACAGACTTGCACTTGACTTTGTTTTGAGTGAGGGCTGTGCAAGGTCACCAACCTCACTTTCTCCTCCTCCCTGAACATACAATGCTGATGAGCAACATATAGAAATTTCTTAGAGGTCTTTGTCATAATTAGTATACCACCTGATTGCCATCTTCTCCTCCATCACACCCCTCCTTGGTGATTTTGATGTTTAAGTTAACACTGCTATCTCCCTTGGTTCTCAGTTCATCAAGCTCAACATCCTCAGAATTTGTCTCCTTTCTACACCATTTATCCACAGGGGTGGTGATAGCTCCAACATTACCTGAAATTGCTCACCCTCAACTTCACAAACTCTGAAATATTCCCATCTGATGATAATACCTTGTCCTACTTTCCTTGCTGCCTACTCTGCATCCTCAGCATAACTTATGATGCATCAACCCTTCCATATTCTTCTAGTCTATGACCTTTGTTTTGGTCTTACTTCCCTTTATTCACACTCTTAACTCTAACGTCAATCAGCTCAAAACCATTTGGAACCATCCCTGAACTTTCCCCAAACATACACATCCTTGTCCTTTTAACATTCATCCTTCTAAACATCAGCTTCTAATCTTCACAACTACCACTTGCCTTTTACTCTCTGTTTGCCTAACAATAGGATCCACTAGAGATGGAAATGGCAAACTACTCTAATATCTTTGCCATGGACAATGTCCACAAGATCACAGAGAGTTCGACATGACTGAATAAGAACAATAAACATTGCTTCAGAAAGTCATGTGATAATGTAAGTGGCTTCAGTACAAATTTGCCCCACTTAACCTCAGCTAGATCCTTCAAAAAATATGATTGCTTATTGCATTTCCCATAGTGGTTATTCAAAACTTTTCCTCTCTTTAAAAACATGTATTTTCAATCACCAAAGTTCCTGAGTGCTCCTGTTCCCTCCCCAAATTGGGAATGAAAGAATAAAACCCTTCAAAACATGTATATCAAGGAAAACAAATTTCCCCATTGGTCATGTCTAAAAGGTGTGTGTGTGTGTGTGTGTGTGTGTGTGTGTGTGTGTGTGTGTGTGTTTGCACTCTAAATTCCTCACCTCCCTATCTTGTAGGTAGCATGTTTCATTATTAGTTCTGTTGAATTTTTATGGCCATTTATCAATCAATAAGTGGATAAAGGCTATGAACAGGCAGCTGTCAGGGGAAGATATTCAAGCTCTCTGAAGCCATAGGAAAAAACTTCTCTAAATCATTAATAATAGAGAAATACAAATTAAAGCAGTTCTTACATCCCACTTCATACGTATCAGATTGCAAAGTTGACAACAAGGGTAATTCACATACTGGAAAGGTTACAGAAAAAGAAACACTTTAATGCACTTTTGGCGGAACCTTGAATTGGTCAAACCATTCCAGCGAACAATCTGGAAATTTGTCCAAAAAGTTACTAGACTGTGCATGTCCTTTGAAAGAGTATTGGGCCTATATTACAAAGAAATCAAAGAGAAAAATGTCCTATACATACAAGAATTTTTAAAACAGTTGTTTTCATTGCAGCCCCAAACTGGAAACTAAAGGGATACCCATTAATTAGAAACATTGCTGAACAATTACGGAATATGAATGTAATGGAATCTTTTGTACAGTAAAACATAAAGTGATTTTTTCCAGAGAAACCTGGAAGGTTTGTATGAATTGATGAGAACAAAGAAAAAATTTGTACTCTAACACCAATATTGTAGAGATGAACAATCTTGAAAGACTTAAGAACTCTGATTAATCGTGATTGCAGAGAACTGATGATAAAAAATGTTACCCACTTCCGGACAGAGAGGTGAGGGACTAATAGGCAGTCTAAGACACACATTTGTAGACTGCCAATTTGGAATTTGTTTTGCTTCATTCTCTTTGTTCAAAGGGCTTTTCTTATTCCTCACTCTCACATCCCCCAGTGCTGAATGAAAGTGGATGGCAGAAATAGAAAATAAATGCTCCATAACTGAAAAACAATTAATTGAAAAATAATAAAACCTTCCCTTGACCATTCATTACCCAAAGTAATATTCTGTTCTACACTTCTACACTGCTGGAAAGAGCAACCCATACTTTGCCGTATCTACCTCTTCACCCTAACCCTAACTCTAAATGCCTCTTGAGAATCTAGAGTCTATCCCCACTACTCCTGCTGGAACATCTGTTTCCTTTGTCACTAATAATATCCTTGCTGTCAAATCCAGTGACCTTTACTTCCCCTGCCATTGTCTTCCTTTATCTCTCTAAAACATTCAACACCATTGACAACCTCCTCCTTGATATTCTACCCGTTTTTGCCTCCCATGGTATTGTTCTCTCTGAGCTCTCTGCCAGTGAGATACTCTTGCCATGATCTCCTCCTAGCACCTGAAGTGTTGATGTGCAACAAGGTTCTCTTCTCAGCTTCTTACTTCTCCACATTTTCTCCCTTGGTGATCTCTGCCACTCCCAGGGCTTATCACCTATTTGGATAATTCCCAAACCACATCTCTACCCAAGTTTCTCCCTAACACACTCTCCAGTTACCTACTGAACTTCTCTGCACCTTTGTCCAGGAAGTATCCCGTCTGGCAGATACATTCCCTTTATCATTTCTGACAGATAACATCTTTCTCTTCCTTCAAGTCCACTTTTAGGTGCTGTCAGAAACTAAAATTCAATGTGACTCAAGCTGAAGATTTCTCCTGCTCTCACTAAATAATCTGTTTCTTTTGATGACATCATCACCCACCCCCCTCTCAGTCATGCAGGTCTGAAACCTTAGAGTCCTTTCCATCATCTCTAAATCTAAACAATTATCGATTACATATAAAATTATGTTGATTCTATTTCTACATCATCGTCAGAATCCATTTTCTTTTCTCTCTTCCCCCAGCACCCACCCTTCCTTCACATATTCATCACTTCTAACACGAACTACTACTATAACAACTTCTGAAGTTGTATCCCTATGCCTAATCTCTCAATTATGTCATCCCTCCCCCAGCTGCCAAGACATAAATTCCCCTGGCATTTAAGGCTCTTCATAAATTAATCCTTTCCTACCCTCCCAGTCTTCTTACCCTTTTCTCCCTACTCCCACCCCCACAAACTCTACAATCCAGCCTCATCAGCCTACTTGCTGCACTTTGACCAGGACCCTCCCCCTCTCATCTCTCTGCCTTTGTGATGGCTGTCCCCTTTGCCTGGAATGCTCTTCCTCCTCATCTCTGCCTCTTAATTTCCTCAGCTTCCTTCCAGAAATAGCTCAAACCCCACGTTCTGCTGGAGCACCGCCCCTCTCTAAGAATGGCCTTTATCCACTCTCTCTATACATTTTGTATGTCTCTAGTTATTCACCTGCTTTCTCCCCCTCACATTAACAAGTGAGCTCTTTGGGGTAGGGATTGCTTTTGCCTTTCTCTTTCTCCTTGGTGCTTAGCACAGGCACCTGAAAAACACTAAATTAATGCTGATTGACTCATGATGCAGATGTGACCAGATCACATTTCTGCTCAAAAACTTTTCAAGTTAGCTACTCTCAAGAATACAGACTTCTTTGCCTGGCACTCAAGGTCCTCCACTCTCTCATTCCTGTCTTATTTCACATGATACTCCTATACACACTCATGCAACCTAACTGTGCTCTTATTCCCCAGTCTTCATTCCATCTCTCATCTCTGTGCATCAGGTGCCCTAGACCCTGAATATGCTTCCATCATCTATTGTAACCCTTCTCTTCTTCCAAGTACCATTTCAGGAGCCATCTCCTTGAGTCTCCAGCTGAAAATATTCTGTCCCTCTTCAAATTTTCCTAGAACACTTTGCCTAGCTCTCTCCCTTGTCCCTGTCATTATCAGTCTTGGAGAATACCTGTGTACAATGTGTCCCAAAAGTTTTAGTGCACAGTTAAGCTTAAATATGTGATCAATATATCCTTCTGATAGATTGAAGGCTTCTTAAAGGCAAAGACTGGGCTATTTTTCATTTTTTCTCCCTAATCCATCTTACAAAAAAAGAGGTGTGACTTCAGTTAATAAGTCAATAAAGATTTATTAAGTACCTGCTTTGTCACTACCTCCCAGAGTGATTGCAAGGATCAAATGATGATGTGTCCAGCTAACTAACTTAGTTAACTAAGTGTCTGGGACGCAAAAATGTTAACACTAAATATGTTCTTCTTGAATTATATAGAAATTCTGCCTTCTACATGAAGTTTCAGCTGAATGATATTGGAAACCAGGTTGCAGAGCATTTAAGAAGAGAGGGGGACTAGTGGGAGTAGAGGCAACAGACTGAGGTTCTCTAGAATGACCCAGGGGTGAATTGAGACTAATAGCTTGCTTTGCCTTCAGCTGGTGGCCTAGGAGGAACTAAGCCCTGTTGGGAGAATGGGTGGTGACTACCAAGAACACAGCAGTCCCTGGAACTCAACCGAGTGAAGGAAGGGAATATTCAGGCGGTACATGGTGATCAAGAAGTACTTCTTGTCTTGATTCTGGCACAGCCTCCAAAGGGAGAAGACTTTTTACATGCCTGATTGCCTACCTATCAACAGTATACTTACAGGAGCTATTCCAACTGTTGCACTCATCCATGGGACCCTGAAGAATCATTCATTTGAGCTGGAGAGTGACAGGCAGCTACATGTACCCAAGAAAGACAAGGAAGGGTGAAGCAGGGGAAAACTGACCCAAATGTCCTCTGTGGAGAAACATACCCAAGTGATCTCTGAGAGGTGGGAAATATTTGAGTTCTGGGGAGGCAGTATGAGGTGAGGGGGCGGGGGTACAAACCAGTAAGAACTCTAAGGTGGGAGGCGGTGTGTGCTGGAGGGATAAAGCAGGAAATAGGATTTAACATTTACCCTGGGGTGATTTCAGCAGGCCCTGGGTGTCTGAGTCTCCCGAAGGGTTGAGTCTACGAAATGGACTGATGGGTCGAAGCTGCACCCTCGCTACCCATGAAAGACGGTCGTATCCAGGTGATGACTCCTGCTTGGGGATCGGTCTGTAGGAAGAAGGGTCTCTGGTGGCAGCGCGGACTCAAAGGCAACTAGCTTCAGGGACTCAGAAATCGAAGTGACAGTGGGGACTGGGGGCAAAGGAAAATAAGGAACTGTCCTAGACCTTGGACAGGTCCCTGACCCCGCCCCTCCAATTAACCACGCTCTTCTTCGCTACGTCCTTGTAGACCCGCCCTCATGGACTCTGCTTTTACTTCGTCCTCTTAGCGCCCCCCTCGCCAGCTCTCTGGGTCCTCTGCACTGGTTATCCAGCTCAGCCTCCAGGCCAGCTTCTGGAGGTGAGGTTGCCCAGCGCATCCCCCTGGACAAGGCAGGTGCTGCAGTAGGCAGTGCCTACAGTCGGAGCAACACGGAGACCACGAGGCTTTCTCAGACTCCGAGTGCCAACGGATTGAGTAGACTTCGGGACAGGGTCTGCGGCGCTCTTCTGGTCTGAGTCCTGCTGTAGAAGCGGCTTGGTGCCTCCCGAGCCTCGAGTTGAAGCCCACTGAGGTGCCCACGCCAGGTGAGCCTCCGCCCCCAAGCCTGCCCAGATCCGCCAAGCGCGGGACCCTTCCTTTTCCACTCTCTCCTACTTAAGTCCCTCCCTCTCCTCTTCCTCTCCCATTCTTCTCTTCTTCCCCCTTCTCAGCCCCCTACCCATCCGTCCTCCCCTTCTTCCTTTCCTCGATTTGTCCCTCTATCCCCTCCACTTCAGTCCCCTGCTCCCCCTCCCTCTTCATCCATCTCAACAATCCCTCCATCCTCTCTTCCCTTCCTCACCTCCTCTCCACAGCCTTATCAGGCCCTTGCCCGTTCATCCTCCAGCTCTGGATCCCTCCATCCCTTTTCCTTCTACCCCATTAATCCCTTCCCCTTCATCCCCTCTACCTCTTTTTCTGTCCCTTCCATTTCTCCCCCTTCCTTCTCCTTAGAGTTTTGACCCTTTATGCTTTCCCCATTCTGTTACTCTACCCCTGCCCCTTCTACCTCCCTATCCCCACTCCCTTGTGTTCCTCCATTACCCCACCCCCTTCTCCATTCTTACTTTCCCTCCCCCTTCATCTTCCTCAGTTCCCTGCCCCTCCCTTCTTTTTCTCCTGTGTTGTTTCTTCTCCCCTCCTACTTTCTCAGTCCCTTCCCCTTATGCACCACACCTTCTATCCATTCATTTCATTCCCTTCCCCCTCTCTTCTGGATCTCTCTCATCTTCATTCATTCTCTTCTGTTCTCTGACCATCCATCATCCTCTTCATCCTTTACTCTCTCTGTTCCTCCATTTCCAATCCATCCCTTCCCTGCTCTACTTTCTGCTCCAACATAGCTACCCCTACCTTTTCAGACCTCTCTATACTTCTCTTCCCTCGCCATCCTCTGTCCCCTTCTCCACGCTGCTCTGACTCCATGCCTGTTCTTTCATTCTCTCTCCCTCTTTCTACACCTCTATTCTTTTTTCCCTGACCTCCTCAACATGTTCTTACCAATTCTTTTTTTCCCATCCCAAGACCTAGCCCTTCTTCCTTTTTCTTTTCTTTACCAGGACCATCTTTTTTCTCTGTTTCCCTCTTCTCCCTCACCTGAAACCTGCCCTTCCCTTTACTCTTCCCTTCTTCTCTTGAGACCTCTGCTCACCCTCTGGTACTTATTGTCTCTTCTCTTTAGACTTCTTCTCCCAGTCCTCCCTTCAAGGTTTACTCTGCCCAGTATTCCCCTGGCCTGCCTGGGTATGGAATAAGGATTCCTTTGGTATCCGTTGATGGGGAACTTCATGTCCCCACAGCCTAGCACAGTGCCTTGCATATAGTAGGTACTTAAATGCTTGTTGATTGGTTGCCTTCCTGGGTTCCATGTAGCATCACTCTCATCTCTATTCACCCAACATATGCTTTTGTTGGGTTTGCCACCCAGCCCTGAGGATTCTTCTAGAAGTCATCCTGAGTCTCTTATGTGATTTTGGGACTTAAAGTTAGGGTCAAAATAGCTAATAGAGTAATAGCTAATAGGAGCTAGGTAGCACTTATATAGTTTTTCATCGTTTGTAAAGCACTTTATGTTAGCTCACTTGATCCTCATAGCAACCCTGTGAAGTAGGGGCTATTATTATCCCAATATTGCAGATGAGGAAACAGACTAAGTCAAGTGACTTGCCTAGGGTTGTACAACTACAGTAGGTATCTAAGCCAGAATTCAAAGCAAGGTCTTCCTGAGTCCAAGTTTTGTGTTCTACCTTCAGTGCCACCTAGTTGCGACAGAAATAAAGGGTGGTCATATCCAACAATGGAAGCTCCTTTCTGGAGACTGCAGCATAGGAGGAAGGTTCTCTCTTGCTCCTGTGATGTTCTTATGATACTGCCCCCACATTCCAAGTGTCAGTATTTTAGACCCATGGAGGAGGAACAGAAGGGAGACTTTCAGTCTATATCCTGAACCCTGGTCCTCTAACACTTCAGTGGATCTATGATCTCATCAATGTATTCTTCCCATTTACTGTAGATTGCAATCCCTCTATACCTTTTGATTTTATACAATTGATGTTTATGTTCTCCTGTAGAACCTCCACAGAGAATCTACCTAATGTACTTTGGGCCTTTCTCCAGGACCTTTTATATTTTGTGAGTACTAATGTAGCAATCTGAATGTCCTTCTGTTCTCTCTTTTGCCACATGGTCACCCACTTCCTTTTGTTTATTTATATACTGAACAATATATTTTATTTTGCTTCTTCTGTATAAATTCTCTTTGGAAATATGCTCCCGTTTATTTATTCCAACCATTCACCTTACGAGTGTACTAGTATTTTTGCTGGTATAAACCAGTAACTTTGATTCTTTGAAGATTGTGGAATTTCAAATTCCAGACCATATAGTATTATCAGAACTTAATTCAAAGACAGATTTTCATGTCAGATTCATCTTTGGGTAGTTAAAAACATTGTTGAATTTCTGAAATGCAAGGTAATTCTGGACTCAACTCATTTTCCTTCTGCTGTACCTGTTCTAGATCCAGTAGACTGGCTTTTGAGTTGCATGTCATTTTCTGGATAGTAAGGAGTTTTTTTCATTTATTTGTTTTTTCTTCTGTGGACAGTTATGCTAACTCCTTCTGATATCCATGGACTTCCTTAGAAGGCAGGCCCCTATTATTCTGGAGAGTGATGCAATAAGCACAAGATTACCTACAAACAGGAACATCTGGAAGGCATCATTGGGAGGGAAACCTTCTTCAGCTTGCTATCTGCGTAGGACATCCACTATGATAGCGATACTCCCCTTTGTGCATATATCTTCCTGTGGGGGCAGCTAGGTGGTGCAGTTGATAGAGCACCAGTGCAGGAGTCAGGAGGGCCTGAGTTCAAATCTCACCTCAGACACTTGACACTCACTAGCTGTGTGACCTTGGGCAAGTCACTTAACCCCAATTGCCTCATCCTGGGTCATCTCCAGTCATCCTGATGAATATCTGGTCACTGAATTCAGATGGCTCTGGAGGAGAAGTGAGGCTGATGACCTGCATAGCCCTCCCTCACTCAAAAACAAAGCCAAGTGCAAGTCATGTCATTATTTCTCTAATGGCATGGTATTCTTTGGCAACGAAGGGTGAACACATATATCTTCCTGTTTTATTCCTCTGTGAATAAATATGAGGAATGTTTAATAACAGAGGGTCACTGAATAGAGTTATCTTTGTTGCATTTATCAAGGAATTCTGTCTGACCTCAACACACACAAGAGATTCCTTGTGGAAGGGAGGGCCTTTAAAGCTACGAATTGCTCTACTGACTTATAAGGTTTTTTGTATTCAAATGTCATGGCATCTTAAAGAAAGTCTGAACTTTTCCATCAATTTTGTAACTCTAATGTATTCTATTAAGAAATAATGTACAAAAGTTTATCTGTCATTCTCATATTTTCATTACATACCCAGTAAATAGGTGAAGATTATTCTGATAAAGACTTCAAATAGAAGCATATAAATCAAATACTTAATGATGTCCTCTAAATTACCCCTTGGGGGGTATTATTACCACCAATGGTGGTTACTTCCCCCGTTCTTTGGATTTCTTCCTCTTGAGATCTTATAAAAATGATCACCTAGTGCCTTCAAGATTGTGTTGCCATCTGGGCTAGCCATTCTTTTAGACTTTCTCTTGTGTTATTTCTACTTCCCGATGTGGCACTTCATAGATTAATGAATTCTGTGTCAAATGTGACGATTCTGATAACATTGTGGGTGAATATATGCTGTTATGGAAGAGGTGAGATGAGCATCCTAAAATGGATAAATGAGCGGTTATAACTGAGCTCATCTCCCTAACTTCATCTCAAAACAGCAGTAATTGTGCCAAATTTAGTAAAAGAGAACAAGTGAAAAGGAAAAAGAAAATCATTACTGGGAAGCTAACCTTACAAGAAAATGAAAAGTAACCAAAGAGGAAGTAAGAAAAAAATGTCCCTTTGAATGTTCCATTCTTTCCTTTGTCTATTCTTCTTTACAACATGACTAATGTGAAAATATGTTTAATATGAATGTGTATGTAGAGCCTATATGAGATTGCATGTTGTCTTGGAGAGGGGGAGAAATTTAAAACTCAAGGGCTTGTGGAGCTGAATGTTTTAATCTAAAAATGAATAAATGAATTTTAAAAAATAACCCCAAAAGTGTAAAAAAAAGATAGAAATGTCCCAATACAATGGATATTCGGGGGTTTAAAAAAAGGTGAAATTTATAGAAAGAACAATAGATGCTCAGAAGCAAAAATGAATCTGCCTGAAGAATCTTCAAAGTGGTTAACAAACTGCGTAAAAGTGATGAAAGGAGGTGTGGTAGCTATAAAACTGGATATTAAATCAGTAAAGAAGAAGAAGACAAGCATAAGGCTTGAGAGCTTGGAACAACTGGTGGAAAAAATATTTTTTACATGACTGATTCTTTGAAGAAGAGAATGGCTTAGATCTAAGAACAAATGATGTGGTAGTAGAAGAAATCAATTAGTAGGAAAGTAATGTTTTTTTAAAAAAAGTTTTATTCATGAGTTCTTTTTATTCTATTATAAACTCTTACAGCTTACCCCCTTTCCATGAGAGGGCTCTCACAACAAAGTAAAACAATGAAGTAAAACTAATACTATAATGACCTCATTTGAAGGCACAAGCAGACCAATTATTAAAAATGGCACAAGTGAATATGTGATAGCTTTCTGGATACTCTCTATTCCTTGGGTTTTCATCACACTACTCAGAGCAGTTTGAGTATTCCTTCTCTTTCTCCTTTGATGGATCATCATTCATAACCCAATTTTACATGAGTGTATATCCAAAGGATCTCTGTGGATCTCCTCTCTCTGTTTTTCTCTCTGAGCTCCTCTGGATTTAGCTATCATCTTTAAGTTGTTGTTCAGTTGTTTTTCATTCATGTCCCATTCTTCATGACCCCATTTGTGGTTTTTGTGGCAAAGATATTTAAGTGGTTTGCCATTTTACAGATGAGGAAACTGAGTCAAACAGGGTTAAATGACTTACCCATTGTCTCACAGCTGGTAAGTGTATGAGGCCAGATTTAAGCTCAGGAAGATGAATGTTCTTGACTCCAAACCCAGCATTCTCTCCACTGTGCCACCTAGCTGGCCCTCAGCATCTTTAAGTAAATGACTGAAATTCACATTTCTACTTCCAGTCTCTCTTCTGAATTTCATTTCCAACTGATGTCCTATAGGCATATCAGATTCCACATATCCATAATGATCATAATTCTTCTACCCCAGACCCACCTCTCTTCCTAACATACCCAAGTTCATTATCTCATAGTTTTAACTCAATTCATGTTTATTAGGTTTCCACTGAGTGAGGGTAAATGTTGAAGATATAATGACAAAACAAAAAAGTTTCAGTCTCAAGGAACTTAACATTCTTCCTGGAGAATATATAACATTGATAAACTAGAAAGTATCCACAGGAGAGTGACCAGTATGGTGAAGGGCCTTGACAGTTAAGGGACCTGGGGATGTTTAGCCTAGAGAAGAGAAGATTTAGGGAGGAAATGATAGTAATTTTCAAGCATTTGAAGGGGTGTCATGGGAAAGGGAATTAAACTTATTCTCTTTGACTCCAAAGGGTAGAAACAGGATCAGTAGATGGAAGTTTCAAAAAGGTAAATTTGGGCTTGCTATCAGCAAAAACTTCCCAGTAATTTCACAAACACACACAGACACTTGTGTGCACGTATGTATATATAATATTTAGAATGTTATACATGCACATACATACAACTAGATGGTATGGTAGATAGAGTGCTATGCTTAGGAAGACTCATTTTCTTGAGTTCAAATCTGGTCTCAGATACTTAATAACTGTGTGATCCTAAGCAAGTCATTTAACCCTATTTGCTTCAATTTCCTCACCTGTAAAATGAACTATAGAAGAAAATGGGAAATCATTCCAATATCTCTGCCAAGAAACTCCCACATGGGGTCACAAAGAGTCAAACATGGCTGAAACAACTGAACAACAACAAATGTGTGTGTGTGTGTGTGTGTCTGTTTATGAAATGAGCTGCTTTGATAGGTGACAGGGTGCCCTGCACTGGAGCTCTCTAAAAAAGGCTGGATGACTACTTCTCAAGCATATGGTAGTGGGGATTCTTTTGGGGAGCATGGGTTAGGTTACATATAGTTGGTTGCTAAGGTTACTTTCCAAATCCTAAGTTCTGTGTATATAGTCACAGAAAACTAAAAATAATGTAAATTGAAGAGGAAGCAAGCAATAACAATGAGGAGGATGAAGGAAGTGGTTCTTGGATGAGTCCTTGAAAGAAGATAAAAACTCTAAGTAAAGAAAGGAATATAAAGAGAGGCAGATGGAAGATGGACTATTGTGTTTGGGGAGCATCAGGAAGGTTAGTGGGGATGGAACACAGAGAAGGGAAAGAAAGTGAAATATGCTTGAAAAAGTTAGTTGGAGTCTGAGGAAGGCCAGAACTAGGGTGATAACCATGTAACTGGAGAGACAGGGGAGATATTGTAGAGGTAGAATTAACAAAACTTGGGTTATTGGTTGGACATGGAAGGTAAGAAAGAGGGAAGAGTCAAATAAGACTCTAAGTCTGTGAATCTGGGCAACTAGAGGAATGGTAGGAAAGAAGAAGAAAAATTTGGAGAAAGACAAGTTGAGGGAGGAATATAAAGAGTTTGAATTTAAGATGCCTAGAAGACATTGAGGTAGAAAAGTCCATTGGACATTTGTTGAAGGGGGGATTGAACTGAGGAGAAGAATTAGTTAGGGTTGAACATATAGGTTTAGGAGTCATTTGCATAGAAATGACAATTGAATCCTTGGAATTGATAAGTTCAAAAATAGATTATAGAAGGAGAAGAGGTAATATCCCAAGACAGAGTCTTGAAGGAGATCTATGCTCAGAGAATTAGACATGGATGAAAATCCAGCTAAAGGGACTAAAACGGTGGTATGGGGGGAGAATAGGAGAAAGCATTTTCATGAAAGTCAATAGTGGAGAGAATATCCAGGAGAAGAGTGTGGTCAACAGGGTTAAATGTTGGTAAGAAGTCAAAAGGGATGATCACTGAGAAACAACCACAGGATTTAGCAGTTAAGAACTCATTGGCAACTTTGGAGAAAGCAGTTTGTTGAGTTGTGGGGTTAAAAGCCAGATTGCTATGAGTTCCACAGTAAGTCTGAGAAGTGTGTTAAATCTTGCAGATTGGATTAGAAAACAGCCTAATAAGTTGCCTGTAGGAAGCATAACTAAAGCATAGGGATGTAGAAATATTTAAAGCTATAGGCCAGAATAAAATTTATTCTGTTTCAATTGAAGCCATAATATACAAATCATAAGATTACAGATTTCAAGGTGGAAAAGAGCTCAGAGGTTATTAAGTCCAAGCTCCCCATTTGATAAATGAGTAAACTGGTGCACAACCAGGCTAAGTGATTTTCCTTAAGGTCATACAAGTAAAAAGAAACAGCCAGGGTTTAAATTAAATTCTACTAATTCCAAATCCACTGTACCAGTGTATTCACTGTATTTATGTTGTCATTCATCGTAATTTCAGAAAAGGCAGAAAAAAGAGCTTTGAGAGAGACAAATAGGAAGCTACACTGTGCCTAAAGAATGGAATACTATGAATATTTTATATTAAATATATATTCACCAAATTGCATAGAAGCTAATCACTTAAAGGAAAGGCTAATTGAAATACATATATATATATACATATATATATATATAAAATGCCTATATATGTACACATATATATGATATATGGATACATTTGTATATGATGTTCATTAACAATATTTTGGAATATGACAAATATAATAGATAAAAAATCAGAATTGAACAGAATATTTAAAATGCTTATTTTCATACATTTTTGGAGAAAGCTGAATGGAAATCTTAGAGAAAACAGTTTAGAGGGATACTTGATACATGTTTTAAAAATCATGCTCTAGGCCATAAAGAATTCATAAATCCACACAGAAGGACAAATTATAAATATTATTTGCAGATAATCATGTATTAAAAATAGAAATAAGTAAAAGAAATGTAAATAAGAGATGCAGACCTCTGCCCCACAACGCATTGCTTGTGGTAGTTTCTTCAATGACCAAGCAAGGCAAGTCTTCTAACTTGTTTACATGCGGGTCTTTCAAATACTTCAGGATCATTTTCCTACAACTCAACTCTCTTCTTTAGACTAAAGATCTTCAGGTTCTTTAACTATTCTTCGTATTGCCTGGTGTATTTTTTTCTTGTGGTCCTTGTCCTCTGGAAGCCATCTTGTCTGTTACCATCGTTACTAAAATGTGTTACCCATAACTGAATACAGTGCTTCAGAACAGAGTTCAGTTAAAACTATTCCCTCTTCCCGGACACTGTGTTTCCTGTTATTCTTTTTCATATTATGCTTTTAGCTCTTTAAAGCTGTCAGGTCTTTTCCGTGTGCTTTTTCAGTCATGTCATCTCCCCAGGATTTGCTGGAACTTCTCAAATATCTGCTGACCTGGACCAGTGGCTAGACTCTATTTCTTCTTCCTGGAGGAACATGAATAGGAATAGGAACAGGAACCTGGTTCTGGATGGCATTGCATGGCACTGAGGTCAAAAACAAAATCTCTAAGTCCAATCCTACCTGGATCTTTGTGGCATTCTGGAAATGGCAAGGGTTCACCATCACTGAAGGGTAAGAAGATACTGGATGATCCAGTTTCTCATATTTGTAGATTCTTTTTCAGGTATAGGTTAGACTGCATGATGTGAGATTCCCTTCTAATACTAAAATGCTGTGAAGTGCTCCCCAGTGTTTCATATTATTATGGTTCCTATAGTTTGTCTTCTAAGATTAGTCTCATCATTTTCTCTGCACCTCACCCTCATCTATGATGTCCCTGATGGTCCCCCTGTTACAGGCACTTTGGAACAAAAGGAGGTACTTTAGAGGCAAAGATAGGAGCCTCAGGAGCCTTTGTGAATTAATCTCTTACTCTGCTCTGTGTCAGTGAGTCTTCCCTAGGGTCAAGTAGAAGAACAAGTCAAAGAAGTAGAAGAAAGTAAGAGTACTTTTGCATAAGGACATAAGAAGGATGCGTCAAAGGCAAAGGGTGAAGAAAGTTGTAGTCTGTTTGCATTGGCATAGCTCAAATTCAGGGTTTGAAAGTAAACGGTTTGGAAGTTTTGAAAAAGAAATTTCAGAAAGAGTCTTATTCTAATGAAATAGAGAAGTTTTATCATAAAATACATCTTAATTAACTCATTGATAGAGAAAGAATTATTTCTTTGCTCTGCTTTGAATAGTTATGCTAAAGGATTAGTAATTTAGAAAATTTAATCGAATTGGTGTGGCTCTTTGGGTAACACAAAGAAGCAGTAATGGGAAATTGAGAATATCACCATGAAATTTTTGAATATGAGCCAACTAAACATAATGGAACCTTGTGCAAAATGAAGTTTAGTTATGGCCACTAGTTGTTATGAATCAAAATTGATTAGGTTGAAAATATTGTAATGGTAGTAAATCAGAGAATCTAATCTGTCCTTGTATATACAAAGGGAAAAATAAATATTCACACCTATCTCCCAGGGTTGTTGGGAGAAACACATAGTTGTGAAGTACTTAACACAGGGCTTGGCTTGAGTAAAGGAAGAGCACTGCAGAGTTCAGACCTTGCAGAAATACAAGTGAACCAAATGCTGTCTTATTCACAGGCACTTCTTCTGACTGGCATGGAATGTTAACAAAACTGAGAAATTATAGATTAAACATTTTACATTATTAATAAAGCAAGCTTAAGCAACTTTGAAGATAGAAAAAAACCTGGCACGTGGTAGGTACGACATAAACTACTGTAATTAGCATGAAAATGCAGGGGTAATAAGATCAATGGGTTTGGATGAATTGACAAGCTTTAGAGGCATTTAACAAAATTATTATTATTTGATTGATGATGCTTCAAGTACAAGAAGGCTGAGGAGCAGCTAAAGCAAATTTCTTCTTCTTTTCAATATGAATACTGCTATATTATAAATATATCTATTATATGATTACTAAAATATGTATTTTCAAAACTGCAAAATTATAATACTAATAAATGGCTTAATGCTGGGAGAAAACCGTGGTAAATCCTTTTAAGAGATCTTTGTCTCTGAGGTTCCTGGGAATGAGTCCCACTAACAGGGTATTGTGAAACCTGGCAGCACTTCCACTTGAGGAACTAGGACCTCTCTTTTCCAAAATGGAGAAATGAAACTTTTGAATAATAAGTAGGCATCATTTGGGATCATATGGAAATTCCTGTAATTGTATCTTTTAATGCTATTATTTTGAAGCAACTATTCACTACGTATGCACTTGTGGTGAAGAAGTGGAAACAGCAGTACAACGCTAGGCAATTCTCTTGTGTCTGAGTGACTGGGATAGGTAAGCCACTCCTCCCCAGGTATAACTTTTTTTCTTTTAGTTCATTAAGGGGTTATTGTGATACAGAAAGGATAACAGATTTAATTAAGAAAGAGTGGATTTCTCCAGACATCACCCTAGTGCAACTTGCATGATAGCTACTTGTGTAACTTGTGAAGCTTGCCTTTCAAGTCACATCTACTGGTGGCCATCTGCCACCTCTTTGATGACTTACAGAAAAAGATTATTATTGTGCCCAAGTCAGTCCCTGCCCTAGGTTGAACTAACCTGTAACTCTTCAAAGATTTGAGGCTTGTCAGTTACTCTCAGTGTGGTTTAGGCTGTCTGCTGAGACAATTTTACTGGGGTGTGACTGTTGTGCAAACTGTAGATTTTTTGGAGTCATAGGGGAAAGTTAGGTGAAAGGTGGCTATGAGAGGTTGGTGAGCAGCTGTGAAAAGGGCTTGGTAGAACTCCTTTTTTGCCTACTATTCCAAATGGTTTATTGAATATTGAAATTAGGTGATCATTAAATATTTGGAAGAATTCACTTGTAAATCTGTCTGGTCCTGATGTTTTTTTCTTAGGAAGCTCACTTTTGGTCTGCCTAATTTCTTTTGCTAAAATAGACTCATTTTAATATTCGATTTCTTTTTCTGTTAATGAGGACAGCATATATTTTTGTAAGTATTTTCTCATTTCACTTAAATTGTTAAATTTATTGGCAGAGAACTGGGCAAAATAACTCTAAACAATTACTTTAATTTTGCCTTGATTAGTGGTATAGTCACCATTTTAATTTTTATATTAGTGATATATCTTTAAAAACCATGTTCATCATTAATTTATCTATCTTTTCATTTTTTAAAAAACAGAGCTTAGTTTTATTCATTAATTCAATGACTTTTTTCATTCAATTTATTCATATCCCATTTAATTTTCAGAATTTAGAGTTTATTGTGTAAGGATTTTTAATGTGTTCTTTTTTCTAGTTTTTAATTACATATCAGTTTAATTGATCTGCCCTTTCCCTGTTTTGTTGATGCAAGCATTTAAAGATAATATTTTTCCTGTGATAACTAGTTTTGCTGCAGTCATTATGTTTTATTATCTTGTTTCATTGTTACTATTCTGTTTAATAAAATTTATTTTTATATGATTTGTTTTTGACCCACTCATTCTTTAAGATTAGGTTATTTAGTTTCTAACTAATCTTTAATCTGTGTGTCCATGATCATTTATTAAATGTAATTTTATTGCATTAAGGTTGGAAAAGGTACACTTGATATTTCTGCTTATCTTCACTTGACTGTAAGATTTTTATGCCATAATATATAGTCAAATTTTGTAAAGATGCCATATACTCCTGAGGAAAAAATTTATTCCTTTCTATTCCTATTCACTTTTGTCCAGATATCTGTCATATCTAGCTAATCTATGATTCTATTCATTACCTTGACTTCTTATTTAGTTTTGGTTAGATTTCTCTAGTTCTGATAGGAGAAAGTTGAAGCTCCCCACTACTATAGTTTTGCATTCTATTTCCATCTGTAATTCCTTTAATTTTTTCCCTATAAATTTGATGCTATTATATTTGGTGCATATATATTTAGTTCTGATATTAACTTCATGATCCTATGATATCTTTTAACATAATGTACTTTTCCTATTTATCTCTTTTAACTAAATCTATTTTAGTTTTAACTTTGTCTGAGATCATGATTGCTTCCTCTGCTTTTTATTTTTGTATGTTAGGTGAAGCACAATAAATTATGCTTCAGTCCTTTATTTTTTACTCAATATGTGTCTCTCATTTTTAAATGTGTTTCTTGTAAACAACGTATTGTCAGGTCCTGGTTTTTTTATCCATTTTATGGGTGAGTTCATCCCATTCCCTTAGTGGCTGCCCAGTCTCTCATCTGGCCAAGCAAACACATCCAATAAGTAAGCTCCAAAGTAAAACCTCACCTCAGTTATATTATTTTCAGAGCCAGAAGGCATCACAACTCTTGAGAACCATCACTTCATTAGAAATTAACAAAAGGTTTGGGCCTTCCTACAAAACAAATCTCCCCTAATCAAGCTTTCCTTAATGGGCAGGCCTATTGATGGGTGATTTTCAGCTCTCATAATTGCCATTACATATGATTTTACAGTTTTTGAGTTGGGAATGTCCTTAGTAGTCCTGCCACTAGTCATCATAAAAAGGAATCCCTAATTTGAAATATAAGACAAGTGATCATAGTTCCCTTGCTTGAAGATCACTGTTGACAGAGATTGTAACACCATCCTTGACAGACCATTCCACCACAGGTTGACTCTAAATGTTAAGAAAGTTTTCTTTCATGAAGTCTCAATTTGCCTCTTTTGCAACTACCACCCCATTGTCCCTGATTCTGGCCACCTAAAACATATCTGACTCTACTTCCACATGACAGTCCATCAGATACTTAGAGACAGTGAACATACATATCTCCACTAGGTTCATCTTCTTCAAGCTAAATGTCACCAACTCCTGATATGATTTGGACTTTTCATCATTCTGGTTACCTTCCTCTGGATAATCTTGACCTTATTAATTTTTCTTTCTTTTGTTCCCAGAACAACACAGTGCTCCAGAAATATCCTCATTAGTGTGGAGTTTCACTTTGTTTTTTTGATTAGTGGGGTCCAACTCTTTGTGATCCCCTTTGGGATTTTCTTGGCGCAGATACTGGATCCGGTTAATTTTATAGATGAGGAACTGAAGCAGGGTTAAAGTCGCACAACTAGTAAGTGTCTGAGGCCTGATTTGAACTCAGATCCTGCTGACTCCAGGGCTGCCTTTAGGGTAAAATGTTGCTTCCTTATTTGTGGAAACAATGCCTTTTCTAATGCAGCCCAATATTGTACTAACTTTTCAGAAGATATATCATAATAGTGATCCATATTGGGCTTACAGTGCACTAAAATTCCAGATCTTTTTTTCAGACAAACTTCCATATAACCATGGTTCCCTGTTATTTGTGAGTTGATTTTGTGAAGTTGGTTTTTTAAAGCCCAAACTGTATATATACCACTATTGAATTTAATCACCTTAGACTTAGCACAAGGATTTAGCCTGTCAAGATCATGTTGGATTTTGTATTATCCTGTAATATACCTTTATCTTTTAAATAAATTCTTTGAAATATTTTATGAAATGTTTTTCTAAGAGATGAGTTTGAATCCTGCCTTAGACAGTTACTTGTTATTTGAACCTTGGCAATTCATATAACCTTTCAACCTCAGTTTTATCATTTATAAATTGGGAATAATAATGGCCCTTATCCCACAGGATTTTTGTTGAGATCAAAGAAGATAATATATGTAAGGTGCTTTGCAAACCTTGAAACATGCTGTAAGTGCTAGCTACTAATGTTGCTAGTTTAATAACCCTATTGAAAGGAGAAATAAGCTTGGTTTGATGGAATAATATGATTTGTAATGACCATGTCCCTCTTTCAGATATTTATTAACAATTTCTTTATTGTCTGCTTTTGAATAGTCCCAATAATTGGTATCACAATTGCAGTGCATACTATACTGGTGTAGAATATGTGTGTACGTGTGTGTATATACATGTATATGTGCCTCAGACTATGAGTCCTTGGGCAAGTCACTTAACCTTTAAGTATGTAAATGTATGTGTATATATACCCACATGTACACATATATGTTAGTTTATGCAATATTCATAATATGTATATAGTATTATACATAATACATTGGCATAGTACATATTATATATATGCATACGTATATATGTGTGTGTGTGTGTGTGTGTGTGTGTGTGTGTGTGTGTGTGTGTTAAAATCTAGCCTCAGACACTTACTTTATATCTTGGTCAAGTCACTTAACTTCTGTTTGCCTCAGTTTCCTCATCTCTAAAATGGGGATGATAATAACACCTCCCATGCTTTTGTGAATAAAATGAGATAATTTTTATAACGTGCTTTACAAACCTTAAAATGTTATACAGTGCAAGATATTAATTGAATCTACCCTTTGCAGACTGTATTCTTTCCTGCTTAAAAAAATCTGGACAACCTTTGGCTTTCCTCTGGTCCGATGGTAATTTTTCCATTTTGCATGTTTTTTCAAATATTAATGGTAATAGCTCAGTAACCACATCTTCCAGTTCTTTCAGTAGGCGTGTAATTTGTCTGCATCAGGTGACTTGAAGACTTTCTTTTGGGCTCCTTAAAGACCTGAAACAGCCTTTCATTGGTATGTCTAGTTTATCCTTGGCCCTGAATGAAAATATTGATGTTAGCTTCTGCTTCAAGGGACTTCACTGAGAAATCTAACTGTCTGAAGTTCACAAATTGTCCTGTAGTGAAGTGAGTTTGGAGGAAGGAGTCAGAGGCTCTCTCCCCCAAGAGAGTCCTCCTCTGGGGCTTGGCTAGGCAACGCTCTCCTCTAGTCTGCCAGCTGTTTGAATTTGCTTTCTTATATAAAATTACGTACAAAATCAATGCAAAATAATTTTGAGGGGATCCCTAGCAGCTTAGGGGTAGAGATGAACTTAAAAGGATATAGGAATTCTAAGAAGGGGAGGTAAGGAAAGAGTGTATTCTGAGTCTGGGCAAAGGCACTGCGACAGGAGATAGATTGTTGTGACTGAGAAAGAGCAAATAGGTCAATTTGACTAGCACATGAAATTGCATAAACTGGAGTAATATATTTTAAGTTTAGATAGGTAGATAGATTAGAGGCTGAGAGTGGAAGGATTTAAATTCTATGGTGTGAAATTTGTGTTGTAAAGACAACAGAGAGCCACTGAAGCTTTTTCAGCAAAGGAGTGAATTGGTAAGCTGTATATTTGATAAAGATTATTTTGGCAGCTGAGTGGAAGTACAATTGATCAGGGGAGAGACTGGAGGTAGCAACACTGTTATAATGGCCTGAGTGAGAGGTGATAAAAGCCTAACTCAAGGTGGCAACTGTGAGAGTGAAGAGAAGGGGACAGTATTGTTGTATAGACAGAGTTAACAAGATTTGGTAACTAATTAGGTGTAGGGGCTTACAGTGAGAGAGAATGAAGATGCAAAAATGTATTGAGGCATAAATTAGGGGAGAGGAAAAAAAAGTCCACAATTTTCCTAGAAAAATTAGAATGATTATAATGTGAGTTCCAGGAGGGCAGGGCAATTTTTCCCTTTCTCTGTATCCCTAATGTTTAGTGCAATGTCTGGCATATAGTGAGCACTTAATAAATGCTTCTTGACTGAAAAATTATCTGCTGAAAGAAAGACTGCTGGGAATGGCATAGGTTGTTTTAGAAGAGAAAAGTTTGGGGTACTGTGGGGAGAGTGCTTTGGAGTCAATTACGGAAGAATAAAATGATTCTGGTGTAGTAGTAAGGTCCCAATTTAAATAAGATAACATGGATTTGTGGTGTGCCTTGACAACACAGTTAAATGACTAGCAGTGTTCAGTAATGGTGGAAGAGGAGTAGGGAAGGCAGATGGTGAAGATGACCTAGGGTTGAGGATTGGCAGGGCATGAATATCACTGAAACAAACTTGCAAGTGATTCAAAGGTGGAGTAATCTGTATAGTTTTTTTTTTATTACAATATAAAAATTCTTAACAATGACTGTATAGCAGAAGTAGTCACCTCAAGGGTCAAGACTGTGAAGAGAGGGAAATAAGGTCAGAGAAGAGATTATTATTTGGAAGAAGAGAGAAGGATGAAAGGATGAGAGATAATGGTAAGGTGGTGGGCGGAATAGAGAAAGAGGGAGAGAGAGACAGAGAGAGAGAGACAGAGAGAGATAGAGAGAGAGACAGAGAGGAGGGAGGGAGGGAGGGAGAGAAGATTGGTAATAAGGATTAGAAGGGGAATTACAGAGTTCGGAATCATGGATGATAGTTATCTAACTCACAACCATCATTGCAGGTAGCCAAGGTAAATAATAACGTATGAAAGTATGGGGCATGGAAATGATGTTGATGAGGATAATGATGGAAATCAACATGAATTCTGAAGTTCTCATGCAAGGCGGCAGAGGTAGAGTTGGAGAGGAAAACTGTGACACCGACATTGACCTCTGTGAAAGTAAGGAGTGTGAACTGGAGGCTGTTACTTTGCTTCAACAAGTATTTGGATTGGGTGATATGCTTCAAAATAATGGTAGCAAAGGGAAGTTCTGGAAGTGGCAGAGTTGACTGGGAAGTAGGCAGCCTTTATTTCTTGGTATCTTTTGATGTAATCGTATGGTATTGTGGGGGGGCTTTTTTGGATCACATATTTTATGGTATAGTTTTTATATACTTGAATCCAGCTTGCATTCTTGATTTAGGGATCCCATGTGCTCATGATGCCTACTTTTGAAACCATCTAGACCAGGGTTTTTTGTGTAATAACACTTTGGTGACTTGTCTTATTTCTTGCTCTAAAATGGATCCATTTAAATTATTCATTTTCTGTGGTTTCATTTTTGGCATTTTATATTTTTGTACATAATCCTCTACTTCCTTTAAATTCTGTAATTTATTAGTGTATGTGTACCATTTTCTATTAATATTCTGGATTTCTGTTGTGTTTTTGTAAAATCAGAGAGTTAAAACGAGAAAATCTTTAAGGTTATTTAGTCCAACTCTATCATTTTGCAGATGAAGAGGCAGAGCTAGAGAGGCCACAGATTTGACAAGGGCACACAGGTAGTAGTGTCAGACCTAGCATTTGAATAAAGCTAGGTCTGTTGACTTCACACTTGGAATAATTTCCATTTTATGATCCTGCCTTCCATTTGCTTTGACATCTCCTTTTCCATTTGCATTTTGGTTTTCTTCCCCCTTTTCTCATGTTAGCTTTACTAATCCTAGGGGCTTTATTGACTTTTTTCATATTTCACTTTTTTCATTGGGTTTAAAGAAATTCAAGTGTTCTTACATTTTCTATTCTGTTTATTTTATCCTTTACTTCAATATTTTTCCTCTCTTTTTCTTTCCTTTGAATTATTGCTTTGTTTCTTTTCTCATGAGGTTAGTTAATTTATTTTCTACTTTTCTTATTAATGTAGCTATTAAATGCTCTAAATTTGCCCCTAAGAATTGCTTTTGTATTGTCCTATAGATTTCTGTACAGATTATTATTCATTTCAGGTTATTTATGGAATGGCTGAAAAACTATGGCATTCAAATGTAATAGAATATTATTTTGCAATAAATGGTAAATATTGGTTCAGAGAAACATGGGAAAGACTTGTATGAATTTATGGGGAGCAAAATAAGCAGAACCAAGAGAATAATATAAGCATTGACTAAAATAACAAATATAAAAAAACTATGAATAGAAAGTTGAATTCTTTCATCTAGAGACCAGACAATGGGATAGACATTCTTCCTCTTAATGAAGAGGTAAGGGATGACCAGGACAGAATATTGGATATATTATTAGATATAGTCACTACGTTTTATGTTTTTGTTTTATTGCTATTCTCTGTTATAAAGGAGAGAGTTTATTAATGGTGTTGAGATGGCATATAAAAACAAAAGGCATGAATAAAACATGCTGTTAAGGTAAGCTCAGTTCTCACGTGAACAATCTCGGGTCAGGTAAAGGTGAGGGCTTCTTGAAACTGCCGAACTCTCATGAGGCCCCCAGAGAACAGCTGGGAATTGAGGAGTGAGACATGAGTTATCTCCTTTTCCACCTCTTCTCAGTGGAAACTTGCTGGGGAGAGCATCCCACCCTGGAGATTGGTCTGTGGTCTGAGCTCGCCTTTTGTATTAGCTAAGGGCCTGAGAGCATGCCTGGTCCACCAGCAAACTATGCATCTGGGAGAACTTATATGGGGATAGGAAAGCCTGAGAGGTTGTTGTTGGTTGTTTTTCCTTTCAAGTGGTGAAGGAGAAGCAGGCTCCCATAGGGAGAACTTGCCCTGCATACTGACATGTGGCTTGTATCTGGAATAAAGCCTACACCTCTGTTTGACTCTGCAGGTCTCTTCTCTCATATATTTATCTGGCTGGCCACCCAAGACCTGATAGGTAAGAGAAACCGGCAGCCCACAGCATTAGGCCAGTCAACATGCTAAAATAATGTACTATTTTTCTTTAACTAAACTATTGGCTAATGAATGTATGTATAGTATATTAATTATTTTGATAATATTATTTCTGTTTAATTCTAATTTTTTCATATGATCCAAAAATATACTATGGATAAATTCTACCTTTTTGAATATAGGTGGGCTTCTGTCACTTATGTATAAGGTGTTGTTCCAAGTACTGGGGTTAAAAAATAAAAATAAAATAGTCTTTTAACTCAAGAAGTTTACATTCTACTTGGAAGTAGCACATGTAGACAGAAAAAGAAAATATTGAAGATCCTGCGTTGAGGTGGGTCCTGCCCCAAGGGAGATAGCAGTGTTTTTGGTGTCTTCAGTAGTTGCATGAACTGCTATATCTGTGAGAGCCGCTAGGTGACACTCAAAGCTTGCTGTATCTACTTACAAGTCAATCAACCTTTACTGCCTACTGTGGTTCCAGGCATTGTGCTAAGCGTTAGGAATAAAAACAACAGCAAAAACCACCTGCTTTTAAGGAGGTCATAGTCTAATGGAGAATGGACTCTGTGTCTTTGAAGACATGGAAGATATTGTGTATAAACAAATGAAGATGTGAGGTAGAATGTTCTGTGTAATGTTCATTTGGCTGAACTGCAGAGTATGTGAAGGGGAATTGTGTATAATAAACGAGAAAGGGAGGTTGGAGCCAGATTGTGAAGACTTTAAACACTAAATACAGTAGTTTGATCCACACACAATAAGGAGCCACAGAAATTTATTTTCTGTAAGTAGGGGAGTGACATGATCAGATCTACATTTTAAGAAATCACTTTGGCAGCTGTATGGAGGATGCATTGGAGAGGGGAGAGATGAAGCAGGGAGACCATTTAAGAGGCCAGTGCAATAGTCTAGGTAAGAAGTAATGGAAGCCTGAACTTGGGTGAAGGCCATGTGAGTAGAGGGATGCTAGAGTAGGTGGATGCTAGAGATGTGGCAGAGATAGACTTGACAAGACTTGATTGGTAGCTGATTGGTTATCAATTAGTGTAGGGCAGTAGAATAAGGTATTGAAGATGATTCTAAGATGTAAACTTAGGTAACAGGAAGGATAGTGGTTCCTTTGACAGATATAGTTATAAAAGTGTATGTCTACAGCTGCCTTGCCTCTTTTTGACATGCGCTTATATAGACACTTTGGGGATGTTAAAGCCCCTGACTGATTCTTGCCAGCCATGTGTGTTTCAGTTCTGAAAGATAATAGGTATTTTGAATATGCCAAAGTAATCCTTTATTAGTCACTCAGCAGAAATACTGCCAACCCAGTGGATCTTTAAAAGGGGGATCATCCCTTTTCAATTCTATCTTCTCTTTCTGTCTACAGTCTGAAGATTCTGTTAACACTGTTCAAGTCTATCCCTGAATTGAAGGAGAATGCTGACAACAAGAACGGGGGTATTCTAAGTGAAGTTGAGCCAGGGTCTCTGGCCACCTCTTTTGTTTTATGGCTTGTTTGTGTTTTTGATCTAATCATAGGTGATGTTGAACAGTGATCCTGAGACAGATTCATCAAAATCTGGAGCGAAGCTCATGTGTTTGTGAAATTGGAGATTCTGGATCCCTTGGTCAGAGACTGGTAGAAGACAGAATTTCTGGACCAGAAAAGACACCTGCAAAGAAGAGGATGAATACAAACCTGGACTGCCAGGTAGGTCATCTATCCTGAAGGAGACTTCCTTGAAGTCAGGTGAGGTACCTATTCAGTAGTCCTATGAAATGCATCATGTTCTGATGCTGAAATTTTAACTTCCCAGGAGAGTATAAAAGCAATTATAGGTGTGTCAAACATTTATTTTGCATATTCAAAATACATATTGTTCCTTAGATGATTTATACTGAACATTGAATTCCTTTCTATTCCTTCTCTTGAGGAGTCACTAGACATCAGCTAATGCAGAGCTAATAATGAAGGTTATCATTTATATAGTATTTTAAGTATTTTGAATGAAATGAGAGTGCTAGAGGGGAAAAAAACTGGAAATGAAATGAGCTCTGTGGAAGAAAGGATTGGAAAAAGAATTAATAACTTGACACAGGAGGTAAAAAAAATCTTGGCCAAGCAACAAAATCACTGAAAATTAGAATGGACCAAATAGAAGCCAATGATTTCATGAGGTAACAACAAATATTAAAACAAAATCAAAAGACAAAAAAAGAAGAAAATGTAAGATATCGTATAGCAAAAGCAACTGAACTGAAAAACAGATTGAAGAGAAAAACGTTGAGAGTCCTTGAACCATCTGAATTCCATAACCAAATAAAAAAGCCTAGACCAAAAAAATCTTTAGAGAAAATAGCTCAAATTTTCTACAACCAGAGGACAAAGTGGAGATAGAATCACTATTCACTTCCTGAAGGAAACCCCCAAATAACAATTCTTAACAACATCATAACCAGAATTCAGTTTCCAGGTCAAAGAATGCATTGCAAATATCCAGAAAGAATTCAGGTTCCAAGGAGCCATAGTCAGGCTCATATATGATTTGATAACCACTCGTGCAAAGGAATAGGGAACTTGGAATATAATATTCCAAAAGGAAAAGAATGTAAGCTTATAAGTAAGAATATTTTACCAGCAAAAATTAGTAACATGCTTCAGGGGGAGAAAAAGACCATTAATGAAACAGATTGTTTCCAAGTATTTCTGATGAAAACACCAGAGACATGAAGAAAACTTGAAGTTCAAAATTAAAACAAACCCTCAACAGGAATAATAATGAGGTAAACAAGAAAGGATAATGATAGAGGACTAAATGAGGATTAAACTGCTTACATTCTAATAGGGGGAGAACTGATACATATGTCCCCTCTGAATTCTATCATCATCTGGAATTATGGAAGAAATTTAGGAAGATAGGAAGAAGTTTAACTAGACAAGGCCTGGGAATGGTTTATGTGTTGATGATTTTAAAAGAAGAATGGAAATATAGGAATACACTATGGTGGAAGGGAAAGGAAAGTTAGGGAAAATTAGGTCATATAATCAGAATTTAGAAGTGGACTTCTGTACAAACAAAGAGAGGGATTAGGGAGAGCAGCTAACACTTAAACTTCACTCTCATGTGAACTGATCAGAGGAAGGAAGAATATATAGATTAAGGGATGGATTAGTCCTAAGTGAAACAAACTCTAACTAAGAGAGCACAACAATTTTGGCAGCTCTTTTCCACATACCAGAGTGCGAATCTGAGGGGTTACCCTAAACTGGAGAATGGCTGGACAAATTGTGATATGTAATTGTAAGAAGACATTATTGTGCTATAAGAAATGAGAAGTATGGGAAGACTTTATATGAACAATTTATTCAAGTAATATATGGTAAAGGAAAATAGTTTTGAAAGAATTAGGAACTGAGCAAAATGATCAACTAT
Organism: Notamacropus eugenii; assembly: GCF_028372415.1. Lineage (NCBI taxonomy): Eukaryota > Metazoa > Chordata > Mammalia > Diprotodontia > Macropodidae > Notamacropus > Notamacropus eugenii. The sequence continues at coordinate 81,359,837 of NC_092875.1, forward strand.
GATTCTAGAAAATTAATGATTAAATATGCTATCCACCTCCTGAAAAAGAGGTGAAGGACTCAGCACAAAAGGAGACAAATTGCTTTGTCCATGACCAAAGTGGACACTTGTTTTGATTCGCGATATATATTTGTAATGAGTTTTGTTTTTAGTTTGGGGGGGATTGGCAGGGAGGATGAGAAGACAAATTATTGTTGATGGAAACAAAATATAATTTTAATGTATTGCCTTTATTTTTATTTTTTATTTTCAATTCCAAATTCTTTTCCCTCCTTCTACCCCAATCCCATTCATTGAGCAGGTAAGAAATTTGACATCCATTATACATATAAAGTTATGCAAAACATTTCCACATTAGCCATGTTGCAAAAAAATGCGAGAATAATAAAGTGAGAAAAATATGCTCCAATATATGCTCAGAGTTCATCAGATCTGTCTCTGAAGGTGGATAGCATCTTCAGTCCTTTAGGATTTTTGTGAATCCTTGTATTAATCAGAGTAAATCATTCATAGTTGATCACCATTACAAAATTGCTGTTACTTTGTATAATGTTCTCTTGCTTCTTCTTACTTTACTTAGTATCAGCTCATATAAATTTACCTGGGTTTTTCTCAAACTATCCCTTTCATTATTTCTTACAGCACAATTACATTACATTCAATATTACATTATAATCATATACTATGATTCAGCCTTTGGGCATAGTTCTAAATTGATCTTCAAAATAATTGGGTTGCATTAATGTGCATTTCACTAATTGTTAGTGGTTTAAAGCATTTTCTTCATATGACTATTGATAGCTTTCTTGGAAAACTATTCATATCCTTTAATTGTGTATCAATTTACATCAGTTCTTATTGTTTTTAGCTAATGTGGCTCAATTCCCTATATAAATTAGAAATGAAGTCTTTATCAGGGAAACTTGCTGAAAAATAGCCTCCCTCACCCCAGTTTCCTGTTTTTCTTCTAATTTTAGCAGCATTGGTTTTGTTTGTGCAAAACCTCTTGAATTTAATATAACCAAAATTATTCATTTTTACCTTCTATGATCTTCTATTTTTGTTTGTATCTGAAAGTTAATTTTTTCTGTTCTCCTTTAATTTAATTATGATGTTATGCTTTATGTGTAAAGCATATCCCCATTTTTAACTTATTTTTTTATGTCCAAATGTAAGATAGTGATCTATGCTACTGTGGTCATTTACTTCTATATATTTTGCACCTAAACTAGTCCACTGATCTACCACTTTACTTCTTATCTAGCAGCAGACTGTCTTGATAATTACTACTTTGTAATGGAATTGGAAATATGATAGTGCTAGGCCATGTTCTTTTTCACCTTTTCTTAAATTGATTCCCTTGGTTTTCTTGATCTTTTTTTGTTCTTCTAGATGAAGTTTGTTAAGATTTTTTTCTAGCTCTATAAAATAATTCTTTGGTTATTTGATTGGTATGACAGTGAATAGGTCAATTAATTTAGGTAATGTTATCATTTTTTTTTATGTTGGCTCAGTCTGTCCATAAGCAATTAAAATCTCTCCATTTCTTTAGATCTTTGTGTGAAAAATGTTTTGTAACTGTGTTCTTATAGTTCTTCTGTGTGCCTTGACAAGTATATTTCCAAGTATTTTATACTGTTTACAGTCATTTTAAATGGAATTTTTTCTGTCTCTTGCTGCTGGACTTTGTTGGTAAAAGACAGAAATGTTTATGTTTCAGGTGTGTTTCTTTTATATCCTACAATTTTGTTTAATGTTGTTAGTTATTTTTGCCTAGTTTTTTTTAGTTTATTCTCTAATATTCTTTAAATATACCATCTTATCATCTGAAAAGTAAATGATAGTTTTATTTCCTTATGGCCAATTCTTCTTTCTTTTTTTTTTGTTTGATTGCTAAAGCTAGCATTTCTAGTACAATATTGTATAATAATGGGGCAGGCTTTTCATTTATCTCTATTACAGACAATACTTACTAATGACATTCTAAAATATCAAGAAATGATAAAACACAATCAAAAGAATGAAAAAGTAGAAGAGAAAATGAAACATCTCATCAGAAAAACAACAGATTGAGGAGAAATAAGAATAGCTGAACTACCTGAAGATTACAATAAAAATGAATCTTGAAACCCTATAACAATCAATTATGAGGAAAATTGCCCCAAAGTCCTAGAAGAAGAAGGCAAAGAAGAAATAGAAAAAAATTCACCAATCACCCCCTGAAAGAGATGCCAGGAGGAAAACTTACAGGAATATCAAGGCTAAGTTTCAAAGCTCCCAAGTTAAGGAGAACATACTGAAAGCAATAAGAAAAAGAAAAATAATTTAAACGTCATGGAGCTACAATATGTATTGTACAAGGGCTAACAGCTACAATGTTGAAGGACCATAGGTCTTGGAACAATATATTTCATAGGGCAAAAGTGCTAGGGTTATGACCAAGAGGAGCTTACCTAGGGAAGTTAAGTATGATCTTGAATGAAAAAAAGGGACATTTAATGAACCCAAAAACTTTCAGGGTTTTGTGGCAAAACCCCTAGAAATTAAGGAAAAATTTGACATATAACATCCAGGAGAAATGGAAGGTAAATATTAAATTCCAAATAGAAGGGACTTATTAAGATCAAATTATTTACTTCATATATGTTAAAATATTAGCAGCACTCTTATGATTGTCATCATTATTTGGGTAGTTTGAAAGAAAGGGATGGGCTGAGTTGAGTAGGATGGGTTGAATCTAAAAACATAAAACTATAGGAGGATATAGAAAGGAGTAATTATCTCACACAAATGAGGTATAAAGTGAAAAAAATATAAAGAAGAAGCTAGTGGGGGGAAGGGCAGGAAGTGTTGGAAGCTTGGTCTCATTGAGAATGGATTAAAGAGGAAACAACACACACACACAAACACACACACATCTAGGAGGATATAAATATCTTCTAAATTCAGAAAGAAATAAGAGGGCAAGGAGGGAGGTTTGGGGGAGAGGATAAGGGAGGAATTCTTAGAGGGATGGGTTGGTTAAGGAATAGGAAGGCAAGGTAGTAAGTTGAAATAAAGCAGGGGAATGAGGAGAGATAGAGTAAATAGGGTGAGAAGGATAGTGAGAAAAAATAGGAAGGAGGAAAATACACGTTAAGTAATTGTAACTTAGAATTTAAATGGGATGAATTTACCCATAAAACAGAAATGGATAACATTAAAAAGTTTGAATTCGATGTTTTCAGGAAACATTATAAAAATGAGATATACATGTAAAGATAAAATTAGGAGCAGGAGTAAAACTTAGTATGTAAAAAATGCATGGATAGTTATCATTATCTCAGACAAATTTAAAGTTAAAATAGATTTAATCAAAAATGAAAAACAGAGAAACTATACTATATGTCAACAGTATTTTCCAATATTGTTTTAGATCATTTAAAACATCTAGACAGCATAAAATACCTGAAGGTATAACTGCTAAAACAGGCACAGGAACTATATGAGCATGAATATGAAACATTTTTGCACAAATCAACTCAGTTATAAATAATTGAGGTAATATTTATTGTTCATAGGCAAGTAAACCTGAGATAATTTTTAAAATGACAATTTTACCTAATAAATCTATTTATTCAATATTATACTAATTAAATTATTTTAAAATGCATTTTACTGAGTTAGAAAAAAATTACAAATTTCATTTTCAAGAACAAAATATCAGGAACTTGGAAGAAACCCGGGAAAAGGATGTAAAGGGAGTAGATGCAGTAGTATCAGACATAATCTGTAAGATGAAAGTATTTTTAAAGAATAAAAAGGATAATTTTGATCATTTTAAATTAAAATTTTCTTGTACAAATAAAACCTATATAGCCAAGAATAGAAGGAATGCAGAAAATTCAGAAAAATAAACTTTCATAGGCAATCTCTCTGGATGTGATTGGGTTGAAATATTGCTGTGGGTGTAGGAAATGATGATCTGGTTGATTTAGAAAAAATTGGAAAGACTTGGAATTATAAAGGAAGATGCTATCCACCTTCAGAGAAACAGATAATAGGAGGAAATAAGCATGGTAAAGTTTTACATATATGTGCATGAGCTTGTATGTGTGTATATATCTGTGTTTATAGATATCTGTGCATTTATATATATGCATGTATATATATACACATATGCACACGCACATATATGTATACACACATATTGCTATGCTTAATTGCAGTCTTCTTTAGGGAGGTTGGGGGAAGGAGGGAAAAATAAAATAAAAAGTGCACAGCAGAGAACAAGAGAAAGCCAACAAGGAAGCAAAGAATAGATGGATAGCTTTGAAAACAATATATAGTATTTATTATGTAGGTATTCTTGAAATGGAAATTTTTTGTTTTATAATGAATCCTCTCTTATGGTCTGCTGTATACAAAGCAATTTTTTTTCTTTTCTCATTTTATATATGTTTAAAACAATTTTTTAAAGATAATAAATAAAGAAAAAGAAAAGAAAAAGAAAAGGAAAAGTTATTCTATCCCATGCAACAGGGTAATATTACTGGTAGCATAGTTGGAATGTGGAATTTATGAAAGCAAACAGAATATAAAATAAAGCTAAAAGTGTATACAGGAGTCAAATTATGGAAGACCTAAAATTCCTTAAATTCTTCCTATAGGCAAAGGAGATTTTTAATCAGGTAAGTAACATGGTGAGCTCTGTGATTTGGGAAGATTACTCTGGCAGCTGTGTGGAGAATGGAATATAGAGCGGAAAGACTGGGAGTCAGGGATCCACTTAGGAGGCTATTACAATAGTTGAGTCAAGAGATGATGAATACCTGAACAAGGGTAGTAAATGTGTGACTGGAGAGAAGGAGGTGGATGAGAGGTTCTAGGGAGGCAGAATCTGTAAGACTTAGCAAATGACTGATTTAGGGAGTGAGAGAGAATGAAGAATCACAGGCAGCTCTGAGGATGTCAGCCTTAGAAGGATGACCGATAGGACCTCAGGATCTTAGATTTACAGCTGATAAGCTTTAGAGATCATCTAATTCAAACCCTACACCTTGCAACTAAAGAAAGTGAGGTGTAGAAATATTAGATGATTAAGCAATGTGAGCTCTGGGGTAAAGGGTTATACCCCTCTAAGAGGTAGGAATTGGGACATTTATTGACTGAGTCTTGGAGGGAGGCTCTGACCTATAAAAGGACTGAGCTCAAGGGGTTACTAACCTGAGTGAACCACCCATGGGGTAGACAGAAGGTGAGACACTAATCCTTTGTGAGTCCTGGAGTGTACACTAAGGTACATGAATCCCAATCAATCAACCAAGTAACATTTGTAGGTAGTTTTTGCTTTGCTTAAATTCACATTACTCAAATTTGACTTCACATAAAGAATTCTGAAAGAAATCAGCATTCAAAAAAAAGACAACTCCACCTATGCTAGCTTTATTGCATAGTACCATGCTTGTTCTCTCTGCTCCTGCCTCTCTGCTCAGCCTTTCCCCACTCCCCTCCCCAAACTATCCATCAAAAAACCCCTTCCAGCGAAAGCAGTCCCTCCTGGAGAGACTGACATTTTGCAGGGACTGGGGGTTTGACTTAAGACTTCCAGTGCTAAGAGAGCGGACCTTTGCTCTACTCAGCCCACCCAACCTGTGTCCAGCCCCCTCTTGTCTTTCTTCCATCCATTCATGCTCAAGTATCCTGTTTCTGTTCCCAGTCCCAGAGTGCTGCCTGTCCTCTCCTGTCTGTGTCTGACCCTAAGTGTTTTTCCTTTTGGTTCTGGACAGTCACATAGGTGGCTGGTCTTGTCTCCATATTCTTCCTACTGTTTTCATCTTGCATAAAAGTGGCTTTGTGTAGAGATCTGCTGAACCTCAACAACGCATAAAGTGAGAACTATCTGTAGTAAGTTTCTTATGTACTAACAAGATGGCACAGCTGATGGCGTGTCTGGACTTGAGTCAGGAAATCTTCTTGAGTTCCAATCTGGCCTCAGATGCTTAATAGCTATGTTATGCTAGACAAGTTACTTAACCCTCTTTGCCCCAGTTTCCTCATCTGTAAAATGAATTGGGAAAGGAAATGGCAAACCACTCCTGTATCTTTGCCAAGAAAACCCAAAAAAGCTGCAAAGTGTCAGACATGACTGAAACAACTCAAAAGCAATAAAACATGTTGGGAACTGTTCTAGGTGCTGCAAGCATAAACATAAAACATAACATAGTTTCTACCTAAAAGAACTTACCTTCTGTTAGGTTTATATAATGAGTTCTTGGATTAATACAGGATGTAAAAAAAAAAAAGTGATTGGGTAGGGTCATAAAACCTGAGAGAATTAAGAAAGGCCACTTGAAGGAGGTATCTCTTGAGTTAAGCACAAAAAAGAACTAGGGATTCCAAGAGGTGATGGTGAGGAGGGAGGGCATTCCAGAAATGGGAGCTCTTCAGTGTAAAATCACAGGGGGAAAAGGAGAGGGAGACGATGGAATGTTATGTTTGGTGAACAGTAAGTCAGTGGGTTTGATTGGAGCATAAAGTGAAGAGGAGTAATGTATAATCAGGATAGAAAGTTAGATTGGAGCCACCTTGAGGAGGGCTTGATTGCTTTACAAAAAGAGTTTGCAGTTAATCCTAATGAAATTAAAGTAGCTTCTCTTTAACTGGGGGTACTGATCTGTGTGATGCATGTTACTTTTGGGAGAAACTACAAGATGGAGCAGATGCAGTCAGGAAGACTAAGATCTAGGACTGCAAGCCAGATCTAAGTATAGGCAATTCAACAGTCTTGACTCTGGTGGTGCAAAGGGATCCCAGTACATCTCCTTCTGATTGTTTGTCTGATCCCCTTACTGTCTGCGGGTTGAGAGGTCTGGAAACTGCCAAGACTTTAGTTGCCTTGAGGCCTGCTCCTAGTTTCCTGGGGCCTGGTCTGCATTGGTGGGGCCCATTCTACTTTTGCATCTAATTGTTAGGATGAAGTAAGGAAGACTGCCCCAGAAACTTCTAAGTTGTATGACCCTGGACAGGTCACTTAACCTCTTTCATCCTCAATTTCTTCATCCTCATTTCTCAATGGGGAGAAGAGTATCTGCCTCTATTGTTGTGAGGATCAAATGAGATAATGGATATAAAGCACACCACTGCAACTGAAGTGCCGTATAAATGCTATTATTGTTATTGCCATGAATTTTTTTCTTTTTATCATTCTAATTTGCCTCTTAAAATCTGCACCCATTACTTCTACCTTCTACACAAAATCATTCTGATTCCTCTTACACATGAAAGTTTTTCACATAGTTGAACAAAGTTATCATGTCCTCCCCTGAGTCTTCTCTTCTTCCACATTAAGCATTCCCAGTTACTGTAGCCATTCTTCATAGAAGTAGGAGCTCAAGTTTCTTCACCATGCTGGGTGTCCTCCTCTGGATATTCTCCATGTTATCAATGTCTATTTTAAATTGGAGTGCCCAAATGAACACAAAAATCTAGACAAAGTCTGCCGGGTAGAGTTCAGAAGGACTATCACCTTCTTATTCTTGGAATTCCTGACCCACTTGATGCTGATCAAAATTACATTAGCTTTTTTTGGCTGCTCTATCACAGCTGACTCCTGTTGAGCCTGCAGTCCTCTCAAACTCCCTGATCTTTTTCAGATAAGCTTTTGTCCAACAGTCTCTCTCCTTTCTCTTACTTGTGAAGTTAACTTTTTTGTCCCTAAGCATAATATTTTACATTGATCCCTACAAAATTTTATCTTATTAATTTCAGCTCAGTTCTTTAGCCTATCAGAATCTTATTGGATTCTAACTCTATTATGTACTGTACTAGCTGTTATTTCCAACTTCTTGTCATCTGCTAATATTCAAATGTAACATACGTGCTCTTCCTCACTCCCTGAGAACCCAGCAGTCTATATACATCTCCTGCTCTGAGTTCCAGGCACTGGAAGTATTTTTTGTCTGGTGAGGTGTAGTGGTGGTGGTGGTGGTGGTGGTGCTGCTGCTGCTGCTGGTGTGTGTGTGTGTGTGTGTGTGTGTGTCTGTCTGTGTGTGTGTCTACTGCCATTGGCTTGAGGCCCTACTAGTCCTATCTCCCTCCATTCTACGGTTAGATACTAATCCATGAAGTTTTCTTGCCCTTAGGTAAACGGGAGATGGTGTTGGTGATGAGAACTTCATGTGATGCACAAGTCTTCAGCAGTAAATGACCTTTGCTGTTGTTGTTTCCAACTCCATTCCTCCCTAGGACTCCCTGTCAAGTCTGGTACCAATAATGAGCATCCAGTTCCATTTAACACTTAACATCAATGAGCTCTTATTAAGGCATATTTTCAGTGAAGACACAGCAAGAACAAACATATGAACATTTCCTCTCAACACCTCAGGAGTAAACTATTTGTTTAATTCCTACGTAATATGGATCTCATCAAGTTCCTGCAGTCTGGATGACAGATGAATCCTTGTGTCAATCATTACTGGCTTGATCCAAGAAGGTAGCTCCCAAAGAACACTCCTTGCACCTCAGTCCATGACTGCAAAATCCAGACTTTGGAACACCATTGTGCTGGAGAGTTCTCTGGACCTTTTGAAACTCATATTATAGGAAATTCTATTCCTCAACCCCAAATAGAAAAAGGACATTCATTACAGAGGCCAAGGACAGAGGTGAAGTCCACATGGCCACAAAAGGGACAGCTTCTCAAAAACACTCTCCTTACACCTCTGTCTCTCACCAGACGCTATGATCCAGGTCAATGAAATCTTTCAAGAGAGCAGTTGAAGAGAACGAGGCAATGACACTAGGCCAAGGGTGACAGACAGCCTTTTTGACAATGCCCCTAGTTCTGTCTATACAACCAATGGACAAAGACTCCTCCTAGACACATGGTTAGTAGTCAAGAAGCAGTTATAGAATGCCGATGCATGCTCCATATTATTTCCAAGGTATTTTCTGGAGCCAAGCTCCTTAGTTTTCTCCACATGGGGATTTCCTTCAATGGATTGCACCAATGCACTTGTCAATGTTCCAGTTTCCCATTACACAAATAATTAGTGAAAATATTAAATAGCATTAAGAGGCACAGATCCCTGGGACCCCCCACTGGAGACCTACTGACACATTGATTTTTGAACTGTTAATAACTCCTGTGAGTCCAACCAACCAGCTAACTCTTAATCCATCCAATTCTTTTATCATCTAGTCTACATCTCTATCTTCTCCAAAGTATAATTTTTCTACAAGCTTTGTTAAGATGAAGGTAAACTGTATTTACAGCATCCCCCTCATCTACCAATTTAGTGACAGTGTCAATAAAAAAGTCCCTGAGGTCAACATGTCATGACCTGTTCTAGAAGAAGCTGTGCTGGCTTCTTGTAATCAGCATTTTCCTTTCTGGGTGTTTTCCATCCATTGTTTAACTCATTTTTTCATAGTGAGACTGGGAAAGGAAAAGTGTGTAGTCACTTCAGGAATCATCTCAATAGTTATTCTTAAGTTTAGCAAAGACTAGACATCCCCAAGGGTCTGGCCTTCCTGGGATCCTATCAAGGAAGGGACCCTGGAAGGATCTCTGAGTCTGCTTTGACCTGCCCTCAGCTAGAACCCAATATGTGGCCCAGCACATTTTTTAACCATTCCTACGTTTTGTTGACATAGAGAGCTCTCAGTAAGGAAATTCTCTTCAGCAATGCAGAGCAAAAACTTCTCTGAAACTTAGTCTTAGAAGGTTTACTGGAACATTGAAGAGTTAAATGACTTGCCCATGGTCATACAGTAAGTTCATGCTGGAGTCAGAGTTAAACCTAGGTCTCCTGACCCTAAGGCTATACTATGATGTCATGTTACCTTTTAAAGTTCCCCATTTTATCGAGGCTTCATGAAGTAGGTGGTTTCTCATGAGCCTGAAAACAGATGTCTCTGCCACTTTCTTGCTAGATCCTGCTGTTATCTTTCAACACACCTCCTGCCTCCTCCTGTTTCCCCTCCCCTTCCCCAGGATGAAAATTTAGGTTCTTTCTTGTGGCACAGAGAGCTCAATGGAAAATTTTTGGTTCTGGAACAGAAGTGACTGTGCTGCCACGTAAGTTTCCATATTCCCAACTGGGTGGGAGAAGATGGGCAGTGATCCTATTCCACTGGACTTCCCAAAACCTATAGGATTATGAGATGAATCTTGGACTGGGCTGATGACCCCAGTCATCCCCTACCCAAGCCTGTGGTGGTTATGTGGTGTACAGCTCATAGCCAGCCCAATCTTTTAATGCTAGGATATTCCACTCCTGACTCCAAGAATCCCTAGCACTAGTGAGTCTTCAAATCTTTGAATCCCAAACCTATGAACCCAAAAATATTGATTTTGCCCTTTTCTGATCCTAGAAACTTAACCTTCCAATCCCAAGAAATTCCTCAACTCTGAGAAACTGTTGGACCCAGGGAGCTTCCCCTCCCTTTCCCCTCTTCTTCCTCTCCACCACCTCCCCATCCCATCAACTTCACAAAAAGACCTAATTCCTGGGAACTCCTGAACCTTGTCAATGACCATGCTTTCCCTCTCCTGTAGCTGTGGGACTCATATTTTCCATTTCTTTCCCTAAGATATATCTAAAGAAAAATGTTCCCTGACTTTGGTATCTAAAGTCCAGGAGGAGTGGAGAACGGTTTAGGGCAGAATGATATTTAGGAGACAGAAGGACACAAGATGTACACTCCTAGGAGGAGGGATAGATAATTGTTCCTCCTTACTCTGCCCCCATCACCCTTTTCCTATACAAGAGATGAGATACTGCTGAAAGAGTCAGGAGAGGCCCACACCTGGCTGGAAGAACAATGAACCTCAAGTGCCAAGCATCTGGCTTTCAGTTTAATGCAGGAAGACTAAGCTAGTACCTTTGGTCCCCTGGACATGCCCCATTGTGGCTGACCAGCCTGGATACCACATTGTCAGAATCAAGAGGGCCGCATCACCTCTGTCAGGGAGGACACCAGCTGTCATATTTCTCTCCAGATTAAGGACCTTACTCTTGGAGATTATCTTTGCATAAGAAGGGTGGGGATGGAGGTGATACAGGCAGGATGATGTTTGCTTCTGGGACAAATGTGGCTGTGGACCCTGGTGAGTACCACTTCTGTCTGTTTTAGTCTGATAGTCTCCATGTCTCCCACTCTGATAATGTGATGCCCCAGGGTTCCTCATGGCCTTGTTATAAAGCATGACATAAACAGCCTAGGTATGTGCTAGCTCAGGGCTCAGAGCATGTGCAGAAGGACTCAGTGTGAGTTATGGCTCAGGGATTGGAGGGAGTAATGACGTAGACCTTTAGACTATGTGAAGATCCAAACTTCAGGGAACATGCCCATCCGGGGCTCAGGGTGGGGACTAGCTCACTTCTATTCTTCCTCACTTTCTTAGCTGCTGTCATCCCTTGGTAGTTCCCACCTTGTCTGCTCCTGGTTTGGGATGCTGAGTCTCAGTGGAGGAAATACCTAACTTGAATTAACTTCATTCATTATAGATTTATGCCATAGCATTTAAACTGGGTCCTCACTCTGAATTCACATTTCTAACTTTTCTTTTGTCAATATAATAGAGAGCAGACCTTCAAGTTAGGAAAACCCAGGTTTGAATCTTGCCCCTAATATTTACTGGCTGTGTGCCCTTGGGCACATTGTTGCTCCAGGCTGATCTCTAACATAATAATTTGCAGAGAAAATATCAACCTGCATTGATGGAGGGAGTTACACCCAGGATTTCCTTCTACCAGTAAAATGAATCCTGACACCATCTCTAGCTTTATTCCCTATAGTAGTATTTCCAAACTTATTTTTCTCCTCTACCCCTCATAAGCCCACAACTCTCGCAGCTTTAGGAGACATCTCAGCATTCTATTTCCCTAAGGAGCCTGAGGCCCTCTTATAGGGGATGTCTCCCTCTTGGTCCTCACTCTTATGCTCATGCCTTTTTAGCTTCATCATATACCCCAGCCCTCTGACCAAAGAATAATATTTGCCAACATGTGTTCATCACTTTAAGGTCCACAAATGACTTTACATACAGCATCTCTTTTGAGCCTCAGAAGTGCCCTGTGAAGGAGGTACCAGAGCTATTGCCTCTTCCTCCTTCTTCTACATAAGAAAACTGAGCTTCAAAGAGTTGTATTGATTTGTCCATAATCACACAGTTGATAAAAAGGGCAGCCAGTGTCCTAGTGGACCTCTAGAGTACTGGGCCTGGAATCAGGAAGACCTGAGTTCAAATCCAGGCTCAGAAACTTCCTTCTCCTGTGATGCGGGGGAAGTCATTTAACTTTTCATTGCCTGACAAAATGGATGTACTTGAGAAGGAAGTGGCAAACCACTCCTGTACCCTTGCCAAGGAAACCCCAAATGGGGCCACAAAAGGTTGATCACAACTGAAATGACTGAACAACAACAACACACAGTTGGTAACTGTCAGAGTCTGGATTTTAACTTGCAGTTGGCTCTTCATTTCAGGAAAGTCATTTTGGTGGTTGTTGAGAATAAGCTTGAGTGGTGAAAAACCTGGGGCAGGGAGACCCAAAGAGAATGCTTTGTAATAGTCTTTCTTGACTCTTAAGCCTAGCACTCTGTCTAATTCATCACTGACCATGAGTAATCCCTAGCGCAGTCTCTGCCATTGAGCCCGTCTTCTCCTTCCTCCTCCAGGGCCTTGCTTCATCTCCAATGTCTCCTATACTCCTAGCTCCTTCCCTCTGATGGTGAACTTGGGTCTTCCCAAACCCCTTTACCTTAATTACCATCCACTTCTATGACAACACTCCTCTCCCCTTCACTGCCAAAATTCTAGGAGTTGTCATAACTCTCTAGTCACTTTCTCCCCAAGCTCTTCCCTCTGTTTTCCACACTCCTCCCCCCTGCACCGTGAATTCTCTCAGTGACTTCCTACCACTAAATCCAGAGGCCCCTTTCAGTCTCCATTCTTCTTTGACCTCTCTGCAACTTTCTATGCAGACTATCAGTCATGACTGAAGACCCTTTCCACTGTCCTCCAGAAACACTATATTATCTTCATTTTTCACTCTCCTTTCTAATTTCTCCTTCTCCATCTCCCTCTCTGGACCCTCTTTAGTGTGAATACTCCTTAAGGATCATTCCAGTACTTTTTTCTCTTCTCTCTCCTTTGTCAATCTCCTTCACCCTCTGGCTTCACTACCAAGACCCTGATGATGACTCACAATCTGTATCTCCAGGCCTCTACTTCTCTTACTGATTCATCAAACTGCACATGTTGAAAATAGAGCTTATTCTCTTTTCTCCCATTTTTGGACAAATTTCCCCTTGTTCAGCTGCTATTCAGTTTACCTCTTCTCCTATGCTGGGAGTAACTGTTAGTTCTCCATCTCTCTTCAGACTTACAGTGAATTAGTCACCAAGTCCTGCCATTTCTGCCCCTACATTTTTTACTCCTGTCTGCACCTCTTCATTCTTATTGTCATTTTGCTAGTTAAGGCCCTAATTATCATTTTCCTGGATTGCTGAGATATTCCTCTGGTATGTTTTCCCACCTCTGCTCTCTCTTCTACATCACAATGCAATCACCAGAATAATCTTCCACATATATGGAAGATTTTACACACACACACACACACACACACACACACACACACACACACACACACACAGAGTCATTTCACTTCTCTGTTCAGAAATTTTTAGTGACTTCCTTTGGTCTCCCACATGATGTCCCAACTTTATTGCTTGGCATCCAAGGCCTTCCACCATCTGATGTCACCCTGATCTCATTTTACTCTCTTCCATATAGTCTAAGCTCTCATCAGTCTGACCTACTCATGGCCCTCTGAACATACCATCTCCTTGTTCATTTTTTTACATCTCCTCAGGTTTTTCCATATGTGTTCAATAACTTCTCAATGTCCCCTTCTTGGTATGTTGAATTCATGCCCACCTTTTAAAATCTAATTCAAATTCTACCTTGTCCATTTATCCTTCCTTGAAGCTCCTATTCCCCAGTGACTTTACCCCTCAGACTTCACACAGCAGATTGTTTTGTACCTTTCTAATGTACTCATTGTACATAACGTACTAATTGTATATTGTAATTAACTCTGTGTATGCCTTGTTGCTGTGTTTGTCCTTCATTTGCGAAGGGGACCATGACACCAGGGGGATGATGACATGACTTGCAATTGACTTTCATTTGGGTGAGGGAGGCTGTGCAAGGTCACCAGCCTCACTTGGTCCTCCAGAGTCATCTGGATCCAGTGTCCAGATATTCATTAGGATGACTGGAGATGGTCCAGGATGCAATGGGAGACCCTGGTCCTTTTAAGCTAAGGTCTCCTCAGGGTCTCACTTTGAGTGAGGTAACACCCATTCATTGAAGAATCCTCTTTAAGAAGGGAGTCAAGTGATGGCCCCTTTAATAAAAAACATCAGACTGGGAATGGAATAATCTAGGAATTGGAATGTGTGATCACCTGGGAAAAGGGTGGAGTAACTCATGCTCAGTGCTTGTGATAGCCCACAACACAATAACCAGGAATAACCAAGTGGCCAAAGTGTGCTTGATAATCCATTGGTCAGAGTATGTGATATCTTAGTGACTGAGATAAGCCATTGTTTAGGGCATGATTTTCCTTGGACTCAGATTCTGAGATGTCTCTTGGTTCAGTGTGTTTGATAGCTCAAAACTAAGGGTGCATATGATAAAAGAACACTTAAAGCATGCCGTAGGATGCCATGCTGGGGCAAAGTGTATGTGAGTACCCAGCATGTGTGAAACACCCCCTTCTCTAGAGGCAGCTCATAATGTGGGCTTATTTTCCCCAGACTATAAGGTCTCATCATTGATTCCTAATTAAGCCAAGATACCTTTCTCCCTTGATCTTAAACTTTTTCTCTTTTGCCAGGGGAACCAGGACCTGAGCAAGGGATCCAGGTGTTCCTGGGACTGCTAGGCTTGAGGCTGCTATTGATGAAGACTGTGGCTATCAACATCCTGTTCACCACTGTGGTCTTGATCTTTTGATGTTCCTTCAATCCCATGAAATTATCCCATTAATCCTTGTCTATTATTTACTCCCTCATATTTCCATCTGTCTTTCCTCCCCAACCCCCATTCATATTCAGCTTCTTTTTTTCTCAATCTCCTCCCTGACTCTTCATCTACCCCTATCCAGTCTTACAATCTCATGCCTCTTCCCCTAGACATTTCAGAGTCTTCTCTCTGCCTTCAACCCCTCTGATCCCTTAGACTCTTCTTTATTTTGCAAGTCTCCTCTCTTGCTTATTATTCTTTCTGTCCCTGTGATGTCCCTTCTGTAGGTGGAAAAGGGAAATGAAGGGAAGGAAATAAGTTGCCTCAAGATGAGTTTTGCCTTTGACTCCCTGACTCTTGACTTGTGACATTTGCTTTTTCAGAAGCCTGGGAAACAAAGTTCTGGGAGCCACCATTTGGACCCTGTCATGACCAGTTGAGTCCCAGAATGATCCTAGTGACCTCAGTTAAATTCATTCCCCACTGAGATTCAGAATACTCAATCCCCAGTCTGTGTCCCCTGAAATAACATATTCCTTTCTTTAGAAGTCAGGTATGGAAGTGGGAGTGGGGAGGAACAGATATTCATAGCCCACATTCTCCAGATTTCCACAGTTTGGGTAGCAGCAACAATTCCCACTATTACCTTTTACCTATATGAGGCTTATTTTCAGGTTGTGACCTCCAGTTCATGTTCATTGGATGAATACCAGCATGTGGGTTGCTTGGAGTCAGTAGGAGTTATATACAGTGACAGAAGGCAGACTGTGAAGTTTGGGGACCCATGGGAGAGAAAATTGGCCTCATCATTTTCCAGTACTTACCTTCTATTACTGTGTCCCTGGGATGGTCACCATCCTCCTATAGGTAAGGAAGGAATCACATGGGGTAGGAGTCTTAATTTGTAGGTCAAATGTAGGGAGAGACTTCCTGGTGCAAGATCTCCTTGAGCCCCTAATACAATCTATGTCCTATACCTCTCCCCAAGGCTATTCCTGAGGTAAGGGTTATCAGGATACTTTAGGACACAACTCAGAGCCTAGATTTCCTCTGAGATGCAACTGAGTCTAATCAGAGTCCTCTGTACCCTCAAAGATCAAATGTTAGTGTGGTGTGAACCACTGTTTCCCTGGTAGGAAAGGAAATAGAAGGAAGCCCCAGGGAGTACACGCTTTTAGAAGGAATCCAGGAGGCCCCAGGGGTCCAGGAAGAGACAAACCCTAATGGGAGATAAGGACCAATGGCCAAGAATGGGAATGGATTAAGACAATCCCTCAATCTGTAAGAGAAAAGAATAAGGAAATGACTTGGGGGTCTGGGACTTAAGCTTAATCTCAAATGCTGACACTCCCTGAGAAGGAAAGAAGCAAGCATGTATGAAGTAATTGCTATGTACCAGGAATCATACTGAGCTCTGGAGATACAAATATAAGCAAAGAAAGGCAGTGCCTGTCCTCAAGGAGTTCCCATTCTGGTTGGAGAAGAAAACATGCAGAAAGGAGCTAATAAGGAGGAAAGGGAAAGAATGAAGACACTGAAGGGCACAGTTGTGAAGGACAGAAGCCAGGAACAGGGCCAAGGGAACAATAAAGGCCTGCCTGAGTCCCTCCACAAAATGGGGACTCCAAGTGGAATTCACCAATGGAAAAAGAGGGTGGGCTCCACAGAGTCATATCCCTGGTTGAAAAGACTGTAGGCACATTAGGATGTGGTAGGGTGAGGAGGCCCCAGGTGCTAAGGGAAGGCAGTGCTGCCACATGGTTTTGAATACCAGAAGCCCAGGAGAGACTCCTTGGTCACAAGTGTGAGGAAACAACAACAACAAAAACCACAGATGAACAAAGAAGTGTTCATGGATTTAACTGAATGAGTGATGTGATATCAGAGGATTCTGGGTCATAAAACTGACTCATTGTCTTCCCTGAGCTCATATCAAATAAATTAGTTGTCTGAGGCTCATGGATGGTGAAACCTGCAAAACTTTTGTGTGGATATCAGCCTACAATGATGAGGTCACAATGAGTCTGCCATGTTGCCTTGAAGGGCAGTGACAATGAGGGTGGGGAATGAGATGCTGGGGATATGGACATACCAGCATCTTCCTTGTTCATGCTTCCTCCCTGTATTCTGGGCCTACTTCTTCCCCCACGCCCTGCCCCCCATCCTCATCCCATGCCATTCATTCCCAAGCCTGTGCATTTAAGGTTGTTCTCAAGACTCCTGGCTCAGATATGTGAGACCCACGTCTTATCCCCCAGTTCCTCTTGTATACCTTCCTTGCCCAATCCTGCTTGTGGGGAAAAAATTGCCTTCACAGATTGGGGCTTGTGGCAGCTCAGGAGTCACTAGGTAGATAGCAGGAAGAGGCAACTTGGTAGAACCCAAAAGGAATGCAGACCTACCTAGCTTTTGATTAACCTGATAGGGAGGGGCTTCCCACAGACATATAAGAGCCACTCTACTTACTCTTGTTCAATTTCTCATGTCTGAAAGAGTAATAATAATTAACATTTACATAGCACCTATGTGCCAGGCACTCTTCTCAGCACTTTACAAATATTATCACCTGGAAGATAGGTGCTATTTTCATCCTCATTTTACAACGAGGAAACTGAGGCAAACAGTGGTCAGGTGACTTGCCCAGGGTCTCTCAGTTTCAGAGGTCACATTTGAACTCAGGAATTCCTGACTCCAGGCCCTGTACTCTATCCCCTGCCTCCCCTCCTTTTCCTAATCCTTGTACTGTCTTTTTACACCTGGGTCAATAAGTCCTTCATTCTGGTACTGCTGCTTGGGAATGATAATCCATAGCATCTTATTTCAGGAACTACTTGCTTTCATACCCAGACTCCTAGGGTTTAACTGTACCAGGTAAGATCCTTGTTTGAAACAACTGTCAGAGTTGGCAGGATCATGTGCAATGGCCAGAGAGGAAGTTCAGAAAGAGCAGCAGTCAGGAGGACACGACCTGTCCCCTCCCTCTGAAGCTAAAATCTCTTAATATGGCCCCTGGTAACTGATCACACAAGAACTGTGGGACCTGTGAGATAAATTCCAATTTAGGATTGGGAAGGATGTCTCCGTTAAGCCTGAGGACAGAGATAGATGCATACAAATGATAGGAACCTACAGGGACTAAACAGTGGAAGGGAGACTGACCCCTGTCTGGTCTTATTGTAATAAAGAAGCAAGAGAGGAAATAGCCTGACTTTGCTAGGATATAAAGGAGGAAAGGGTGACAGGAGCTTGCTCTGGACTGCCTGTAGGCTGGGTGACCCCCACTTAACCCCTCTGGAACCTGGGTCTTCTAGAGCTGAGTTTGAGGAACCATAGGATATGGAAGGTAAGATCTACAGGTATTGAGTGGTGGGTGAGCAAACTCCAATCTATCACCCACTCTGTTGCTAAAGTGGAAGTCTGACTCTAACCTTCCCACCTCCCAACTCAATAAACCCCAATGCCTCCTTATAACCTCCAGGATCAAATATAAAATGCTCCTTTTGGCATTTAAAGCTCTTTATAACCTAATCACTTCCTACCTTTCCAACCTTTTTCACCTTGACTCTCCTAAGTATATTCTACGATCCAGAGACAACAGTCTTCACACACTCCACCCCACTTCTCTGCTCCCCATCCTTTCACTGACCTTTTTTGGTCTTACCTAGTCCCTCCCTCTATAGCAAATGACTGTTTTCTGAAATTCCTTTCCATTTACATGGTATAGAGTAAAGTTGTTTGTATGTTGTCTTTTTACTTAGAATGTGAGCTCCTTGAAGGCAGGCACTGTGTTTTGGCCTTTCCCTGTATTCTTGATGCTTAGTACAGCCCCAGGCATATAGTCAATGCTGAACAAATGATTTAATAATTGACTGAATGGAAACTCCACACAATCACCCTGGGTTGGAGTATGGGCACTCCATTTTGTAGTTTGGTACAGACCTTTCAAAGCTCCTTATCTTTACGCCAATGGGAAGAAGCCTTCCTAGCTGTCATTCCCGATCTAGCCTGTCAGGTGGGGTAGGTACTAGTCTAAAAGTCAAGTTCTGAGGAACTGGGTCAGTTACAAACCATATTCCTTCCATGGTCTTGGGAGATGCTTTTCAAATGGCTTCTTTGGCCACTGGACAATGGTACTTGTTAAGTTACCCTTACTGACAGTGAGTTGAAGCACCTTGATAGCATGGTAGGTTCAGCTAATTACTTAAATGTGGCCCCAGCAAGGGGATATATCCTGTTCCAGTGTAGTTACAATGGCTCCCAAAGGGGGACTTTCCTCAGGAATCTAAATCAGGCTGGTTAAATGATCTCCTAATGTGGACTGCCTCTCAAAATAATTTCTGAAAGCAGCCCAGCAAACCCAGTGGCCTCCCTGGCATAGTTGAAATGATCTAGAGCCCCCTGCCTGAGGATTCCATCTGTCCTTACTTGTGGCCAGCCCTGGGGAGATTTAGGACCTTGTGCTCATGAACTTTAGGAACTTGGCTCAGGCAGATTTAGGGCATCAGGCCCTAAAGATGACATTATCTGGGGCAAAAGGACCCTTTGCAAGCTATGAATGAAATAGATCCTATCCTATGGGAGTTACAGATTTTTTTTTTTCAGTTTTTAATAAAACCTGAGACTCCTTAGGAGCAGCTAGGTGAAGAAGAGGACAGAGCTCTGGTCCAAGAGGCAGAAAGAACTGAGCTCAGATTCGACTTCTTGGGGTTGTCAGAAAGATTAAATGAGATAATATTTACTACTTAGCACTGGTTCTTGGCACACAGGAGACCCTTAATAAATGCTTGTTGCCTTCCTTCCTAAGGAAGAAATGGATAGCAAGATCTTTAGCACCTTGCTGTGGAGGCGCTGGTGGCTCAGAGCAAGGGGAGGGGAGGCCAAATGCTCCTACTCCCTCTCCTCTTACCCTTTTATCCAGACTTAAAGAAGTTGAGGGAAGAGTATGGCCCATAGGGCAGGGGTCAATGTCTCCCAAATTGATTCGTCCTTGGTCCTATCATTCTTTTTTTTTTTTTTCAGTGTAAAATTGCCCTTTTTCTTAAAGACCTGGACATTTTAAGACAGAAGCTTTGCAAAACATTACACATTTTTTTTAATTAAATGAGAAACAATCCGATTTGTTACATTGTTACATTGCTAGTCAGAGAAATGTTGTAGTGATGAATAAAGTCAATGTTGGATCAGCCAAAGTCCTCATTTCTACAACATTCATTTACAAAGAAATTATAGTAATGTTCAACACAGCCCAACACAACATTCTTGGTTTTCTTCAAAAAGAAGTCCCCCCAGTATTTTCTTCTACTGGGGTATTTTACTATATAAATTATAGTTGTTCATTTTTACAATTCACTCCAAACTGTATGCGATGTATCACACTAAAACTTCTAAAACTGTTAGAGAATCCTTCACACATCATCATCATCTGATGTGTCACTGCTGCTTGTCTCTGTGTCATCATTCCCAAAAGTGGGTTTGAAAATGCTGGTTTTCCAGAGTTCAAACTTGAAGTCATAGATCAGGCCATTTTTCAAAATACCGTTTTTTCTAAGACTGTTCTTCTGTAACTGTTCACTAATAACTTGGATTTCCCTCATCTCATCCTCTGTTAAGGGAGCACATGTTTCATCATTTTCACTGTCTTCCTGCCAAGCCATCTCCTTTAACAACCTATGTTCTGCCTCAAGTGAACTTGAAAGGACATCAGCTTGTGGAAAGGTAAAAGACCAAATGATCTGTTGGGAAATCACGGAGGCGCTGCCATCCTCTTGAGAAATTTCATTTTCATCAAATTTCAGTTTATGTCCCTTTCATGGTGAGTGTTGTTGCTATTATGCAAATTAAATGAGTCATCATCCTTTTCTGGTCCAATATGACTTCCATCTTCATGTTCTTCCTCCACTCTGTCCCTTTTCAAAGCTTTTAAGAATTCACTCTTCTTATCAGTGTGCATTCGAGTCAGTTTGGTTAGATGAGGTTGATTGAGTTTGTCCACAGGAGAAGAGGAATTTGAGCGATTACACTCTTTAACTGAATCTGTTGATACACTAAAATTCCTGGCAATTGATTTGAAGGCATTAAATTTGCCGATGCTGTACATAGACTCATGAGGACAAGGAGTTCCAACTTTATTTTCTTTGGTTTGGCTTTTCCATTGTGTAGGCTTTGTAGGTGGAGCAGCAGGTTTAGGGACTAGTCCTTTATAAACACTTGTACCAGTTCCATTTTTTCACTGGCTGAGAATGAAGATTTCCTATTGCAGGGAATCCAGATACCGGTAAATCTTTTGTACTAGCTTTTTTAATGACCAGTATTCTTGGAGCTCTAGATTTAGGATTCAGAGGGTATTCCCATACACCTGCAGCTAAAGATTTATTTTGATTTGTCTCTCTTTCATATTCAGGATTTAAAGATGGAAAATCCTCAGCCTCAAATTATTTGCATTCTTCCTTGTCTTCTTTTTTCCCAGTTTCATTGTCAGGGGTATTGTTTTCATGCAGTCCTTGGCTTTTTCCAGAATGGAAAGCACTGCTTCTTGAACTTTGGGAACTTCTACCATGGTATCCCCCTTGATGGTTTATGTTTTCAGCACCATTTCTTCCATGTGCAGGCCATCCAGTTTTTTCTTTCCTTCCCAAGTTTCCAAAGTTAGGACATCCAATACTAGAATTAAAGCCATCTGAAGAGTTGTGTCATCTATGATTGACATCAAAACGATTCTCTGTCCACTGGAAGTTTTCAGAATGTTTCTCAAAATTCAGTGATGTCTTCTGTGTTCCAGAATTCCCACTGGAATTTCTATCCTTTGTTGATGATGGTGGAGTAGGAAAATTAAGCCAGGCTGGAACAAAGTCATACTGTGCCTTTTAGGTCTAGTCCCTCCAATTCAGTTGAAACAAGTTTCCAACACCTTATGGCAAGCCCAAAACCCAACAGGACATGTACAGGAAGATGTTTGTTTTCTCTCTGGAATCTTCACTCTTTTCAGTTTTTTTTTTTATTTTGTATCCTCTGAATTGATATCCAAGTTCCTTGAAGGTACCTGACCTTTGGCTATTTGACATAGAGCTACTTCAAGTTAGCTACCGATCCTTTTGTTTTAAATTACTCATATGGCTATTTCCAGAATTAGTCTTGGATTTAACATCGGAAAATTTTCTGAAACCTTTCTTCTTTATTATCTGGTGTACATGTCACTGTCATAAGCAACCACTCAGATGAAATAAAAGTTTTATAACACAAAAAGTAAAAGGCAAAAAGCAGATTTCACATCTGAAGTGAAGAGCCTTCCTAAGCATCAGCATATGCAGAGAGAGAACAGCTATCTCAATACTACCACACTGCTGGTTAAGGGCAACATTTTAGAAAATATATTTACACTTAAATAGAAGAAGCAAAAGACTTCTGGATTCTATTATCTCTTCATCTAGAAAAGAGGATGCATGGCAAAGTGAGAAGGGTGGACTTCCAAATACCTAAAATTTATAATAATGGTAAAAATATCTGCCATGAAACTTCAGCAATGTTTAAACAACATTTTGAAACTGTTTAAATTATTCATTACACAGATTAAACATATCTTACAATTCTGGCTTAAGAACATTAAGTAAAATAAAAAAATCAGCAAAATTCTTCCAGGTGAACTGCTTTAACCCTTAAAACAACTTGTTGTGAACCCAGATACTGAAGTGTCTATATTCCTGTGGTGAAGCAGTAAAATTGCTCACTGTTGTCAATTCACTTCCAAGCTGTTTCTTGCCAGTTTTAATAAACTTCTGGGTCAAAAAAAATCCGGTCATCATAATTCCAAATAATGACCACTCCAAATATCCAGGGGATTTTTTACAGAAATAACTTTCCGCCCCACCGGAGGTGTCGCTGGTTCGGGGGTGTTGCTGCAGTCAGTCCCAGGAGGAAGTTTTTGGTACTTTGAATAATCCCCTTTTGCCCCTTTTCTCTCCCTCCACAGCCCCCAAATGGCTCTGGCCCTATCATTCTTGTCAGGAAGTCTTATGCTAGGGTAGTGGTGAAATAGGATGGAGGCATAGAAAACAAACGTTCCCAGGACTATTGGATATAGGATCACAAATTGCAATTATCTAGGGAGATCTAATCTAAGACATGGGGATAGTGGGTGGTGGAGTGGGATAGGATTCCTATACAATTAGGATGATTTGGAAGCGTGAACACGTTGAGATCTATAGTCAGGACCCATATGATGGCTGGACACTGACCGTTTAACTGAATTTTAGTGGAGATGGCTATCAACTTTAATTGATTATTGCATCATCATCACCATCACTCTCTGGTGTTTTAAGGCTTGCATAAGCTTGCAAAGCATTTTTATGGTTACATTACTTCCTATGACCCCTTAAAAATATTATTTCATATAATCCCCTTGACAACCCTGTGAGGTGTTATTACTATCACTATTTTACAGGTGAGCAAATAGCCTGAGAAAACTTGCCCAGGTTCACACATCTAGCAAGTGTCTAAGTTAGGATTAGAATTCAAGTCTTACTAGTTCCAAGTCTAGTATATCTATCCCCTGTACCTCCTAGATGCCAGATAATTTAAATAACCAGGAGACTCTCCTTGTTGAGTTGATAGGTTATCAACCCCCAGGGGGTTCTCCATAAGTAGAACTTAGGCAAGAGACACTGGATCTGCTGACTTCTACCCTAGTCCCCAGTACAAAACAGTACTACATCTTGAGGAGAGAAAAGGACATCACTGCATTAACTGATGAGGTGAACCAAGCTGGGATCTTGTTATAAGCCAATTCCTTTAACACCATACTGGGGGAGGTAGAAAGCTAGTAATATCTCACTATGGAACTAAGCAAGGTGGCATCCACAATTTCTGGATGTCTGGAGCAGTCTCTAGCTTGAGAGAGTGTGTCCAAAGTTTTTAGAGAATGATATGAGGTCATTGACCTACCTAATGTGTTCTTGTCTTTCTGGGCATATCCCTACAGTAAGGGGAGAAATAGATCTGAAAGAACTCCATGAGTTGATCTACCCATGAAAGCCACCAGATGGCACACTAATATTGAAAAACATCAGCTCTTTTTCATTAACATATGGGTTGTTTGACCTTAGCAGAATCATATCTCAGCAACCTTTTCCTCCTATCGCCTTCCCTATATAGCCTATGGGTATACCTGAATTTCCATCATTTTCCTAATTTGTAACTCATTTTTACTGCATCTTATTTGGTCCTTGGCCTATTTTTCAATCCTTGGCATGAACCCAGTAGGACTGTTTAATCTACATCTAGGTTAAATGTTTACTAAAACAAATAGAAAGCGATACTACACAATTTAAGAAAAAGAAGCTCCAAAGGCAACCCCAGCTGAATTCCATGCCGCACTTCTCTGCTTTGCCTGTTCCTCAGGCTCTCTCCATCAGCAGACATAAGCAGACTAAAAGACCATGTCGTTTTTAGCTCACTACATTCACCTCCCTCCATCTCCTGAACCTGTGATCTCCTTAAACTCCCTGTCCCCAGTAGGTGAAGCCACTGCTTGATGATGTCATGCCTAGTTAGCTTTCTTTCAGTCACCGATGTGAACACTGAGAGCTTGGATTACTGGAAGTGTGAGCAAATAAAAGCCCCAAAGAGAGAGATGCATCATTTCATTAGAATTTCCTCTGGAGCTTGAGATCTCTCTAGACCCTACAAGAAAGGCTCTTTATGTTCGCATTCCTTGTGGCTATTCAGATCCACACTTCTGTGTCCCTTTGGGGCCCAACAATTCAGACAGCATAGAGGAAACATGTCAGATCTTCACAGTGGGTAGCTGTTGTACATATGCTGTACAAGCATAATAAATAGCCTAAAAGGCATGGGAATGTTAGGTCACTGTGCATGTTCTAGGCAGAGAGTTGTCCAGTTTGGTCAGAATGTAGCGTATGAGTAGGGGAGTAATATAAGACAAGGTTGGACAGGGAGAAGGAGAAAGTAACAAGTTCACTCACCAGGCAACATTACCTTTTCTTTAAGTAGAGTTCAAATTTGGCCCTCTGCAATTCCTACTTGTGGATCCTTGCTATCTGGGCCTAATTTACGTAAACAATTATTACCAAGTTCCTGCTAGTGGCACAAGACTATGCTGGGCAAACAGAAAAACAACAGCTTGGTCCTCTTAGTGCTCATATTCTTCTGGGGGAGACTATCATCACAGATCAAGGTAGTAAAATATAGGGAGTAAGGAGAAGACAAAGGAGAGATCTGAAAAATAGCCACCTTTCTAGCTACTATTTCCCTGCTTCTCTGCTGAGGTTTTGCATTATTCATTTGGAGTCACTGAAATCACCTGGAATTTTGGTGAATTTCTCCAGTAGTATTCAGGGGCTCTGAAGTAGAAGACAAACCAGGGAAGGAGAATTCAAGAAAAGAAGAAGCAGGTTGGGAACAATGGGAGTTTCCCTGAGTGAACTGAGTAGACTTGGGTTGTAAATTCCATGAGGGCTTGTTTCTATGCCTCGTCCATGTCTCACATCTCCCTCAAAGCCTTGTCCATTGATAGGTACGCAATAAACGTTTATTGAAAAGAAAGTGGCTCAGCTCATTAACTTGATCTTTTCCACTCCCCCCTTCCCATTCCTTACCTCACCCCCTCCACCATGGCCTGGAAGAGTTATATCATACAGTGGATAAAGTGTTAGATCTAGGTCCTGAAGACCTGAGTTCAAATCTAGCCTCAGATACTTACTAGCTATGTGACCTTGGACAAGTAAGTCACTTGAGCTCTTAATGCCTCAATTTTCTCATCTGTAAAATGGGCATCACAATAGCACCTACCTCCCAGGATTATGAAGACAAAGTGAGATAACGTGTGTGTGGTTGGTTGGTTGGTTGTTGTCCTTCGTCTTTGAAGAGGACCAAAATGACATCACCATGATAATGTGAAATTTCAGTGTATCTGACTGTGAGTGAACAGACCAATACAAGCTCAGAATGCTCTACCACAGGTTGGGTACAGATAGTCTGTGTGAAAATTTTGGGTGGATATTCCAAATTTGTGCATCTTACATTTACTTTGTGCTGACTCAATTCTGCTTTGCTCAAAGAGCACAGCACCCTTTCTGATGTGGGCACACCATGCTGAGCAGTCCTGTGCCAGTGTCTCCCATGTTGCACAGTCAAATCCAAAGTTCTTGAGAAAGACCTTGAGAGTGTCCTTGTATTACTTCTTCTGGCCACCATGTTACTGCCTGCCTCATGCTAGCTCTCCATAAAATAGTCTTTTAGGCAAGAGTATAGCTGCATTCGAACAATGTGGTCAGCCCATTGGAGTTGTGCTCTCTGGAACATAGTTTGAATACTTGGCAGTTCAGCTCGAGCAAGGATTTCAGTGTCTGGTGTCTTATCCTGCCAGGTGATCCTCAGAATCTTCCTAAGACAGTTCAAATGGAAGTAATTCAGTTTCCTGGCATGGAACTGGTAGACTGTCCATGTTTCACAAGCATATAACAATGAGGTCAGCTTTAAAAACCTTAGAGCTATGTAAATGCTAGCCATTATTATTATGAACACTTTACTCTAGGTTTAGAACATCCATTATCCCTTTGAGTCTTTATCTCATTTACTCCAACCTGCTGACCCTCCATGCACTCTGCTTAAAGAACACCTACATTACATTAGCAGGACCCTGGATGCTCCATCTCATATTCTACTGCAACACATCTTATCGACCCCATCTTCAGCATATCTCCTCAACAGCACCTTCTCTATTCAACTATTCCACTTCATTGTTTCCACTCCATTCCATCCACTCTGGCTTATCTACTCTACCACATGCCACTATTAGCCCTCATGGGCTACCATGTCCACCCAATCTCATCTACTCTTCCTTGTTCACTCTACTATATTTATACCACCTCTTCCTCTCAAACACATCTACCCCACTTAACCAGCATGGCATAGTATAAAGTGTACTCTAAAGTCACAAGCATTGGGTTGAAATTCTACCTCTGTCTATCTGTTTACCTTGGGCATCATTGAATTTCACTATACCTTAGTTTCCTCATTTGTAAAATGAATGGGGTTGGACAAATGGCCTCTGGAGTCCCTTTTAGTTCTAATAATAACAATAATAGCAAAATTTTGAGGATTTCAAATTGCTTTATGAATATCGTCTCTTTTGATCCTCATAGCAATTCTTTTGGGAGATAGGTACACTTATTATCCTCATTTAACAGAGGTGGAAACTGAAACAGATAGAAGTTAAGTGACTTGTCTGATTGGATTTGAATACAAGTCTTCTTGACTACAAGTCCAAGGTCCTTATCCAATGCACCAGCTGGCTGCTCTAAATTTCTAAGCCTAGTACTCTATGAACCATTCCAGCTTACTTATTCCACTGTGACTGCCCCAGCTGGCAATGCTCCCTCCTTCCTCTCCTTGACTCCATAGTCTGGACATGTCATCTGGACCATCGGTACCTGAGAATCCAGAGTAGCTCTTGGGCCTGGTGTGATAGTGTTCTACTCCTGGATTCTGGTGTGGCTTCTGAAGGTCTAGTGTCCAAGAATCCAGTTTCCTCAGAGGAGAGAAAGAGGGAGGACTGGGTTGAGGTAAAGCAAGGAGACAGCTTAGAAAGGCCAGACCTACCTTCTAATCTGTGCTGAGTTAGACTGTATAGCTGTGGTGTTGACCTCAAGATGTTGATCTATGTCCCAAACACCCCCTTCCTTCAGGATACTAGGTGCACACCCCACATCACTAGAATCGCTAAAGGTGAGTGTTTGAATGCCAGTAGAACTAGCAATTAGCCCTGTAGTCATAGTTATTCTGTGCTACCTTCCTTCTCCTGCCCAGGCTCCTGTTTATTTACCTCATGCTCCACTCCCTCTTTGAGAGTCCTGGGTGAGGGTGGTGTAGGCACAGCTCATTGAGCTCATCTGCCTTCTTAAAAACATTTCCTATCTGGGTAGAACTTTTATCTATGCAAATATTTTCATCCCTAGACCACAATTGCTGACCCCATCCTACCTAGAAAGCCCTGCCAGGGTCACGAGTATGTCTGTCAGGGTCCTCACTCTTCTTTCCAGTATCTACCTCCTAGGGTTATTGTTTATTCTCCCAAGTATCTGTCCTGTCTACACTGCTTCTCTCCTCTTCCTCACCCTCTGTATGGGACCGAGGCTCTAAATCAGCTTCTAGATGCCTCTATCCCTTTCTCCTCCCTGTTATCTCTTCCCTGGTGGTAGGGTCCTGGAAGCTTAGCTTTTCCTTCTATTAGTTGCTTGACTTTTTCTCCTTGGCAACCTGGGTTGGGATTGGAACCTCTAACTGGAATCTCTGGGCATCCACTTCTGATGGAAGTTTTGTGTAGGATTCAATCTTTTTGGTATGTGTTCTGCAGGATCCTGGTGCAAGGTGTAGGTAGTAGAGACAGGAGGAAGGTGACATCTAAGGGCCAGTCTGTGACCCTGATCTGCAGGGCCTCCGACTTTAGCTTCAAGAATTATTCCATGTCTTGTCACTGGTACCCAACTGAGAACCACAGGGAGTTCATGGCTGGCATCAGTCCCAAAACTTGCATTATCAGACAGTACAGCCCAGAATTCAGGTCAGGGCTTTCATCAGCAGGAACAACAAGCCCAAAGTGTGTCCCTGCCCTTGCTTCAGCTGCAAAAGGAAGACAGGTAAATATTACTGCACCCGATTCACTCTTCTAGGGCCCAGGTAGAGGCCTTGACACAAATCTGGGATTAGAGCCCCAGATGCTAATACTCTGTTATGCTCTCTCTCTCTGTCTCTCTCCCTTCCCTTCCCTTCCCTTCCATTGCCTCCCTCTCCTCCCCTCCCTTCCCCTCCCCTCCCCTTCCCTTAGTAGAAGAGACTCAGGTCTGCTCCTGAATTTCCTGCTTGCAGATCCTCTGTCCCTTGCACTTTACCTTGGGTCTCTTAGGCTCTTAACAGTGCATTGATCATTTAACTGGCCCGTAAGAACTCATGAATCCTCGTTTTCAAGTTCTTTTAACCTCTAATTTGGACCTACAAATGGGAAAGGCTCCAAAGGTGCCGTCAAAGGTGCAGCCTTCTTTAAACTTGTGTGATAATCTTGTCACCATCAAGTCCTTTGGGGCTTTTTGTACTTCAGGCTTTGGTCAGCTCTGCAGTTCAGCATGCTGTGCAAGACTCAGATGAGGGGAATGAATACACATAACAAGGAGGAGCACAAGGAGAGAAGCCCAGGGACACTTGATCCCTATTGCTGTGCTTCTCCAGAGCACCTAGGTCTCATGAAGTTCTTCTATCCATCTTCTATCCCTCTTCTCTATTTGAATTACAATGGGATTTTTCAAAGCCTGGTTTTTTTTTCCAGAGCTATATTTCAAGAAAACAGAAGTTAAAACTGTAAGAAAAAGAGGTAATTGTCCCAGCTTTAAAACAAATTGATGAAATAAATAGGAAAATAAGAAAATCTAGCCACCGAACCACACAATATCTTGCAAAATACCAGTGACCAAAATTTATGTTTCTTTGGACAGAGTACCCACATGTAAGGGTATGACTCCCCATGTGGACAGAAGGACCACATGTGATGAAGGAGAAAGAAAAGAAGAAAATAGCAGCAATGCTCAACTTGAATTGCAATAACTCAGAAAACGGTGGGTGACCTTGACCTTTTTAAACTAAGACTTGCAGTCAGAAAGACCTGAGTTCAAGTCTGACCTCAGACACTTACTAGCAGTTTGACCCTGGGAAAATCACTTAATATGTATTTAACTGGGTTTTCTCAGCTGTAAAATGGGGATAACAATAGCCCCTATCTCCCAGAGTTGTTGTGAGGATCAAATGATATAATCATTTTAATTCACTTGGTACAGTGTTTGGCATATAGTATTATATAGATGTTGGTTGCTACCATCATCATCATCATCACCACCACCACACAATCACCACAATGATCATCTGACCCAAACCTGGCCACACTGTTACTTTCCCAGTCCTGGCTACTATAACTCTTACTTCAGAGTAAGATTGCACTAACTTTCTTAAGTGCCACATTGAACCTAGGAGTCCATTAAGACTCCAAGATCTATTTTTTCCTCAGGAGAATTTTTCTCTAGTCACACTTCCTCCATCTTATACTTGTGAAGTTGTTGTTGTTTGGGTTTTTTTTGGAATTCAAGTATAAGACTTTACATTTATCCCATTTCAATTCCACTGTATTAGATTTTGTTTCATGGTGTGGCTTGTCTTGTCTAGATCTTTTTGAATCCTAACTCATCAAGAATATTAGTTTCAAATATGTTCTTCATATCTAAACCAGGGAGAGTTAAAAAAATAGAAAGAAAATTATGGATCCATTTCTCTAATGAATTTTGATTCAAAACTTTTAAATAAAATATTAGCAAAGAGACTACATAAAGAAAATATACTATACCCAGGCTGGATTTACATGAAGAATGCAGGACAGGCTCCATATTAGGAAAAATTATGAACATAACTGACCATATCAATGACAAAACAATAGAAATTGTATAATTACTTCAATGGATGCAGAAAGAGCTTCTAACAAACTATAAGACCCAATTGCTGTTGAAAACACTAAAAAGAATGGGAACAAATGGAACTTTCTTTAAAGTGATAAGTACTGTCTAAAACCAGAGCCAGCAGTATATATAATGGGGAAAAGCCAGAAGCTTTTACAAAAAAAGGTAGCCATGTAAGATATCCACCATCACAATTACTATTCAACACTGTGTTGATTAGCCTGGCAGAAGCTAGGAAGAAGCCAACATCTTACAACAAAATGAACTTGAAACAGGCATATACTTTAGATATAAAGGGTGACATCATAATCAAATTAGTGGAACATGGAAGAATTTTCCTTTCAGATCTATGAATAAGGGAAGAATTCATGACCAAATAAGAGAGAGAGGTTCACAGGTGGTAAAATGAGATAATTTTGATTGTATACAATTAAAAACTTTTGCACAAACAAAACCAATGTAACTAAAATTGGAAAAAAATCAGGAAATTGGGGGAAATATTTGCAGTAAGTTTTTCTAACAAAGAGTTAATTTCTAAAATCTTTAGAGAATCAAGTCAAATTTACAAGAAAAAGCTTCATTCTCCAATTAATTAATGATCAAAGTATATGAATAGATAATTTTCAGAGAAAGAGATCCAAACCATTAATTGTCATATGAAAAATGCACTAAATCACTCATATTTGGAGAAATACAAATGAAAACAACTCTGAGTTACCACTCCAAGTTACCCCTCCACATACATTAGATTAGTTAAGACGACAAAAAAGAAAATGACAAATGCTGAAGAGGCTGTGGGAAAACAGGTACTCTATGTACTGTTGATTGGATTGTAAACTAGTCTAACCATTCTGGAAAGCTTTTTGAACTAAGCCCCCTAAATTGTTATATTCTATATACCCTTTAGCCATACTACTACTAGGTCTATATCCCAAAGATACCAAAGAAAGAAGAAAAGCACTCATTATGTTAAAAAGTATTTTTAGTACCTCCTTTTGCGGTGCCAGTAGAAAATTGGAAACTAAGAAGATGCCCATAAATTGAAGAATGGTTTAACAAGCTGTGGTATATGAATTCAATGGAACACTATTGTAGTGTAAGAAATGATGAAGGGGACAATTCCAAAAGACTCATGATGGAAAATGCTATCCACATCCAGAGAAAGAACTATGGAATCTGAATGCAGACTGAAGCATACTATTTTCATTTTTTTCATGGTTTTCCCCTTTTGTTATGTTTTGTCTTTCACAATATCACTATGGAAAGATGTTTAATATGACTGCACATGTATAACTGATATCAGATTGCTTGCTGTCTTGGGGAAGAAGAAAAATTTGAAACTCAAAATTACAAAAAATTAATATTAAAAACTATCTTTATATGTAAATGGAAAAAATACTATTTACAAAAAACCAAAAGAGAAGTGATGATTGGGATGGTTTCAGGAAAAACCTGGAAAGACTTGTATGAACTAATGCAAAGTGAATACAATAATAGCAGCAATATTGTAAAGAAAATCAATTTTGAAAGACTTAGATACTTTGATCAACATAGTGGCCAATCACAATTCCAAGGGACTAATGACAAAGCATATTGTCTACCTTCAAAGGTGCACAGTCAGAGAGCTGACTGACTCACAGGGCAAATTTAAGCATATTTTCTTCTCTCCCTATCACCCTTCTTGATCTAACGACCACATCTAACAGTAATGACTGTTATGACAATGACAGTAATGACAACAATGACAGTAATGACAACATTCTAATTTCTATACAAGGAAAACATGGAGGTACATTTCCTTACATATTCTACAGAGCCAGAATTACTCATTATAAATACATAGTGCTTGACTTTATTTTTAGCATTATTTTCACTTAAATTATTGTTCAGTTGTATACATTGTTTTCTCATTTCTGCTCATTTCATGCTTCAGCAGTTCATTCCCAAGATATGTAAGTCTTTCCATTTTCCTCTGAATTCCTCATATTTTTTCTAGTGACAATAATAATCCATTGTCATATACCATAATTTGTACAGTTATTCCCCAGCTGACCAGTACACACTTTGTTTCCAATTTTTGTTTTTGTGGGGATTTTTTGCTACCACAAAAAATGCTGCTGTGAATACTTTGTTATATATGGTATCATTTTTATCTTTGTCCTTTTGGGAACGTATGTCCAACAGTGGAATATCTTCCAGGTAAGGAATATAAACAGTGACTTTTCTACACCATAGCTTGTTAAACCATTCTTCAATTTCTGGGCATCTTCTTAGTTTCCAATTTTCTATTGGCACCACAAAAAGAGGTACTATAAATACTTTTTAACATAATAACTTTTCTTGCCTAATTCCAAGGAAGTTGGAGAAATTCTCAGCTCCACCAACAATGTTTCAGTGTTCCATTCTTCCTTTAGCCCTTCCAACGCTGCTTATTTTTCTTTAGTGATCTTTGCTAATTTTCTGGGCATGAGGTAAAATCTCACTATTGTGTTAATTAGTATTGCTCTTTTTATTAGTGATTTGAAACTGTCCTTTTGTTTATTCATATTTTTTCCTATAGCTTTAAAACATGATCTAGGACAGATTTTTGTTAAGATACAAAGGACTCACAGCATGCATGAACAAGGAATAAAACCCATGACAATATTTCATTATATACCTTCTATGAGGTAAAGATACTTTCCAGTTACCTCGTACTACCTATTTCCCCTCAGATCTGCTTGTGTTTGTCCTTCATTCTTGGAGAAGACCACGGCACCAACTTGATGACATGACTTGCAATTGACTTTGATTTGAGTGGGGGAGGACTGTGCAATGTCACCAACCTCACTTTCTTCTCCTGAGTCATCTGGGTTCAGTGGCGTGATATTCATGAGGATAACTGGAGATGGCCCAGGATGTAGACCCTGACTTTTTCAAGCTTAAGTATTATCACAATCTTATTTGAGTGAGATATACTGATGCAATGCATAGGCTTCTTTAAGTTACTCAAGGGATGGTCCCTTTAATAAAAAAAAAAAAAATCAAACTGGAGGGGAAGACCATCAGAGTTCCTGGGTAAAAGCAAAACAATTACTATTTAGTTATTACACCCACTCTGTGCTGGGTGGGTGGGGACTTGTTGTTCAGTCTTTGAGCTCCAGAGTGAATTGGGTTTAAGGCTTGATCTTTGAGCAAGAAATGTAGCCAGTAAACCCAGTGGAAAAAGGGAAACTTTTGGTCATGGAGTTTTTCTTCCCCTGTGCAGAACACCAGAGGACAGAAGAGGAAAGGAGAGACCTCAGAACTGCGCCATATGAGCAGTTCACAGTGAAATCATGGAATGTTGTTCGATCCACAGTTCCTGGATCCTCATGGCAGGGCTTTAGCCTTTCAACTACAGAATGATCCTGTTAGCAGTCTTCTTCCTCCTCTGAAAAGTGTGCTGTTGAAAGTGTGCAATCTCCCTTTGGGTGGTTGGTGTCCAGCTCTTAGAACTCAGGAAACCTTAGCACTCTGAGGACCCTTGAATTCAGAATTATCCATGAAGTAACTCCTAAAATGAAATGTCCGTAATTATAGTTCCTACTCTCTGCCCTGTTCTTAGAAAGGGAGAAAAAAAGAATAGCAGAGGTAAGCAGCTCAGACTTAGAGGGGGAATAATTCCCCTCTCATGTTGAATGCATTCCACTTCCATGTGTTCCAACTTTAAGTTGCTTTCGCTGTTCTTTTTGTAGAAGGTTTTGTCTATGGTGGTGGTAGATAAAATACTCCCTTTCCCCACTGTCCCATCTGTACACTACTCTGGGAGTCCAAAGGAGAGAAAATGAACAAAAATAATCCCTCCTCATAGTTTTTAGCTGGAGCTACTTAGACTTAATAAAGTCCTTAGAAAAAATCAGTGCTTACTAGGGTACTTCATAACCCTCTTGACCATGACAATGTGTTTGGGGAGCAGTAACATGTGTACCCACTCAAAGAACAGGTAAATCATCTGTTGACCCTGTGTATCCTCTGAAAGAACCTGTGCAACTTTTGGGACGGGCTTATCCATCTTCTTTTTTTAAAAGTTTATTTATTTATTTTTAGTTTTCTACATTCATTTTCACAAAATTTTAAGTTCCAAATTTTCTCCCCATCTCTTCCCTCCCCAACCCCAAAACACTGGGCATTCTGATTACTCCTTTCCCCAATCTGACCTCCCTTCTATCACACCCCTCCATTTCCTTATCACCATCTTCTCTCTTCTTATAGGGCAAGATGAATTTCTGTAACCTATTACCTGTATTTCTTATTTCCCAGTTGCATGCAAAAACAGTTCTCAACATTTGGTCCTAAAACTTTGAGTTCCAACTTCTCTCCCTTCCTCCTTCACCACCCATTCCAACCGAGATGGCAAGCAATTCAATAAAGGCTATATATGTGTTGTTTTGCAAAAGACTTCCATAATATTCATGTTGTGTAAGACTAACTATATTTCCTTCCATCCTATTCCATCCTGCATTTATTCTATTAGTGTTTACTTCTAATTACTCCATCACCCAATTTGCCCTCCCTTCTATCATCTCCACCCCACCCCATGTATTCCCTTCTCCCCCACTTTCCTGTAGTGTAAAATAGATTTTCATACCAAATTGAGTATGCATATTATTCCCTCCTTAAGCCAAATTTGATGAGAGTGTCACTTTTTCCCTTTCACCTCCCCCTTTTCTCCTCCACTGAAGAAGCTTTTTCTTGCCTCTCTTATGAGAGATAATTTGCCCCATTCCATTTCTCCCTTTCTTCTCCCAATATGGTCCTCTCTCACCCTAAATTTTAGTTTTTTGGATATCATCCCTTCCTATTCAACTCACCTTGTGCTCTCTGTACATATATAATGTGCACAATCCCTCCAACTACCTAAATACTGAGAAAAGTTTCAGGAGTGACAAATATGATCTTTCCATGTAGGAATGTAAACAGTTCAACTTTAGTAAGTCCCTTATGATTTCTCTTTCTTATTTACCTTTTCATGCTTCCCTTAATTCTTGTGTTTGAAAGTCAAATTTTCTATTCATCTCTGGTCTTTTCATCAAGAATGCTTGAAAGTTCTCTATTTTATTGAATGACCATTCCCCCCCCCTGAAATATTATACTCAGCTTTGCTGGGTAGGTGATTCTTGGTTTTAATCATAGTTCTTTTGACTTCTGGAATATTATATTCCAAGTCCTTCAATCCCTTAATGTGGAAGCTACTAGGTCTTGTGTTATCCTGATTGTATTTGCACGATACTCCAATTGTTTCTTTCTACCTGCTTGCAATATTTTCTCCTTGAATTGGAAATTGTGGCATCTTGCTACAATACTCCTAGGAGTTTGTCTTTTTGGATCTCTTTCGGGAGGTGATTGGTGGATTCTTTCAATCTTTATTTTACCCTCTGGTTCTAGAATATCAGGGCAATTTTCCATGAAAATTTCATGAAAGATGATGTCTAGGTTCTTTTTTTCATCATGGCTTTCAGATAGTCCCATAATTTTTTTTCAAAATTTATTTATTTCACTTTTAACATTTATTTTCACAAAATTTTGGGTTCCAAATTTTCTCCCCATTTCTCCCCTCCCCCCCCACGAAAATGCTGAGCATTCTAATTACCCCTATCACCAATCTTCCCTCTCTTCTAACATCCCTCCCTTCTCTTGTCCCCATCTTCTCTTTTGTCGTGTACGACCAGATAACTTTCTATACCCTATTACCGGTATTTCTTATTTCCTAGTAGTTAGAACAATGCTCGACAATTGTTCCTAAAACTTTGAGTTCCAACTTCTCTTCCTCCCTCCCTCCCCACCCATTCCCTTTGGGAAGGCAAGCAATTTAATATAGGCCATGTCTGTGTAGTTTGGCAAATGACATCCATAAAAGTCATGTTGTGTAAGACTAACTATATTTCCCTCCATCCTATCCTGCCCCCCATTGCTTCTGTTCTCTCTTTGGATCCTGTCCCACCACAAGA
Source organism: Notamacropus eugenii (assembly GCF_028372415.1). Lineage (NCBI taxonomy): Eukaryota > Metazoa > Chordata > Mammalia > Diprotodontia > Macropodidae > Notamacropus > Notamacropus eugenii. Next base: position 81,396,331 of record NC_092875.1, read on the forward strand.
GTGTTGACTTCAAATTGCTCCCTCCTCCCACTGCCCTCCCTTCCATCATTCCTCCCACTATGCTTATCCCCTTTTCCCCCCTTTCCTGTATTGTAAGATAGGTTTTCGTACCAAAATGAGTGTGCATTTTATTCCTTCCTTTAGTGGAATGTGATGAGAGTAAGCTTCATGCTTTTCTCTCACCTCCCCTCTTTTTCCCTCCACTGAAAAGTGTTTTGCTTGCCTCTTTTATGAGAGATAATTTGCCCCATTTCATATCTCCCTTTCTCCTCTCAATGTATTTCTCTCTCACTGCTTAATTTCATTTTTTAAAGACATGATCCCATCCTGTTCAATTCACTCTGTGCTGTGTGTGTGTGTGTGTGTGTGTGTGTGTGTGTGTGTAATGCCACCAACTATCCAGATACTGAAAAATTTCAAGAGTTACAAATATTGTCTTTCCATGTAGGAATGTAAACAGTTCAACTTTAGTAAGTCCCTTATGACTTCTCTTTGCTGTTTACCTTTTCATGCTTTTCTTCATTCTTGTGTTTGAAAGTCAAATTTTCTTTTCAGCTCTGGTCTTTTCATCAAGAATGCTTGAAAGTCCTCTACTTTATTGAAAGATGATTTTTCCCCCTGAAGTATTATACTTAGTTTTGGTGGGTAGGTGATTCTTGGTTTTAGTCCTACTTCCTTTGACTTCTGGAATATAATATTCCACGCCCTTCAATCCCTTAATGTAGAAGCTGCAAGCTCTTGTGTTATCCTGATTGTATTTCCACAGTCCTTGAATTGTTTCTTTCTAGCTGATTGCAATATTTTCTCCTTGATGAGGCAACTCTGGAATTTGGCCAAAATATTTCTAGGAGTTTCTCTTTTTGGATCTCTTTCAGGAGGTGATTGGTGGATTCTTTCAATATTTATTTTGCCCTCTGGAATATCAGGGAAGTTTCCCTTGATAATTTCATGAAAGAAGATGTCTAGGCTCTTTTTTTTTTGACCGTGACTTTCAGGTAGTCCCATAATTTTTAAAATGTCTCTCCTGGATCTATTTTCCAAGTCAGTTGTTTTTCCAATGAGATATTTCACATTATCTTCCATTTTTTCATTCTTTTGGTTTTGTTTTGTGATTTCTTGGTTTCTCATAAAGTCTTTAGCCTCCATCTGTTCAACTCTAAATTTGAAAGAACTATTTTCTTCAGTGAGCTTTTGAACCTCCTTTTCCATTTGGCTAATTCTGCTTTTGAAAGCATTCTTCTCCTCATTGGCTTTTTGAACCTCTTTTTCCAATTGAGTTAGCCTATTTTTAAAGGTGTTATTTTCTTCAGTCTTTTTTTGGGTTTCCTTTAGCAAGGTGTTGACCTGCTTTTCATGCTTTTCTTGCATCTCTCTCATTTCTCTTCCCAGTTTTTCCTCCACCTCTCTAACTTGATTTTCACAATCCTTTTTGAGTTCTTCTATAGTCTGACCCCATTGAATATTTATATTGGATGTTTGGGATACAGAAGCCTGGACTTCTCTGTCTTTCACTGATGGTTAGCATTGTTTTTCCTCATCTGCAAAGAAGGGAGGAAATATCTGTTCACCAAGAAAGTGATTTCCTGTGGTCTTATTTTGTTTTCCTTTTTTGGGCATTTTCCCAAGGAGTTTACTTGACTTTTGGGTCCTTTGTCAAGAGTAGGGTATACTCTGGGAATCTGTGAGATCTCAGTTCCTCCAAGGTAGTACAATCAAGCGTGTACTGGTCTGGATGCAGAAAGGGATTTTTATGTCCAGAATTTTAGCAGTTACCTCTCCACAGCCACCTGGCCTCCAGTTCCAAAGTCAGCATGGGGGAGCTGATTTTCTGATAAGGTGAATGGGCAGGGCCACCATTCAGTTTGAGACAAAGACCAGCTGGGCCAGGTCTTCCACCCAGGGATGAGGTAAGACTCAGTGATTCAATGACCCCAGGGGTTTTTATGCTCCAACAATGGAGCTTCTCTAAGGTTTGCTGTGCTGGCTCTGTGGTTGCTGCCTGCTGCTGGAGCTGTGGGAAGTCCCCTCTCCTTTCCTGGCCAGCTGATTAAACCCCCACTGACCTTTGCTGCCGGTGGGCTGAGGTATCTGAGGACCCGCTACTGTGACTGGATATTCTGCCCCCAAGGTATCCTCCTCACAGAGTCTTGTCCCATGGTGCTGTGTGCCAAGGCTGGGCTGGGCTCCATGCTCGGCTCCGTGTCCTGCACAATCGATGTTTCTGTGGGCCTTTCAGGTCACCGTGGGCTGCAAAACTCCTCCACTCCGTTGTTCCCCACTTCTGCTGCTCCAAAATTTGTTGAGGGTCCCTCTCTACAGGTATTTTATAGGCTGTGGGGAGGATCCTGCGTAAGTGTGTCTTTCAAGTCCACCATCTTGGCTCCACCACCTAGTCCCATAATTTTTAAATTGTCTCTTCTGTTTGTATTTTTCAGGTCAGTTGTTTTTCCAATGACATATGCCACGTTGTCTTCTATTTTGTCATTCTTTTGGTTTTGTTTTGTAATTTTTTGTTTTCTCATTAAGCCATTAGCTTCCATCTGCTCCATTCTAATTTTTAAAGAACTATATTCTTCAATGAGCTTTTGAACCTTCTTTTCCATTTGGCTAATTCTGCTTTTTAAAGCATTCTTCTCTTCATTCGTTTTTTCGACTTCTTTTGCCAATTGAGTTAGCATATTTTTAAAGGTGTAATTTTCTCCAACATTTGTTTTGGGTCTTCTTTAGCAAGCTGTTGACTCACTTTTCATCATTTTCTTGCATTGCTTTCATTTCTCTTTCCAATTTTTCCTCCACCTTTCTTACTTCATTTTCAAAATCCTTTTTGAGTTCTTCTGTGGCCTGAGACCATCGCATTTTTATTTTGCATGTTTTGGATGCAGAAGCCTTGACTTTTAGGTCTTCCTCTGATGGTGTGCATTGTTCTTCCTCATCTGAAAGGATGGAAGAAAGTACCTGTTCACCAAGAAAGCCTTCTATAGTCTTATTTTCTTCCCACTTTTTGGTCATTTTCCCAGCAAGTTACTTTACTTTTGAGTCCCTTGTCAAGAGGAAGGTGTACTCTGGGGAACTGTAAGTTCTCAGTTTCTCCAAGGTGGCACAATCAAGGGAGAGGAGTTTATTCCTTTCCTGGCCTGCTCTCTTGTCTGTGAGCAACCAAAAACCGTCTGTTTTGCCCAGGATCTGCCAGTAGGATTCCCTCTCCAGAGCCTCTACCAGCTCCACCAGGCCAGTCAACACTCCTCCTCACCCCAGCGTTGCCACTCAGGGATGAGATCCAGATTACCCACGCGATTCCTCCAGGGGCTTTAGGCTGAGGCCTCTCAAAATGGATGCTGTGCAGCAGCAAATACTGCTACCCTGGGGCCACCAGGGCCAGAACTTGTTCCCTTCTCATGCAGGTGAAAGAACTTTCTCACTGACCTTTGAAGCTGCGTTTGGTGTTTGTGGATCGAGCAATCTGGGAACTGCAGCTGCTGCTACGGATTCTGTGCTCAAGGCTGCTCCAGTCCTGGCCCTGCCACACGGCTAAAGTGGGTCTGTGCTCTACTCCACGCCCAGTGTGATACACCTTTCCTGTCAGCCTTCCAGGCTTTCTTGGGCTGGAAATCTCTTTCACTCTCTTGTTTTGTGTTTTTTTCTGCTCTAGAATTTGTTCAGAGTCATTTTTTACAGGTATTTTATGGGCTAAGGGGGGGAGGGATGGAGCTTCTACACGTCCTTCCTTCTACTCTGCCATCTTGACTCCACCCCCGTGACAGCTTTTCATCTTATTCATCTTCTGAAAGAACATAAGCATCCCCTGTGATTCTTCCATATTGCACTGGTTCGTCTTTTGCTGGACCTGCACTTTCTTTGCAATAACCTGGACATTCTTCTTGAATCTCTACAACCTCTTTAAGTTCTTTGTCTTCTTGGCCTCTTCTATAGAACCTATGCATTCTTTAAAGAGGGACATGCATTCACTGGAAATAGAGATACATTCTCAGCAGAGCCTGGGAACCCTCCTTAAGGATCCTCTATATGCTCCATCAAGGGTGTGAGCATCTTTTTCAGGGCCTGTCTATCCTTTGTTTGTCCTCTATAAAGACCACTACATACATTGTAAAGAGAATGGGCCTCACCAGACCTCCAGTTCAGTCTAGCACGAATTCTGTGTAGAACCTGTACATCCCCTGTACACTTCAGTGTACTCTTGTCAGGGTCTGTGCCTCCTTTTTGTAGATTCATAGCTTGTTTGCTTGACTTGTGTATTCATTGTAAGAAACTGTGCATCTTCTTTAAATGATTTGGCTTATTTTTCCTAGATCTGTGAATCCTCCCTAAGAACCTCTGTAGCCTTGCCAGGACCCCATTGCTATCTGGGTATATAGTGAGCCATGTGTCACTGTGGGGATAAGGAAGGGAACACAGTGATGTGATCTCAGGGACACCTGGCATAAAAACGTGCCAGACATTTGGAGGGGATGGGGGCTATGGTAGGGACACCTGGGACTTATAGTCATGCAGACATACCTTGATGCTACAATATCCCTGAAACCTTGAACAGCGTGGACTTAGCCCTTCTGCCACCAGAGCAGTTGGGGGTAGAATGGAGGGGACAATGCTACAGATGAGAAATTCAGGCCTTGAAGTAGGTCTCCAGTAAGATGGAGCCCTTATAGAACTGAACAGGCCAATATCAGGCCTTACCTTGGCTAATTCATAGGAGGTTTCCTAGCTCTTTCCCTCCTCTAGTATCCTCCTTTAAGTACTTGAAATTTTATTATGGAGAAGAGAAATTAGACTTGGTTGTCTTGGTTCCAGAAGGCAGAACTGGATAGAAGTTTTGAATAGACAGATTTTGGTTCAGTGTAAGGGAAACTACCTAAACTATCAGAAATGTTCTGAAATTGAATGGGTTTCCCTTTGGAATAGTGATTCTTTATCCCTGAAGGACTCCAAGTGAAAGCTCTCTCATTGCTAAAGTTGTTTAGTTACAAGTTCATCAATTCCATATCTAACACATTTATCACATCTATTCCCTTTTTTTTTTTATCACCGTTTCTACTTCATAACACAGGTACTTAAAGTTAAAAACCTGTACCATGGTACCTGGTCAATTTTTGTAAAAGTTCCACATGGAGCTGAGAAACATGCATAGTATTTTGCTATCACCGTTAAAAAAACACTATAAATCTTCTAAGTCTAGCTTCTCCAGAAATTTCTTCAGTTCTATATTGCCCTTTTTTGTTTATATTTTTGTTACACTTATCCAAAATTAATAGAAGGATATTAAAATATCCTGTAACTATTGTGCTGTTATCTATATTTTCTTGCAGCTCAAATAATAATTTCTTAGAGAATATAGATGCCAAAGTATTTGGAGTAAATACAAGTTTGTTACTGATATTTATTCTTTTGCCATCTATGGTTCCTTTAAGCACAGTATAGTTTTCTTGCTTATTTTTTAAAAATTTTTTTGAATGCTTGTTTTTGCTTTGTCTGATAGCATGATGATGAATCCTGGTTTTTTAGGATTCACTTGATGAATAGTAATTTTTTCCATCCCTTCGATTTTAGTTTTTGTTGCCTAAAGGTCAAACAACTAGTAAGTCTGAAGTCAGATTTGAACTAAGGAAGAGGAGTCTTCCTGACTCCAGGCTCAATATTCTATCCACTGGGCCTCTAGTTGCCCAGGTGTAAAATAGTCTTATGTTATTCAAATGACCTTTCCTTTGTATCTGGGAGAGTTTCTCCTCATCATTTTTGGAACTTGTTGTTTCTGAATTTCTGAATGCTAGAGCAGAAGAGACAACCCAGCTTAACTCTTCCATATTCCCCTCCAAATAACCTTAAAATAACATGTCTCATTGAATATTGGAGCAGTGGAGCCAGGAAAAAGTTGGGATAAGAGATAATTTCATCCCAAAACACCTTAGGATGTGGCCAGAAGTTTTTGACATCAGTTGGGGAGCCAACCTGAAGCACATATGTAGAGGCATCAGTGGTGGACCTTGGAGATGACTGTGATAGTGTCAGCAGAATTTCAGCAACTCTCAGCCCAGAGATGGTAAGGGGATTGAATAAATTGTCAGAAAAAGCTTGTAGAGGACACTCAGCAACATTGGGTATGGAACCAGGTTCTGTATGTTAACTCAATTGCCCATATGTAGTTCTGGTTTGCAGTTTTAGGGTTGAGTACAGCACTTGTGGTCAGTCACAGAGGAGCAGAAACCTTGGTCACAGTTCCAGGCAGAGAGGAACATTAGTGCTTGTGGGGGCAGAAAAGGAGGAGCCTTTCCTGAGTAAAAACCAGAGCACAGATCAGGAGAGCTATGACTACACTTCTCCCAGATTAACACCACCTTGGAAGTGCCAAAAACATCCAGACCCATAGAACTAGTTCTGAAAACAGCAACACAGAAAAAGCCTGAAGTTTAGAACAGTGCCTCCCCACCCCAAAATGAATAGAGCCCAACTTTAATAACATAAGGTTCTAAGTAAAGAAATAGTCTGGAAAAATGAGAAAACAGCAACAACACCAACAACAAAACCTGACCTTAAAAAGCTACTGTGGTGGTGGAGAAAATAAAGGCACTACAACAATGTTAAAACAACTACAAGCAAAGCCTCAAAGAAAAATGAAAATAGGACACAAACCTCAAAATAATTCCTGGAAGAACTAAAGTAATAGAGATAGAAGAAAAATTGGGAAAAAAAATAAAAGTGATGCAAGAACATTATGAAAAGAGAATTATCAACTTGATAAAAGAGACACCAAAAATACTGAAGAAAATAACACCTTAAAAAACAGAATTGGCCAAATGGTAAAGAGGCACAAAAATTTACTGAAGAAAAGAACACTTTAAAAAGCAGAATTGGTCAAATGGAAAAAGAGATGCAAAACCTCACTGAACAAAATAACCCCCCCAAAATAGAAATGAGCAAGTAGACCTTGATTACTCAATGAGACATCAAGAAACAATAAAATAGAGTAAACAAGAATGAAAAAATAGAAAAAATATGATGCATCTCATTGAAAAATTAACCTGGAAATTAGATTTAGGAGACATAATTTAAGAATACTGGACTGCCTGAAAGGCATAATCAGTGAAAGACATAATCTTTGAACATTTGAACATTAGACATAATATTTGAAAAAATTTAAAATGAAAACTGTCCTAATATCTTACATCCTGATGCTCAAATATAAATTGGAAATACCCATCTCCTGAAAGAAGTCCCCAAATGAAAACTCCCAAGAATATTGTAGTCAGATTCCAGTCTCCCCAGGTCAAGGAGAAAATATTGCAAGCAGTCATAAAGAAATGATTCAACTATTGTAGAACCAAAGTCAAGATCACACAAGATTCAGCAGTTTCCTTGTTAAAGCAGTGGAGGGATTGGGAAATGATATTTCAGATGTCAAAGGAGCAAATGTCAAATTACAACCAAGATTAACCTACCCAGCTAACTTGAATGCTATCCTTCAGGAAGCAGAATAGATATTTAATAAAATAGAGAGCATTAGCTCTGTTACACAACAGATAAGTCATATGTGAATGGTTTTCTTGTCTTTTTTTCACTGCCCCCCCCCTTTTTTTATTCAACATCTGTCCGTTGTTCCAGATGCTAATACCACCCTCCTGGATTTTTTCAACACAACCCAAGGGGTAGTATCATTCACTTTCAGAAACATTTATCCAAAGCCTCCAAGAAAAATATAAATTGGTATCAGACCATGGAAGAGCCCAACAAGGATTTAGAAAACAAATTAAGAGAGGTAGAGGAAACGTTGGGAAAAGAAATGAGAGTGATGCAAGAAAATCATGGGAAAAACTGAACAGCTTGGTATAGGAGACACCAAAAATTACTGGAAAAAGTGACACCTTAAAAAACAGAGCAAATGGTAAAAGAGGTTCAAAATGCTAATGAGGAGAAGAGATCCCTAAAATGTAGGACTGGCAAAATGTAAAAGGAGGTCCAAAATCTCACTGAAGAAAATAATTCCTTAAAAATTCGAATGAAGCAAATAGAAAGTAATGACTTCATGAGAAATCAAGAAACAATAAAACAGAACCAAAAGAATGAAAAAAATAGAAAACAATGTGAAATATCTCATTGGAAAAAATGATTGACCTGAAAAATAGATCCAGGATAGATAACTTAGAATTAGTGGACTGCCTGAAAGCCATGATCAAAAACAGAGCCAAGAAATCGTTTCATGAAATTATCAAGGTACCCAAAGGGCTATAGAGCTATGCATACCCTTTGATCCAGCAATACCATTATTATGTGTGTATTCTAAAGAGATCATATGAAAAGAAAAGGGCTCATATGTACAAAAATATTTATAGCAGCTCTTTTTGTGGTGGCCAAGAATTGGAAATTGAGGTGATTCCCATCATTTAGGGAATAGATAAACAAGATGTGGCATAAGAATGGAATGGAATACTACTGTTCCATAAGACGTGGTGGTCAGGTGGATTTCAGAAAACCTGGAAAGTATGGATGCTAAGTGAAGTGAGCAGAACCAGGACACCACTGTACAGCAACATTATTTGGTGAGTGACTTTGTTAGACTTAGCTCTTCTTAGTAATACAGTGATCTGAGATCACTTCAAAAGACTCACAATGGAAAATACTATTCACATCCAGAGAAAAAAAATATGGAGTCTGAATGCAGATTGAAGCGCACAATTTTCTCTCTTTTTTTCTTTCTCATGGTTTTTCTGTTTTGCATTCATCCTTCTTTCACAACATGATTATGTGAAAATACGTTTAATATGATTATGCCGGTATAGCCTACAACAAATTGCATGCCATCTTGGGGAGGAGGAGAAAAGTTAGAATTCAAAATCTTATAAAAGTGAATATTGAAAGATGAAAATCAATCAATCAATCAATTAATTTTTAAACATTACATAATTTATTTATTTTTCAGTTCTCCACATTCACTTCCACACGAATTTGAATTCAAAATATTTTCCCTGTCTCTTCTCTCCCTCCACTCAATAACAGCATGCACCCCATACACCCCTTCCTCCAGTCTGTACTCCCTTCCATTACCCACCCTTCTTCCATCCCCCTTCCCCTCTATTTTCCTGTAGGGCAAAATAGATTTCTACAATCCATTGCCTGTATATCTTAATTTCCAGTTGCATGCAAAACAATTTGTAACATTCATTATTAATGCTTTGAGTTGCATATTGTCTCCCTCCTTCCCCACCCACCCTCACTGAGAAAACAAGGAATTCGATATTGGCAATACATATGTAACAACGAAAAACACTTCCGTAATAGTTACGTTATAAAAGACTAACCACATTTCCCTCTGTCCTATCCTGTCCTCAATTCATTCCATTCTTTCTCTTGACCTGTCCTCCTACAATATTGTTTGGTTCTGAGTAACCTTTTCCCCAATTTGCTGTTCCTTCTATTATCTTCCCTCTCCTATCCCCTTCCCCCATGCCTTCTTGCAGGGTAAAATAGATTTCCATATCCAGTTAAGTGTGTGTTATTCCTCCTTAAGCCAAATTCCATGAGAGTAAGGCTCAATTATTTCCTTTCATCTCCCCCCTCTTCTTCACCATTGGAAAAACTCTTTCTTCTCTCTTTTATGTGAAGTGATTTGTAACATTCTACCACTGACTTTCTCTTACTCCTCGTACATTACATTCAACAGTAAATTTTTTAAAAGTATTCTCCCTCTGTGACCTCTGTCTATGTGTGTGTATATATACATATATACCTACACATATATAGTATACATATACATACATACAAATACACACCTACATATATGTATGCATATATGTATGTACACACAGACACATATATACATATGTCTATTCCCTCTAGTAACCTTAATACTGAAAACGTTCTCATGAATTATCAATAACATCTTCCCATATAGGAATGTAAACAGTTCAAATTTAATAAGTTCCTTAAGGCTTTTTTTTCCTGTTTACCTTTTCATGTTTCTTTTGATTCTTGTCTTTGAAAATCAAATATTCTATTCAGCTCTGGTTTTTTCCACAAGAATGCTTGGAAGTCCTCTATTTCTTTGAAATTCCACTTTTTTCCCTGAAGCATTATACTCAGTTTTGCTGGATAGGTGATTCTTGGTTTTAACCCTAGCTCCTTTGACTTCTGGAGTATCATATTCCAAGTTCTTCAGTCCCTTAGGGTAGAAGCTGCTAAATCTTGATTGTATTTCCAAAGTACTCTAATTCTTCTTTCTGGCTGCTTGTAATAATTTCTCCTTGATCTGAGAACTCTGGAATTTGGCTAAAATATTCCTCAGAGTTTTCCTTTTGGAATCTCTTTCAGGAAGTGATCAGCAAATTTTTTCCATTTCTATTTCATCCTCTGGTTCTAGAATATTGGTACAGTTTTCCTTGATAACTTCTTGGAGCCTTGGCTCTTTTTTTTGATTATGGTTTTCAGGTGGGCCAATAATTTTTAAATATCTCTCCTGCACCTATTTTCCAGGTCAGTTGCTTTTCAGTGAGATATTTCAAGTTTTCTTCTATTTTTCCATTCTTTTGGTTTTGTTTTACAATTTCGTGATTTCCCATAGTCATTAACTTCTATCTGCTCCATTCTAATTTTTAAAGAACTATTTTCTTCAATGAGCTTTTAAACCTTCTTTTCCATTTGACCAATTCTGCTTTTTAAAGCATGCTTCTCTTGACTGACTTTTTGGATCTCTATTTTGCCATTTGGGTTAGTCTATTTTTAAAGGTGTTATTTTCTTCAGCATTTTTTTGGGTCTCCTTTGGCAAGCTGGTGACTCATTTTTCATGATTTTCTTGCATTGCTCTCATTTCTCTTCCCGATTTTCCCTCCATCTCTCTTACTTGATTTTCAAAATTCTTTTTGAGCTGTTCCATGGGCTGAGACCATTGCATATGGTTTTTTTTTGGAGGTTTTGGATGTAGAAGCCTTGATTTGATGCATTTCTCTGATGGTATGCTTTGTTCTTCCTCATCTGAAACAATGGCAGAAAATACCTTTTCATCAAGAAAGTAACTTTCTACAGTCTAAATTCCCCTCCTCTTTTTTGGGGGGGAATTTCCCAGTCAGTTAATTGACTTTGAATCCTTTGTAATGTGGAGGGAATATTCTAGGGACCTGTAAGTTCTCAGTTACTCCACGGTGGCACAATCAAGGGAGAGGTGCTTGCTCCTCTCTTGACCTATGCTTTGATCTGTGAGCAACCACAAGCACTCTTTTCTGCCCAGGATCTGCCAGTAGGGTCCACCACAACAGTACTCCTCCTCAGTCCAGGACTACCACTCAGAACTCAGACCCAGATAAGCTACTAGTATTGCCTGCTCGATTTTGCTAAGTGCTCCAAAAGTGGATGCTGCTGTCACTCTGGAGGCAGAGCTCAGATCAGATGTCCCTCTCACCCAAGTGAAAGAGATTTCTTACTGACTTTTGAAGTTGTCTTTGGTGTTTGTGAGTTGAGAAATCTGGGAAGTGCAGCTGCTACATGTGATTCCACACCCTGAAGTCTTCTCCAGTTTTGTACATGTGTGGCCAAGGTTGGGCTGCACTCTGCTCCAAGCCTAGTGTGGTAGACATTTCCTGTTGGCCTTCCAGGTTGTATTGGGATGGACATCTCTCTGTCATTTTGTGGCTTCTGCTGCTCTAGAATTTGTTTAGTGTCATTTTTATATATGCATTTTGTGGGCTACGGGGGAGAGCTAGAGCACATCCATCCTTCTGCTCTGCCATTTGGACTGCACCCTTCAACATACTTTAAAAATTCTCTTTTTCTTGTTTTTTTAAAACATGGCTAATATGTTTTGCATGACCTCCTATGTATGTTACATAATATTCCTTGTCTTCTTAATGTGTGGGGGAGTGGTAGGAGGATTAGAGAAAATCTGGAAGTCAAATTTAAGAAGATAATATTTATAAAGAAAATCAATGAATCATCAAAAAGGTATCAATAAAAAAGTTTTAGAAGAAAAGAGGTGCCAGATGAGAATTATCTCATCATGTGAATTCCTGATGATTTGGAATTCATCAAAATGGAATTGGAAAACCCTTCTGGAATGCTCCATGGGGGTGTGTAGATAGAGTCTTTGCAGGAGCATCAGAGTCCTTTCAGTAGTTCCCTGAAATATTTCCAAACACCTTTGGAGGATTAATTGGCTTAAGTGTTCCCAAACTCCACGGGGAGATATGTAATTGCAAAAATCCCCAAATCTTCTTGAGACGTTGGTCAGCCATAGTTTGGAGAGGTGTTCAGCTGGTCCAGAAGAGACATGCGGAGTAGTCATCTCTGGGCAACTATACTTGGTTGTTGAGTGTCTCCATTCCTTCTTGACTATTCAGTCTATGATCAGATTCCCCCAATGGAACCCAGGGTGCTTTCCCTTTCAAGCCTTGTCTTGTGTTACCTGGTTTAGCCTGGGGATAAATCAATCAATCTCATGCAATCGAGTTGGTAAGAACTAAGAGTAACAAGTCATTAATGTAGTCACCCCAGAAGTCATTTATCTGAGGCTTTGCAAAAGTGAAGCCCTTCCTAAATGTCTAGCCTCCCAGGAGCCTTTCTGTCAAGTTGATCTAGGACAGGGATGGGGAACCTGTGACCTTCCTTAATTTTCATATTAACACTATTTGAAATTACTAAATACATAGTAGTTAGATTATTTACAAAATAATGTATATTTTAAAATTATATCTAATTGAAAAAATTTAAATGCTGCTTTATTTGATTATAGCTGAATTAATAACATGAAAAGGATCTCTATACCTTATACAGGATGTGTATACAGAGGTCCCTCACTCTTACCTGAAGACATTTCACTGAGCTTCATGACCTTGATGAGTTCTCATGAGCTCAATTCCAGGAATTCTTATCTCATTTCCTGCCACTCTCATGCTCCTCCACAGTTCTTAAGGACCATTCTCTGGAGACAAGGGGTTTAAGTTCTTTCCTGTGTCACCATGAGAAAATTTTGGCCCTAGAACAGAAGTTACTGTTTTGCCATGTATGTTCTCATGTTTTCAAGGAAAGTGTATAGGGGCAAGGAAAGCATGACATTCTGTTAGACCCCAAGATGGCTACAAGGATGTGTATGTGTGTGCATGTTTGTGTATGTTTGTGTGTGTGTGTGTGTGTGTTGTGTGTATGTGTGTGGCTTTGTGTTGGATTAATGGTTCCAGTAATCCTATGTCCTGGGTAGTGGTGATGCATTTCTGTGTCTAACACTATTTTCAAATAGACCCTCTCTCTTGCCCACTCCAGAAACCCTAATTCTGCCAATCTTCCCACACCCATGAACCTCTGTCTCCCTAGCCTTGGGAATCTTCTGAAGCTAAGAGCCTTTGATAATATGGGAAGTCTCTGGACTCAGGGACAATCCTGATGAATCCAGGACTGACCTTGACCCCTGTGATTCCCTATATCTCTCCAATAGCACTGGCCTTTCCTGAAGTCCTAGGTCCTTTGTCCCCCATATCCTTCCCTACCTAGGTTAGTAGTAGAGATGGAGATGGGTTAGGTTGGTTATGAGGGAGTTTAGGGGAATCAAAGCTCTGGGGATGGAGTGCCCCAACTTACACTACCTCTATCTCTGATTCATTCAGTGGAATAGACGGTGCTAGAGGAGTCGGGGGAGGCTCCCACAAAGCTGGAAAGACCCTGAACCTTAAATGCCAAACTTTAGGTTTCCAGTTCAAGATAAGGAACCTTGGCTGATACCTTCGAGCCCCTAGCCATGCTCCACTGTGACTGACCAATCTCAACAGCAGTTGTACAGATGCTGCTGGAGACAGACTCACCACCTCCAGGGAAAACACTGGCAGGCAGATTTTCCTACAGATTGAGGGCCTGGGGCTCAGAGATTCTGGCCAACAGCCCTGTGCAAGGAGAATGGGCAATGGAGATGACACAGACAAGTTGTTCTTTGGTTGTGGTATAGATGTGACTGTGAAGCCTGTTGAGTGTCGCTACTATCTCAGTCCTAAGAAAATCCAAAGACTTCAGGTCACACAGTCAGTCGGTGTTGGGTCTAGAGCAGAAACAGGGTTCCCCATCTCCCAGTCCCTTCTCTCCACCACAGTGTACTCTGTGACCATGCAAAGCTAACATTCCCACTCTAATGTAAAATCCCTGGGGATGGGTTATGGTAGGTCGTTAAAGCACATTGGGGGTCATAGAATAATAAAATCCATGGATTTGGGATACTCAGCAATGAAAAACTCATAGTTATCAATATCAGTGACTACCAGGAGTTGGGGGAAATGGGAAGGGGAAAGGAGACTATGGTGTCTGGAGCAGCCCAGGCAAATGAGTTGGGGATATGGGAACCAGACTACGAATGAGTTTTGGGGCAGGAAATGGGGCTGAGGTTTGTTTTTTATAGTTACTTCGTCAATGAATCTATTCCCTACATATAGGCTCAGGCTAACATGAAGAGGGGGCAGGAAATATGGGGCTAAAGTTGTTTTTCACAATTATATGTTAGTCATATGTGTTTCTTTCCCACATCTGGGTTAGGTCCAGATAAAGGACAGGAAGATTTCATTTGATTGCAGGATCTCAAGTCCCCTGTCACCCAGCATGCTCTTGGTGAGGGATCAGGATTCTGTGGCCTGCCTGATCAGGAACTTCTACGGCAAGGAACTTCATGTGTCTCTGGCCTCCCCTGGGGCTTTCATCACAGCTTAGACTTTACTCTAATTCCCTTGGTCAGTGGCACCTACGGTGGTGTCCAGATTGGCAGGGTTGGTGAGAATGATACAGTGCCCTGCTCAGTGAAACACCTTGGGAAAGAGATACATGTATTCCACTGGCCAGGTAAGATTAACTTCTGGCTGATGGAGATTGAGGGGATGGAGGTGGAAAAGAGGAATGTTTCAGTTTAAGAAGGGACATTCTGGGTTCACTGAAGGACAGGGATATAAGCTATGTCTGGAGATTGGCATTACAGGGTGCTAAGTAAAATTTTAAGGTAGGGAAAAGTGTCCTGGAATTGGAATGTGGGTCCTGGAATTGGACTGTGGATCCTAGAATGGAAAGGAGTGTCCTAGAAAAGGGGTCATAATGCTAGAGATAAGAATCCTGATGTGGGGACTAAGTCTTGGATTGAAGGGGAACAACTAGGATCAAAACATGGTATTAGGCTGGAGAGGTGGTTCCTGACATGAGGGGGCTATGTACTTGGAAGGCCAGTCCTGGGCTCACTGAGGATCAGAGTTGTGTCTGAGGATATGTTTCTATCTTCAGATCATACTGCACCAGACCCTGGGATTACCTCTGAGCAAAAACTGTCTTGTCTTGAGCAGGATCTTGTGGCTGAGTTAAACATTCATGGTGAAAAATATAGAGCTAACGAGACTGAACTTGAGAGCCTCATAGGAAAGAAAAATGCAACAGTGACCAGAAGGGGAAACTGATAAAGACTGGAAGTTACCAAGAGGCAAATTTAGCTTTAATCATGTAAAGAATAAGTTTCTCAATATTAGGACTGTTCAAAAGTGGAACAGGCCATCTGAGGAGGCTATGGGACCACTTCATTAAGGCACTTTCAGCAAAGACTGGATGAAACCAGTTAGGGATATGCTGTAGAGGGAATTCCTTCTAGGCACAGGTTGGAGCAGTTAGCTACTCCGTTCCTTTCTAAGTGAAGTTCCCTGAATCTATGATCCTGTTGGGTCTATGTGTCCTAGTTTGATAATAGGATAGCCCAGGGTTCAGAGTGACAATCAGCTCAGGTATGGAGCGTGTGATGTTTCACAGTTTGGTTGTGTCATAATTCAGGGTTGAAAGTACATAATGTTACCGAAGTCTCTGGAAATGCGGTACTCCATAAACTGAACTGAGCCCAAATGCTCCTTCATAACTCACTCTCTTGATAATTATTCCTCACAGTGATTGCTCCAAACATCCTTTCTCTCCTCTCCATACCCTCATCCTCCACAGTTGCAGCAGACATCCTACTTCAAATAGAGCTTGTTATCATTTCCTTTAAACTTGTTCCTTCAGTTGTTCCATCACTATTTCTGTCACTGTTGCATTCAGCCCATGCTTGAATCGTCCAAGTTATTTTGGTTCTTTCACCTCATTCAAATTTCATATCAAATTCAATAAAATCTAGCAAATATTAATGAGCACTGACCTTGTGCAAGACATCAGGGATTCAGGGGAAAAAATGAAAAGCATTCTTTGCCCTCGAGGAGCTTACATTCTACTGGAGGGCAGGATACCACATATGTACAGATCAGTATATACATGATTATCTGAGGAAGAAAAGAGCTCCAATAAATAAGGGGATGAAGAAGGGCTTCATTCTTGAATTGATTCAAGATCTGAGCCTTGAAGGACATTAGGAATTGTAAGAGTGGAATTGAGGAGAGAGTGAATTCCAAACTGAGAGGTGGGGCAAGGGTATCTGGAAGATAAAATGCAAGTTTGGGGAACAGCATATAGGAAAGATGATTTGGAACATGGAATATGTGAAGGGGGAATAATGTGCATTAAACATGGAAAAGTGGATTAGAACCAAATTGTGAAAGACTGAAATTCGTCCTGGAGTCAATGGGAGCCATTAAAGATTTTTGAGCTGGGGTAATGACATGGTGAGACTTGTGTTTTAGGAAGATAATTTTGACAACTGTGTAGAGGATAAATTTGAGAGGGGGACAGACTAGAAGCAGGAAAGCAGAAGCAGGAAAATCAATTAGGAGGCTGTTGTCACAGTTTAAGTAAGAAATGATGGGACCCTAAACCAAGATGGTGACTATGTGTATGGATAGAAGGGGGACAAAAAATAGAGAATTGAAAAGACCTGACAACAGACTGGATATGTGGGGTGAAGGAGGAGAACGAAATGAAAATAGTGCTAAGTTGTGAATCTGGATGACTAGAAGGATGGTGGTTCCTTAAAATAAGTGGGAAAATTTAGAGGAAAGGTAGATTTAGGTAGAAAGGTGATGAGTTCCATTTTAGTCATGCTCAGTTTAGAATGCCTAGGATATACCTCATTCAGGGGTGGGGAACCTAAGGCCTTGAGACCACATGTGACCCTGTAGGTCCTCAAAAGTGGCCCTTTGACTGAATCCAAACTTCATAGAACAAATTCCCTTAATAATAGGATTTGTTCTGTAAAATTTGGATTCAGTCAAAGGGCCTCATTTGAAGACCTAGAGAGCCACATATGGCTTTGTCCTATTTGGAGTCAGAAGACCTAAATTTGAATCTCGTCTATGATACCTATTAGCTAAATGAACTTTGACAAGTCACTCAAACTGTCTGAGACAGTTTTCTTGTAGATAAAATGACAGTAAAAACCGTAGTACCTACCTCATGTTGTTTTGGTGAAAATCTCATGAGATTTTGTGTAGATAGTTTTTCAAATCTTATAAGCCCTACATAAATGTTAGCCAGGATTCATGTTTCTACTACTTAAAGTGGGCCCCTAGAATGTATCCTGTCTCCCCTTGACCTTGACCCTTGTCCCCTGCAGAAAGGTCTGGATGGGGGAACAAGCTACTCATCATTGTAATGGAACTGAGACTCCTATGCATGAAGACCATGGCAATCAATGTCCTCTTCGCCACCATGGCCTTGCTCTTCCAAGGTACATGGCTAACTTTAGCCTATATTTCCATTCCTTCTAGCATCTCTCAGACCATTAATCTCCTTTCTGTCTCCTCAGATTCTCCTTTGCACTTCCAGCCACAGCTCATTCTCACCCTTTTTCTCAGTCTCCATTCTGTTTCCTCAGAATCTTCTCTGTCTCTCAGATCCCTCCTTAGTCCCTTTGCTGCACATGTTGTTCATTTCTCACAGAAACCCCTCTAATCTGTGAGAATTTCCCCATGGTTTCCTCCTCACTCACTATGCCCCATTTGCCTTTCAGTCTCCTCTCTGTTGTGGTCTCTTCTTTCTCATCTCAGATATCTAATCACCCTCAGGCTCTCACTCAGGCTCTGCTTCACCCTGCTCTCATCTCTGCCCCTTCAGTAACCCCTCCATCTCATTATTTTTCTTTCTTCTTGAGACTTGACCTTGAGGGAAAGGTTAATGGACAGGGCCGTGGTATGGTATCTGACTACTTGACGTTTGTCTTCTAAGTTCTGGTTCTCCAGGAAGAACTTGAGAAAGAAGTTCTGAGAAGTTGCCACTTGGATTCTGGATCTCTCTGGGGACCCCAGAATGACCTTTGGATAAACTCTAGATAACCCCAGAATGAACGCAAGGACCCATAATTGTCCCAGTTACATTTAATACCCTTAAGACTGCAGACTTCATTCCTGGGTCTATATTCCTCATGATATAGCTTTCCTCATTTCCTTAGTCCAACAACAAAGAAAAGAAAGGCTTGCCCTGCTCTGAGGCTCTTTGTACCATAGTGGGGTAATCACAGGCAAAGTACACTTGGATCTGACAGCTTAGCCTACTGTGATACCACAGTTTTTTTCTCCCGTACTTTGTATTGGAAACTTTGAGGCTGACAAGGGGATGAACTCATGCTATTGGGAACCTGACTATGGGTGCCAACAGGGGTCAAGAGTAAGACCTTGTGAACTAATGGGATGATGAAGATGATGATGACAATAATAATAGCTAGTCCTGAGGTTTGCAAAGTGTTTTACAAATATTTTATACTCAGTACAATCTTGGGTTATAGGTGCTGTTTTTATCTCCATATTTTGAAATTGATGGATAGATAATTGTCCTGGGTCACACAGCTACTAAGTGTCTGAGGCCACATTTGAAATCATGTATTCCCGAATCTAGGTCAACTACTGTGCCATATATCTGCCTCTGCAAGCTGCTTGGGGTGGGGATCTGCTGGTGGAAATTGTGATTCACCATTTTCACTTGTTTGGTTCATTGTGTCTCTGTCATTGTGCTTCCTTATAGAGTCATTTCAGAGCTAGAAAGTGGTCATAGCTGAATGGTCATTCACTTCAACCTATATCTGAAAAGGAATTCCCTCTATAACCCATCACTAAGCAGTCATCTAGTCTCTGCTTAAAGACCTCCATTGATAGACAGCTTGTTACATGATCAACCAGTTCTGGTTTCAGATGGTCCTAAATGTTAAGAATTTTTTTCCTACTATCTAATCTCAAGTTTCCACTTGGTATAAAATAATTGAATATCAGTTATACTGATGCTTCCTAATTCATAGGGTGGCTATGAAGAAGGTGCTTTGGGTAGTAGTAAGGACCCTAGCACACTCAGGATGGCCTTCTAACACAGGTTCTTTGATCTGCTTTTCTGAAGGAAAGACAACTTCAAAGGGGTCAGCAAACTTACTTTAATTCATGATGTAAAAGTAAAGAAGGCAAAGGTTATTCAGAAAATACAAGCAGAAAAGTAAAGAGAAATTAGCCCAGAGATCCTATAGACAGGGATGCAACTGTCTAAACAATGTAATGGATACATAATCACCAGATTAGGGAGTGCCAACATCTGGGTTCTCAAAACCAGGGGGACCCTTCACAATGGATACTCAGAATCTCATCTGGTCAAATCATAAAGACACATTCTTCCCTTGAGTGAGCCACAAATTAAAATACCAACCTTCCAGTATATATAGTTTTGAACTAATAGACTTAGAGTCAGAAGGCATCAAAACCCACTTGACTCAGTGCCTAATTAGTTTAGTACCAAAGGTGTGAAAGTCTTCCTGAAATTAAGCTTTTCCATAAGCAAGCTTCCCCTAAGGCAACGTAAATTCCAATGTAATTTTTATAGCATTATTATCTGAAAGGGATGCATTGGATATTTCGTCCTTTCCACATCTGGTTTTGAGGTTTTTATGCCCTAATATATGGTCAATTTTTGTGTGCCATTCACTGCTAAGAAAAAAAGATATTTTGTTTTCTATCCTCATTCAGTTTTCTTCAGAGGCTTGTCATTTCTAACTTTTCCAAAATTCTGTTCATCTCATTAACTTCTTTATTGTTTATATTTTCCTTGGATTTATCTAGTTTTGAGAGGGGAAGGTTGAGGTTCCCCACTCATGTAGTTCCCCACTCGTTCCCCACTCAGGTGATTCATTTAACTTCTCTAAAAATGTGGATGCCACGCCACTTGGTTCATATATATTTAGTATTGATATTGCTTCATTGTTTATGGTACCCTTTAGCAAGGGACAGTTTCCTTCCTTATCTCTTTTAATTAGATCTATTTTTGCTTTTTCTTTGTGTGAAATCAGGATTGCTACCTGGGCTTTTTAATTTTTCTTCAGCTGAAGCATAATAAATTTGACTCCAAACTTTTACCTTTACTCTGTGTGTATGCCTCTGCTTCAGATGTTTTTCTTGTATACAACATATAGTAGGCTTATGGCTTTTAATTCACTCTGCTATCCACTCTTGTTTTACGGGAGAGTTCATGCCATTCACATTAACAATTATGATTACCAATTTTGTATTTCCCTCCATCTTTTTCTCTGCCCCATTTCTACTTTTCTCTCTCCTTTTTCTCTATCCCTCCTCACAAGTATTTTGCTTCTGACTACCACCTCCCTCAATCTGTTCTCTCTTTTATTGACCCCTTCCCTTTTCTTTCCCCTTTCACCTACTACTTCCTTATTGGGTGACAGAGATTTCTATACACAACTGTGTATGTCATTCCCTCTTTGATTCAAATCCAATGAAAGTAAGGTTCAAACTGTGCTTATCTCCCTCTCTTCTTTCCCTCTACTGTAATAGGTGTTTTGTGCCTCTTCATGTGATATAATTTAACCTATTGTGTACCCCCTTTCCTCTTCACCCCTTAATTTTTTTTAATATCATCATGTCAAAGTAAACTTATACTCACATCCTCTGTCTATGTAAACCCTTTTTAATTGGCCTAATAAAGATACAGTTCTCAAGAGTTTCAAGTGTCTTCTTCCTGTGTAGGGATGTAAACCATTTAACCTCATTGAACAACATATTTTTTTTTTTCTTTTCTGTTTACCTTTTTATGCTTCTCTTGTGTTTTGTACTTGAAGCCTGAATTTTCCCCTCAGTTCTGGTCTTTCAACAAGAATGATTGAAAGTTCCCTTTTTCATAGTGTGTCCATCTTTTCTCCTAAAAGATCATGTTAAATTTTGCTGAGGAGTTGATTCTTGGTTGTATTCCAAGCTCCTTTGCATCCCAAAATATCACATTCCAAAAACCCTCCAATTATTTAATGTAGAAGTTGCTAAGTAACCCTGACTGTGGCTCCATGATATTTGAATTTTTTTCTGGCTGCTTGCAGTATTTTCTCCATGATAATTCTGGAATTTGGTGATGATGTTCCTTGTATTATGTGCCTTTCTCTGTCTTTGTCTTAAGAATCTCTGCGTTAGAAGTATAGACATTTTAATAATTTTCGTAGCATGATTTCAAATTGTTTTCCTCAATACTTGTACCAACATTCAGAACCCCAGCAGTACATAAGCATGGTTATCATTTTACAACTGTGACAACAGTAGATATTCCTAATTTTTGTCATCTCTTCCAATTCACTAAAGCAAATTCAATTTGGAGAAAATTTTACATGTTTAGTCATTTAACATTTCTTGTCTCATATTTTTTGACCACGTACTCACGAAGGAATGGTTCTTAGCCTCATATATTTTTATAGTTCTCTACATATACTGGCTTTCATACATTTTGAAAAAAAGATATTTGATGCATTTTCCCCCCCGTTGACCACTTCCTTTTTAATTCTGATGATGTTCATTTTATTCAGAAAGACATTTTCAATTCATGTAATAGAGATTGTCTGTTCTAGAGAGAGGTGATCACTTCTCTCTCTCTTTCAGTTATACCTCTGAAAGATACTGGTTATCATTTTAAATATTTAAATATTAATATTTTTATATAATACTTTAATTATACTGAAATATTAATATTTAACGTTCAGGTCACATATCTATTTTAAGATTTTAGGGTATACAGCGGGATTAGCCTAAGGCATTTTCCTTCAAATTTCTTTCAAGTTAAAGTCATGTCTTCCTGACTCCAATATTTTACCTATCCACTGCAACACCTTGGCTCCTCAAATAGCTAGCATGTATATAGCACTTTAATGTTTGTAAAGTCCTTGATTACCCCATCATTTGATGAGAGTCAGTAAAGGTGTAGTTTTCATTATTGTAGTCTGAGAAAGATCATGTTTCATTCCTTATCTTCCTAAGACCCAGCTCAGTCGTCACTGCTTCCAAAGAATCCTTCCTAGATCCCCCAGATTAGAATAGCTCTCTCTCTCTCTCATCTCACTGCTTGACTTCTCCTATTCACTCATGATATTCTATCCCGTATCATAGTGCTATCTACCTATCCCTTTGTCTGCCTATCTATCTGTAGATCTCTCTCTCTCTCTCTCTCTCTCTCTCTCTCTTTCTCTCTCTCTCAGTACTTACCTATCTCTTCCATTGCTGAGAATAAATCCTTTCCTGTAGCAGGTAATAGATAAATATTTGTATTGAGGTTGAATGCTTTGGATAAGCAGCTCATTTTGTCACTGAGTGTCCCCTTCCACCCCCATCTCGTGATCTGGTTTCGATGCTGCTTATTCCCTCAGCCCAGCTCATTATGTGCAGTCACATACAAGAGTTCCCTTCATCAAAGAACATAAACAGGGAACAGAGAGCCATGAGATTTATCTATGAAGAGAATAACCCATGGCACCAGAGACCACCAATCCAAGGTCCCCTCAGAGACTGTCCTTGATAATTCCTTATACAACCACCCTGTTCTTTCACTTTCCCCTTCCCAATAGTCTTTGGCTCTAGCTGATTCCCTCTTACAACAGGGCTGCTGACAGTCCAGCCTCCATCTGAAGATGTCATTTGCCTTTCTTGGCCCAGCTCCACCTACTGGGTGACTTGTCACCACATTCTGTCACCTGACTCAACCCTACCCAATGAACTCCTGCCATTTCAAACTCACTGCCTTGGCTTTCTATACTTTATTTTAAATTTCACTTTAGGCAGAATATAGAATCTACCCTCATTTTAGGAGACCTCTTCCAGGTGCCAAGCTAGACAATGTCACAAATACTACGTTTGACCTTACACAAGTCTCCTTCTGTATTTTGGCTGCTTTTTTCTGTATTAAAATGTGGAGATTGGGTGAATGTGGAGTGGGATGTAATGGTGGCCAATGTTGGACTTGATTGTCTTCAGGGTCTCATCTCTCTTTGTGATTCCACAGTGCTATGATTTCCCACTACGACTGCTGCCCTACTCCCAATGTTTCATCATACGAAATGGACCAGAGAACCTGATGACTTGAGAGAGGACTTCTGGGAGGTCCCTGGGGTGTGCCAGGGGAAGGTGAGTGTGTGTGTGAATTTGCTGTGCAGGGAGGGATACCAGAAAGTGACGCACAGATGATGCAGTGTATAGAAAGTTGGAATCAAGCAGATCTGGGCTCATATCTCACTAGTGACACTAACTCTGTGACTATGGGAAAATCTCTTAACTCTTTGATGCTCAATTTCCTCATCTTTCAAAATGGGGATATTAAAACCTGTAATACCTTCTTCTCAGAATTCTTATGAGTTTTATTTGAAATGACATCTATAAAATGTTTTGCAATATTCAAACTGTGATGCAAAAAGTTTATCACTATCATTATTATTATCACTATCACTATCATTAATTGTACAATAATATATATAATATTAATATTATAATAATATTGTAGAGAAATAATAATCATACAATATTTATATTGTAGAGAAAGGACCAGTTATTAATCTTCTCTTTGTGAGACTCAAGGTCACACAATATCAGATACTTTCAAATAGGTCCAAATTATAAACTCTAACTAGGTCCTCAGTAGAACCTGTAACTCTTTAGGGTTTTGAATGAAGAAGAGCCTTCTGGACTAATATAGGACTAAAGAAATTTGAGAGTTGAAGGCACCTCAGGACCAAGGGGATTAAGGGGACTTAGGGAATGAGGGACTGAAATAATGGAGGGAGAGAGGTACAGTTCAGTGCCTGAAAATGTGTCCAGAGCAAGAAAGGAAGGATAAATGATACCAGAGGGGAAGAAATTACCTAGGTGTAGGGGAAAAGTCAGTTGAATAGCAAATTAGCTGTTGCCAGGGCAGTCAGTGTGAAAGCTGAATTTCCATTGACACATGGGGCTTTCACTCAGGAACTGAAAGCAGATCACAAGTATGGGGCTCATTTTTGGACTTCCATCTCCCCTATTCTGGGGACTGGTAGTTTTCATCTTTGAGCTCAGGTCTACCTTCTGGTTTATAACCCTACCCATGATCTAAGATTATAAGAGGGAGAGACAGGGTCCTCAAGAGGCTAGCCTGAAGTGGGAAGTGATTGTTCAGTGCCCAGACAGAGGATCTACCACATTGTAGCTCTGGGAAAAGAGGACACTTCTTTTTACCTAAGGAGATGGGTAGAGGATCCACTTCCCCCAGATAGGGTACACTCTTCCCAAAGAAGGAAGCAACTCCCCTCCCATATACACATATAAAAGACGTTGCCACTAAGGGACCCTCTCCTAGCAAGGAAGAAAGTATATTTTACTCATTTTGAAGTATCTGAACCTCATTGTATAGCCTCAAATGGGAAGACAGCCTTCTCCATTAGAGGAAATCCTGGACATCACCGCAAGTGTAACATAGGCAGAGGGTTCACTGTACCATCTGTAGACAGTACTGTCTACTTACCTCTGTGCTCCCCTTCCAATAAAGTTTCATCCAATCACACTGTATCCCAGTTTACATCTCTGAGACCTGGGGAATTGAGGGCAGAGTGAGAACTATAAGTAGCTATACTAACACCCTGTCCCCAAAGGAAAGGATATCTTTGTCACCATCCCCAAGGTGTATTCCCTTTTCCCTAGACTCATATTGGTCAATGCTCCTGAGATTGGTTTAGAGATGCTTCCTTATTTCCCTGAAGTCTCATATATCATCTCTGCTTTTATTCTTGGGGCCAGTGCTCCTAGACCCATCTCTCACACACTTCCTCCCTCCCTCTCTTACTCTTTGCTGAAACCATGTATGAGGAGACACAGACATCCTTCTCCAGAGTATGGAGCTGAAATTGGTCCAGATTGAAGTCAGAGGTATTTGTATGTAAGAGAAAGCTTGGCACCTTCCTGCATTTCTGAGGAAAGTTACTCCAGGCCACTACTGGCAGCTACCTGATTCTAGAACTCTGATCAGTAAGTCTGTCCCATTTACTGATTAACACCCCTTCCCCCCATCACAAACATTCACTTCTTGTGTTCTTTTCATAAGACACTGGCATTCCTATATCCCTCTTACATTTACAGATCCCCTTGTGACTCTGTCACTTATTCTACTGTGTCCCTATAACAGTCACTATCCTTCCATCTCCTCCCTATCACAAATATTAAATCTCCATATCCCTGTTTCTGACCTCAACCTACCTATGTTCCCATCACATTCAATGACACATCTTTTCCCATCACAAATGCTGAATCCCTGGGTTCCTATCAAATATCTCCTTTCTCCCTCTCTTCTGTTTCTTCCTTGTGTGATGGAGACCATCTGACCATTGAGCTTCATTTCCTCACCTTTCTCTGTTTCACTCCTCCTTGAAATGGCCACATTGACCTCTTTTTTATTTCCCAGAACTTGAAAGCTGAAACCTGAGGACGGAGGCATGATGCTACTGAGATTTTTTCTTCGACTTTGCACAATCATTTATTGCTCAATCCATTCTCTTATAACCCGTAACTACCTTCAGATTCTTCTGTGTTTCTCCTCTTTCTTCTTCCTCTCTGTCTCAACACCTTCTTAGTGCACTGTTCTGTCTGGAACCCCTCATTTGCTGTTTAGGTAATCCTGTCTTACATATAGCAAACCAGAATTTCATCCCAACATTTGATAAAGTACACCATGATTCTTTGTGGACACTCTGGAGATATAAGGAATGTGTGCCAGATAGCAGAAATCTTTCTCAGAATTCATCTATGAGGATCTTTGTCTTGGAAAGTTTTCATATTTTATTAATTTCTATGATCCCTGAATTCCACCTCAAAGTCCATAGTCATTTGTACCTTCCCAGGCCCTCAGCTCCTTTGGTTTTCTGGACTGAGATATTGGCCATACCCCATTCTTAATTACCTTTTCTCTTCTTCTGCCATTGCCATTGCACCTCATAAATGAATGCCATAGTCTGATATCTACTCCCTCTTTCACTTCTTGCCATTGTCTCTCCATCTTCCAGATGATGAGTGATTCTTTTCTGAGAGCTGAATACAAGAAATCATACATAATATACTAGAAAGAGATGATTAGAATTGCACTTAAAGGAAACATGCAAACTAGATGATATTTGAGTTCCTTTTTTGTCTAGTTAGAAATCATCTCTAGTGATTCTCTAGTGACATGGAATGATTATTCAAGAAATACAGTGGAATGAGATAGAGGGTCTGGGTTTAAGTCTAATCTTTGATGTTCACTTCTCCACTTAACCTCCCTGACTCTGTTTCCTCATTCATGTAACTGGGGGTTGGGATAGATGGCCTGTGAGGTCCTTTGAACTCTAGCTCTATAATCCTAATTATTGTCTCTTTCACTAAAATACCTCCAAACTCTTCCACAACACAAAGGATAGAGATTCTTCAGGTTCTTCAATCCTAGGTTCAATCACAGCCAATCAGAAAGTACCACAATCAGCCATCAAATGAACAAGTAGGACTTGTGCTGGGACCTATTCTTGGTTAGTAAATGAGAGGCAGAGAAATTTGGATTCAAAGGCATAGTCAAGAAGCTCTATTTGAATCCCAGTGGGCTTTATCAAAGCCTTGTTTGCCAGAGCCATATTTCAAGAAACCGTGAATGGAAAATCACATGAATGAAAGAGTTAATTGTCCCAGTTTAAAAAGAAATATGTAGAATAAATAAATGGGAAAGAAGAAAAAAAACCCAAGCCACCAAACCCCAAGATATCTTGAGAATAAGCAGTCACACAGCCTTGTAAGCCTCCTAGATCATGAGTTCGGAGATCGTCTTCTCTAATTGTTTGAATTCTTAGAAGCAGCAAAAACGTGGCTCCATATGGGTAATGAAGAATTCAAGAGAGAAAGAAGAGGCAAAGGAAGGAAACCAAGGGTATTTGCATAGAAAATTGTTAGGTTGTTGTTGTTTGCCCTTGCCATGACATCAGGAAGGTGATGCCATGACTTTCAAATGAATTGGACTGAAGCGAGGCAGAGCTGTGCAAAGTCATTGGTCTCACTCTTTCCTACAGAGCCATCTGGGTCCAGTGGCAAGATATGGATCAGGACAACTGGAGATGCCTCCTGATGCAGTACAGAACTTTGGCCTTTTTAAGTTAAGGGCTTTCCCAGGTCTCATTTTGACTGAGGCAATGCCCATTCGGTGATTAGGGCTAGGTAAGAAATGAGGCTCTACCTAATTAAAAAAAAATCAATCTGGGAGGGGGAAGACCCTCAGGGATTCTGGCAAAAGAGAAATAATTGCTATGTGTACTCACTCTGAGCCATCAGAGCCCAAACAATGACCAAGTGAAGTTTGGACTGGGCCCTATTGGTGATCAATCTATGAGACCTAGTGTTTTGGTTTTAAAGGTTTGGTCTTTAAGGAAATAATCAGTGGGGATAATAGCACCTACCTCACAGACTTGTTATGAAGATCAAATGAGGTGATATTTGTAAGACACTTAGCACAAGACTTGGCACATAGTAGGGACTTAATAGATAACCCTTCCTGTCCCCCACCCCAGACAGTTTAAACTTGACATGTGCAAAACTGAACTCATTACCTTATAAGCCCTCTTCCCTCCCCCACTGTATTACAGTAGAGTACCAGCATCCTCCTATGTCCCAGTCTGGGATCCTAAGGGCCTTCCTTTCTCTCTTGGCACCCCCTTGCACATAGATATCTCGTGCATGTTGTTGGAGTTCAAGTCCAGGGTATAGCCACTTCTATGCATTGTTGACATAGATTGGTGACAGAAGCATGAACCGCAGGGCTAGCAGTTTCCTTAAGATAGGAGTAGAGAAGTGGAGTCTCCTCTTGCCCGTTGCATGAGTATCATGAAGCATCAGGGGATGGCGGAATGGTGAGGTTGTGGACCATCTGGCACTAGAAAGGAGAAAGCACAGAAGGTGGGAAGCAACACCTCTCCCTTTCCTGAGAAGGATGTACGAATGAGAGATGCTGTCCTGGTAGTTGGGTGCTAGTACTAGCTTTATACAAAATGAAGACTCACCTTAAACAAAGAACAATACCTTTTGTAAAATCAGGAAAGCTTTTATTAATTCTTGCATTAATTCCCAGTCTATAGCTGGAAATATTTTACATAATTGCACATGTACAACCTATAACAGTCTCAGGGAAGGGGGGAGGGAAGGAGAGAGGGATAGAATTTGGAACTCAAAACTTTAAATAAACATGTTAAAAAAAATAATAAAATAAAATTATCCTTAGAACAGGCAGCAGAAAGACGATGCTCTTAGCATTGCCAAAATTCATTGTAAACATCATTATTACAATATAGGAGGGAAAATATCCAGCTTTGATACGTATTATTATTGTGAATGTGATCAAGATCAACATGAAGCTCCAAGGAAACCAGTTCATCCAGTCCTCCTTGAGAATAAACCCTGGAGAGGAGAACAAAGCTTGTTACTTCTTAGAAACTTGTCCACGGTAGACTATGCAGATTCCCTTCCCAGTGGCTGGAGCCACTTGTCTCTTTTACCCTCAGTTATAGTATACAGCTAGCTTTCTCCCACCATCTCTGGATTAGCAGTCACACCAAATTATACACAGCCTGTTCCACCCTCAGGAATCCTCCCCTCTCTCCACACCCAAATTCCTCAAGACATCTCTCGGCCACTTCACATGTGGAGAAGAGAAATCACTATGCCACTGTGGGAACCTGGGGTGAGTTATGCTAGTCTTTTTTATCATTATTATTCATTTATTTTTTTACAACTTGAAACAATCACTTCCATATGTTTTCAGTTTTCTCCCCATCCCTGCCATCTCCCTCCCTGTGATGGCATGCAGTCTTATATGGGTTCTACACATACATTCTTATGAAATACATTTTCACATTAGTCATGTTGCACAGAAGAATTAAAATGAATGGGAGAAACCATGTGGAAAACCAAACCAAAACCAAAATACAACAAATGAGAAAATAGTTTGCTTCATTCTGCATTCTGACTGTATAGTTCTTTTTTTTGATGTGGATGGCATTTTGCCTTAAGAGTCTTTTGAAAAGGTTTTAGGTCCTTGCATTGCTGTGAAGGGATAAGTCTATGAAAATCAGTACTTGTACACTGTGACTGTTACTGTGTACAATGTCCTCCTGGTTTTGCTCCTTTCACTCAGCATCAGTTCATAAAAGTCCTTCCAGACCTCTCTGAAGTCATCCTGTTCATCATTTCTTATAGTACAATAGTATTCCATTACATTCATATACCACAACTTGTTCAGCCATTACCCAATTGATGGGTATTCCCTTGATCTCCAGTTCTTGGCCACCACAAAAAGAGCTGCTATAAATATTTTTGTACATGTGGGTCCTTTTCCCATTTTTATGATCTCTTTGGGATACAGCCCTAGAAGCAACATTGCTGGGTCAAAGGCTATCTTCATTTTTATAGCCCTTTGGGCATAGTTCCAAATTACTCTCCAGAATGGCTGGATCACTTCACAGCTCCATCAACAATGAATTAGTGTTACAACTCTCCCACATCTTCTCCAACATTCATCATCTTTCTGTTTTGTCAATTTGATAAATATGATGTGGTACCTCAGAGTTGTTTTGATTTGTGTCTCTCTAATCAGTTGTGATTTAGAGCATTTTTTCCTACGTCTATATATATCTTTAATTTCTTCCTCTGAAAACTGCCTGTTCATATCGTTTGACCATTTACCAATGGGGAATGACTTCCATTCTTGTAAATTAGACTCAGTTCTCTATATATTTTAGAAATGAGGACTTTATCAAAGGCACTAGTTGCAAAGATTCTTTCCCAGTTTTCTGCTTCCCTCCTAATCTTGGTTGCATTGGGTTTGTTTGTACAAAAACTTTTCAATTTAATGTAATCAAAATTATCCATTTTGCATTTTATAATGTTCACTATCTTTTGTTTGGTCACAAATTTCTTCATCCTCTATAAATGTGACCAACTATTCCTTCCTCCCAAAATTTTTTTATACTATCAGCCTTAAGACCTAGATTGTGTACCCATTTCGACATTACTCTGGTGTAAGATGTCATTCACTGGTCTATGCCCAGTTTCCACCACACTTTTATTCAGTTTTCCCAGCAGTTTTTGCCAATGAGTGTGTTCTTATTCCAGAAGCTGGAGTCTTTGGGTTTATCAAACAGTAGAGTGCTATAATCATTGATTAGTCCATGTTGTGTACCTAACTATTCCACTGATCTACCCCTCCATTTCTTAGCCAGAACCAAGTGACTTTTATGATTTCTGCTTTATAATACAATTTGAGATATGGTATGGGTAGGCTATCTTTTCTAACATTTCTTTTCATTAATTCCCTTGGTAATTCCCTTTGTTCTTCCAGATGAATTTTAATGTTATTTTTTCTAGCTCTAGAAAATAATTTTCTAATAGCTTGGTTTGTATGGCACTGAATAAGTAAATTAATTTAGGTAGAAGTCTCATTTTTATTATATTACCTAGGCCTACTCACAAGCAACTGATGTTTTTCCAGTTACTTAAATCTGACTTTATTTCTGAGAAAAGTGTTTTGTAATTGTGTTCATAGAGTCCCTGGGTTTGTTTTCGCAGCTGGATTCCCAAATATTTTATAGTGTCTACTGTAAATTTAATTGGGAATTCTCTTTCTATCTCTTGCTATTGGACTCTGTTAGTAATATATAGAAATGCAGATGATTTATGTGGGTTTATTTTGTATCCTGCAATTTTGCCAAAGATTTTATTATATCAAGTAGTTTTATACTTGATTCTCTAGTATTCTCTAAGTATATCATCATATCATCTGCAGAGAGTGATAACTTAGTTTCTTCTTTGCCTATTCTAATTCCTTGAATTTCATTTTCTTTTCTTATTGCTGAAGTTAACTTTTCTAGTACCATATTGAACAACAATGGTGATAATGGACATCCTTGTTTCATCTGATGTTATTGGAAATACATCTAGCTTATCCCCATTATATATGATGCTTGCTGATGGTTTTAGGTAGATACCACTCATTCTTTTAAGGAATTCTCCACTTATTCCTATGTTCTCCAGTATTTTCAATAGGACTGGGTGTTATATTTTGTCAAAAGGTTTTTCTGCATCTCTTGAGACAATTGGATGGTTTTCTTCTGTTATTTTAGTTTTGTTGTTGATTTTATCAATAATACTGATAGTTTTCCTAATATTGAAGCAGTCCTGGATTCCTGGCATAAATCCACCTGACCATAATACATTGTTCTCATGATAAGTGGCTGTAATCTTTTTTGCTAATATCTTATACAAAATTTTTGCATTTGTATTCATTAGGAAAATTGGTCTATTATTTTCTCTGTTTTGGTTCTTCCCAGTTTAGGTATTGGAATTAACTGTTCTTTAAATGTTTGATAGCATTTTCTTTTTCTTTCTTTCTTTCTTTATTTAACTTTCAACATTCATTTTAAAAAAATTTTGGGTTCCAAATTTTCTCCCCTTCTGTCCTCACCCCCCCCACCCCAAAACACCGAGCGTTCTAATTGCCCCTATCTGCCAATCTGCCCTCTCTTCTATCATCCCTCTCTTCCCTTGTCTCCATCCTATATCCCTTTACCTCTATTTCTTATTTCCTAGTGGCAAGAACAGTACTCAACAGTTGTTCCTAAAACTTTGAGTTCCAACTTCTTTTCCTCCCTCCCTCCCCACCCCTTCCCTTTGGAAGGCAAGCAATTCAATATAGGCCAAATCTGTGTAGTTTTGCAAATGACTTCCATAATAGTAGTGTTGTGTAAGAACTAATTATATTTCCCTCCGTCCTATCCATTCCCCCATTACTTCTGTTCTCTCTTTTGATCCTGTCCCTCCCCATGAGTGTTGACCTCAAATTGTTCCCTCCTCCCCATGCCCTCCCTTCCATCATCACCCCCACCCTGCTTATCCCCTCATCCCCCACTTTCCTGTATTGTAAGATAGGTTTTCATACCAAAATGAGTGTGCATTTTATTCCTTCCTTTAGTGGAATGTGATGAGAGTAAACTTCATGTTTTTCTCTCACCTCCCCTCTTTATCCCTCCACTAATAAGTCTTTTGCTTGCCTCTTTTATGAGAGATAATTTGCCCCAGTCCATTTCTCCTTTTCTCCTCCCAATATATTTCTCTCTCACTGCTTGATTTCATTTTTTTAAAGATATGATCCCATCCTCTTCAATTCACTCTGTGCACTCGGTCTCTATGTGTGTGTGCATGTGTATGTACATGTGTGTGTGTGTGTAATCCCACCCAGTACCCAGATACTGAATAGTTTCAAGAGTTACAAATATCGTTTTTCCATGTAGGAATGTAAACAGTTCAACTTTAGTAAAGTCCCTTTTGACTTCTCTTTGCTATTTACCTTTTAATGCTTCTCTTCATTCTTGTGTTTGAAAGTCAAATTTTCTTTTCAGCTCTGGTCTTTTCATCAAAAATTCTTGAAAGTCCTCTATTTCATTGAAAGACCAATTTTTCCCCAGAAGTATTATACTCAGTTTTTCTGGGTAGGTGATTCTTGGTTTTAGTCCTACTTCCTTTGACTTCTGGAATATCCTATTCCACGCCCTTTGATCCCTTAGTGGAGAAGCTGCTAGATCTTGTGTTATCCTGATTGTATTTCCACAATACTGGAATTGTTTCTTTCTAGCTGCTTGCAATATTTTCTCCTTGACCTGGAAACTCTGGAATTTGGCCACAATGTTCCTAGGAGTTTCTCTTTTTGGATCTCTTTCAGGAGGTGATAGGTGGATTCTTTCAATATTCATTTTGCCCTCTGGTTCTAGAATCTCAGAACAGTTTTCCTTGATAATTTCATGGAAGATGATGGCTAGGCTCTTTTTTTGATCATGGCTTTCAGGTAGGCCCATAATTTTTAAATTGTCTCTCCTGGATCTATTTTCCAGGTCAGTTGTTTTTCCAAAGAGATCTTTCACATTATCTTCCATTTTTTCATTCTTTTGGTTTTGTTTTGTGATTTCTTGGTTTCTCATAAAGTCATTAGCCTCCATCTGTTCCATTCTAATTTTGAAAGAACTACTTTCTTCAGTGAGCTTTTGAATCTCCTTTTCCATTTGGCTAATTCTGCTTTTGAAAGCATTCTTCTCCTCATTGGCTTTTTGAACCTCTTTTTCCAATTGAGTTAGCCTATTTTTCAAGGTGTTATTTTCTTCAGCATTTTTTTCGGTCTCCTTTAGCAGGGTGTTTACTTGTTTTTCATGCTTTGCTTGCATGTCACTTATTTCTCTTCCCAGTTTTTCCTTCACCTCTCTAACTTGATTTTCAAAATCCTTTTTGAGCTCTTCCATGGCCTGAGCCCATTGAGTGGGCTGGAATACAGAAGCCTTGACTTCTGTGTCTTTCCCTGATGGTAAGCATTGTTCTTCCTCATCAGAAAGGAAGGGAGAAAATGCCTGTTCACCAAGAAAGTAACCTTTTATGGTCTTATTTTTTTTCCCTTTTCTAGACATTTTCCCAGCCAGTGACTTGACTTCTGAATATTCTCTTCACACCCACCATGCCTCCAGATCTGCCCAGTCAGCGCTTGGGGTCTGAGATTCAAATGCTGCTTCCCAGCCTCAGGGCTTTGGGTGGGGGCGGGGCTGCTATTCAATGTTGGATCAAGTTCAGGTGCTCAGGTGGGGGCAGGGCCACCTCACAGGCTCAGTTCCCTCAGTGGGTTTATGCAGAGACCTTCAACAATGGATCCAGGCTCCTGCCTGCTTGGGGAGCCCTGGTCTGCTCCCACCTCTGCTGCTGCCTCCCGAGGGGGCCTGAGTTATGGGGGCACCCCACTCCCCTCTCGACCCACCAAAGATACCCTCTCACCGACCCTTGTCACCTGTGGGTGGGGGGACCCACGCGGCAGCTGGAGATTCTGTCTCTGAAGCCTGCTTGGATCCGCTCCTTTCAGCACAGTGCTGCAGAGGCAGGGTTGGACTCTGCTCCGGGTCTGGGTGTGAGGGACCTTTTGCGAGAGGTTTTCAGTCTCTCTGGAACAGAAATCTCCTCCACTCCGTTGTTCTGTGGCTTCTGGTGCTCCAGAATTCACCGTGAGTTCTTTTTTTACAGATATTTTATGGGCAGTGGGTTCAGAGCTAGCGTATATGTGTGTTTCTACTCCACCATCTTGGCTCCGCCCCCTTGATAGCATTTTCTTGTAAATCCATGTGGCACTGGAGATATTTTTTCCAAGGGAGTTCATTGATGGCTTGTTCAGTTTCTTTTTCAGAGATGGGGTTATTTAAGTATTTTACCTACTTTGTTGTTAATCTGGACAATATTTATTGTTCATCTGTTTCAATTAGATTGTCAAATTATGGGCATACAGTTGGGCAAAGTAATTTCTAATTATTTTTTAAATTTCCTCTTCTTTGGAAGTGAGTTTACCCTTTTCATTTTTGATATTTGTAATTTAGTTTTCTTCTTTCTTTTTTTTAAATCAAATTTGCCAAAGGCTTATCAATTTTATTGTTGTTTTTTATAAAACCAACTCTTAGTTTTATTTATTAGTTCAGTAATTTTCTTAATTTCAATTTTATTAATCTCTCCTTTAGTTTTTAATATTTCTAATTTGGTATTTAATTAAGGATATTTAATTGGTTCTTCTAGCTTTTTTCAGTTATGTGCCCCAATTCCCTGATCTCCTCTTTCTTTATTTTGTTCATGTAAGCTTTCAATGATGCAGAACTTCCCCTAAGAACTGCTTTTGCTGCATTTCGTAAATTTTGATAAGTTGTCTCATTCTTGGCATTCTCTTGAAAGAAATTATTTATTTTTTCTATGATTTGTTGTTTGACCCACTCATCCTTTAGGATGAGATTATTTAGTTTCCAAATAATTTTTGACCTATCTTTCCATGGTCCTTTAATACATATAATTTTTATTGCATCATGTTCTGAAAAGGATACATTAACTATCTTTGCCTTTCTGCACTGGATTGTGTGGTTTTTATGCCACTAGCACATGGTCAATTTTTGTGTATGTGCCATATGTACACTGAAAGAAATGTATATTCTTTTCTACTCCAATTCACTTTTCTCCAGAGGTCTATGATGTGAAACTTATGCAAAATTCTATTCACTTCCTTAACTCTTTTATTGTTTATTTTTGAGGTTAGATTTATCAAGTTCAGAAAATGGAAGGTTGAGGTCACCCACAAGTATAGTTTTGCTGTCTGTTTCTTCCTGTAATTCTCTTAACTCCTCCTCTAAGAATCTGGATGCTAGGGGGTGGAGCCAAGATGGCAGAGTGGAAAGAAGCACAGACTCTAGCTCTTTCCCCACAGTCCAAAAAATATCTTTAAAAAATGACTCTCAGCAAATTCTAGAGCAACAGAAGCCACAGAATGACAGAGTAAAAGATGTTTCCAGCAAAAGGTAACCTGGGGGGTTGACAGGAAAGGTCTATTGTATGGGACGCTGAGAAGAGTAGAGCTCAGCCCTGGCTGCATGGCACCAGGAGGAACAGTACTGGAACAGGCCTCTGGGGCAGAATCCCCAGAAGAAAGGGTGTCAGATCCCTCAACCCACAAGTGCCAAAGAAAGCTTCAAAGGTCAGTAAGAGGGTTTTCCCAACTGGATGAGACGGGAGCAGGGTCCCCCTCATGTGGGCTGAAGATGGCAGTGGCAGTAGCAGCACCAGTGGTAGTAGCCCTGCCCTGCCTAAAGCCTTGGGGGAATTGAGCAGCTGATGTAAATTTCAGCCCTGAGCATGGTCCTGGGGTGAGAAAGAGCACTACGATACTCCTCTTGACAAAAGATTCAGAAGTCAAGTAACTGGCTGGGAAAATGCCCAAAAATGGGGAAAAAATGGGATCATAAAAGGCTAATTTCTTAGTGAACAGGTATTTCTTCCCCTTTTTTGGATGAGGAAGAACCATGCATACTGTCAGAGGAAGTCAAGGCTTCTGCATCCAGTACCTCCAAAATGAATATGCAATGAGCTTAGGCCATTGAAGAACTTGAAAAGCAAGTCAAGAGCTTGGTAAAGGAGACCTAGAAAATACTGAAGAAAATAACACCTTTAAAAATAGGTGAACTCAATTAGAAAAAAAAGGCCTAATAAGCCAATGAGAAGAAGAAGGCATCAAAAAGCAGAATCAGCCAAAGGGAAAAAGAGATTCAAAAGCTCACTGAAGAAAATAGTTCCTTAAAAATTAGAGTGGAGCTGAGGGAAGCTAAAGAGTATATGATAAACCAAGAAATTAGAAAATAAAGCCAAAAGAATGACAAAATATAAGATAATGTGAAATATCTCATTGGAAGAACAACTGACCTGGAAAATGGATTCAGGAGAGATAATTTAGAAATTATGGGATGATGTGAAAGCCATAATCAAAAAAGAGCCTAGACATTATCTTTCATGAAATTAGCAAGGAAAACTGTCCTGATACTCTAGAACCAGAGGCTAAAATAAATGTTGAAAGAATCCACTGATCACCTCCTGAAAGAGATAGAAAAAGGGAAACTCTGAGGAATATTGGGGCCAAATTTCAGAGTTCCCAGGTCAAGGAGAAAATATTGCAAGCAGCTAGAAAGACACAATTCAAGTATTGTGGAAATACAATCTGGATAACCCAGGATCTGGCAGCTTCTACATTAAGAGACAGAAGGTGTTGGAGTAGGACGTTCCATCAGTCAAAGGAACTGGGATTGAAGCCAAGAATCACCTACTCAGCAAAACTGAGTATAATACTTCAGGGGAAAAAATGGTCATTCAATGATATAGAGGACTTTCAAGCATTCTTGATGAAAACACCAGAGCTGAAAAGAAAATTTGACTTTCAAACACAAGAATGAAGAGAAATATTAAAAGGTAAACAGGAATGTAAAATCATAAAGGACTTTCTAAAGCTGAACTGTTTACATTCCTACATGGAAAGATAATATTTGTAACTCTTGAGACTTTTCTCAGTATTTGGGTAGTTGGAGGGATTATACACACACACACACACACACACACAGAGACACACATATAAACACAAAACACAGGTTGAGTTGAATCAGAAGGAATGATATGCATAAAAAATAAAATTAAGGGGTGAGAGAGGAATATATTGGGAAGACAGAGGGAGAAATGGAATGGGGCAAATTATCGCTTATAAAAGAAATAAAAAAAATCTTTTTCAATGGAGGAGAAAAGGGAGGAGGTGAGAGGGGAAAAGTGAAGCTTAATCTCTTCACATGTGACTTATGGAGGGAATAACATGCTCTCTCAATTTGGTATGAAAATCTGTGTTACACTACAGGAAAGCAGGGGAGAAGTGGACAAGTGGGGTGGGGGGGATGATAGAAGGGAGGGCAAATGAGAGAAGAGAGTAATTAGAAGTAAACACTTTTGGTAAGGGAGAAGGCCAAATGAGAGAATAGAAGAAATGGGGGACAGGGTAAGATGGAGGGAAATATAGTTAGTCTTACACAGCATGACTATTATGGAAGTCTTTTGCAAAGTGACACATATATAGCCTGTATTGAATTGTTTGCCTTCTCAGTGGGGATGGGTGGGGAGGGAGGAAGGGAGAGAAGTTGAAATTCAAAGTATTAGGAATGAATGTTGAGAATTGTTATTGTGTATTTCTGGGAAATAAGACATACAGGTGATGGAATGTAGATATCTATCTTGCCCTACAAGATAAGACAGAAGATGGGGATAAGGGAAAGGTGGGGTGTGATAGAAGGGAGGGCACATTGAGGGAAGAGGTATGCAAGGTGTTATGGGGTGGAGGGAGGGGAGAGATGGGGAGAAAAATTGGAACTCATAATTTTGTGGAAATGAATGTCGAAATATAAAAATAAATAAACAAAACCATAAAAAAAAGAATTTGGATGCTATACCACTTGGTGCATATATGTTTAATAATGATACTATTTCGTTGTCTATGGTGACTTCTAGCAGCATATAGTTTCCTTCCTTATTGATTAGATCTATTTTTGCCTTTGCTTTGTCTGAGAGTAGGATTGTGACCCCTGCTTTTTTACATCAGCTGAAGCATAATATTTTCTGCTCCAATCTTTTCCCTTTTCCCTTTGTGTATCCCCCTGTTTCAAATGTGTTTCTTGTAAACAACATATTGTAGGATTATGGTTTTTAATCCATTCTGCTATCTACCTCCATTTTATGGAAGACTTCATCCCATTCCCATTCACAGTTATGATTCCTATTTGTGTTTTTCTCTCCATCTTATGCCTGTTCCCCCATTTATGCTTTATTCCTCCCTTCTCCCTTCCCCTCCCCAAAAGAGCTTTGCTTTGACCACTGCCTCCCTCAATCTTCTTTCCCTTCTATCAGTCCCCCCTCCCTTTTATTTCCCTTTCCCTTACCAGGTCTTCCTTCCCTTTTAACTCCCCCCCCTCATTTTCTTTCCCCCTTCTCCTTCTACTGCCTGTAGGGTAAGTTAAATTTCTATAGTTAACCAACTGTGTTGTTCCCTCCTTGAACCAAATCAGGTAAGAATAAAGCTCAAACAATGCTCATCTCCCTCCTCTCTTTCCCTCAACTATAATTAGTTTTTGTGCCTCTTCCTGTGATGTAATTAACTTTTTCTGCCTCCTCCTTTACTCTTCTCCCATTATAGTCCCTTTGCACGCATTAATTATGTTTTATATCATCACATCAGCTAATTTATACCCACTCCCTCCATCTATGTATATCCCTTTTAAATGTCATAATAAATATACAATTCCCAAGATTAACAAGTATCTTTCTCCCATATAGGGATGTAAATAGTTTGCCCACATTGAACAAGAAGTTTCTTTTACCTGTGTTTGCCTTTTTATGCCTCTCTTGAGTTTTGTATTTGAAGATCAAATTTTCTACTGAGCTCTGACCTTTTCATCAGCAAGGTCTGGAAATCCCTTATTTCATTGAATGCCTGTCTCCTTGCTTGAAAGATTATGCTCAGTTTTGCTACATAATTGAGCCTTGCTAGTAGTCTAAGCTCCTTTGTCTTACAGAATTATTATATTTCAGTCCCTCCAAACTTTTTTTAAAAAATTTATTTATTTAAGTTTTCAACATGCATTTCCACAAAATTTTGGGTTCCAAATTTTCTCCCCATTTTTCCCCTCCCCCACCCCAAAACGCCAAGCATTTTAATTACCCCTTTCACCACTCTGTCCTCCTTTCTAATAGCCCTCCCTTCCCTTATTCCCATCTTCTCTTTTGTCCTAAAGGGCAAGACAACTTTCTATACCCCATTATCTGTGTTTCTCATTTCTCACTTGTATGCAAGAACAATACTCAACATTTGTTCCTAAAACTTTGAGTTCCAACTTCTCTTCCTCTCTCCTTCCCCATCCACTCCCTTTGGGTAGGTAAGCAATTCAATATAGGCCATATCTGTGTAGTTTTGCAAATGACTTCCATAATAGTCGTGTTGTGTAAGACTAACTATATTTCCCTCCATCATATCCTGCCCCCCCCCCCCATTGCTTCTATTCTCTCTTTTGGTCCTATCCTTCCCCAAGAATGTTGACTTCTAACTTCTTCCTCCTCCCACTGCCCTCCCTTCCATCATCCCCCCCACTCTACTTATCCCATTCTCCCCCACTTTCCTGTACTGTAAGATAGGTTTTCATTCCAAAATGAGTGTGCATTTTATTCCTTCCTTTTGGTCCAATGTGAAGAGAGTAAGCTTCATGTTTTTCTCTCCCCTCCCCTCTTTTTCCCTCCACTGAAAAGTCTTTTACTTGCTTCTTTTATGAGAGATAATTTGCCCCATTCAATTTCTCCCTTTCTCCTCCCAATATATTTCTCTCTCACCACTTAATTTCATTTTTTAAAGATATGATCCCATCCTATTCAATTCACCCTGTGCTCTGTGTGTGTGTGTGTTTGTGTGTGTGTGTGTGTAATCTCACCAACCACCCAGATATTGAAAAAACTTTCAAGAGTTACAAATATTGTCTTTCCATGTAGGAATCTAAATAGTTCAACTTTACTAAGTCCCTTATGATTTCTCTTTGCTGTCTGCCTTTTCATGCTTCTCTTCATTCTTGTGTTTGAAGGTCAAATCTTATTTTCAGCTCTGGTCTTTTCATCAAGAATGCTTGAAAGTCCTAGATTTCATTGAAAGATGATGTTTGCCCCTGAAGTATTATACTCAGTTTTGCTGGGTAGGTGATTCTTGGTTTTAGTCCTAGTTCCTTTGACTTCTGGAATATCCTATTCCATGCCCTTCAATCCCCTAATGTAGAAGCTACTAGATCTTGTGTTATCCTGATTGTATTTCCACTATACTGGAATTGTTTCTTTCTAGCTGCTTGCAATATTTTCCCTTGTTCTGGGAACTCTGGAATTTGGCCACAATGTTCCTAAGAGTTTCCCTTTTTCTATCTCTTTCAGAAGGTGATTGATGGAGTCTTTCAGTATTTATTTTGCCCCCTGGTTCTAGAATATCTGGGCAGTTTTCCATGACAATTTCATGAAAGATGATGTCAAAGCTCTTTTTTTGATTATGGCTTTCAGGTAGTCCCATAATTTTTAAATTGTCCCTCCTGGATATATTTTCCAGGTCAGTTGTTTTTCCAATGACATATTTCACATTATCTTCCATTTCTTCATTCCTTTGGTTTTGTTTTGTGATTTCTTGGTTTCTCATAAAGCCATTAGCCTCCACGTGTTTCATTCTCTTTTTAAAGAACTATTTTCTTCAGTGAGCTTTTGAACCTCCTTTTCCATTTGAATAATTCTGCTTTTTAAAGTCTTCTTCTCCTCATTGGCTTTTTGAACCTCTTTTGTCAATTGAGTTAGCCTATTTTTCAAGGTGTTATTTTCTTCAGCACTTTTTTGGGTCTCCTTCAGTAAGGTGTTGATTTGTTTTTCATGCTTTTCTTGCATCTCTCTCATTTCTCTTCCCAGTTTTTCCTCCACCTCTCTTACTTGATTTTCAAAATACTTTTTGACCTTTTCCATGGCTTCAGACCATTGAATATTTATTTTGGATGTTTGGAATACAGAATCCTTGACTTTTACATCTTTCCCTGATGGTAAGCATTGTTCTTCCTCTTCAGAAAGGATGGGAGAAGATATCTTCACCATGAAAGCAACCTTCTATACTCTTATTTTTTGCCCATTTTGGGGCATTTTCCCAACCACTTACTTGACTTTTGGTTCCTTTGTCAAGAGTAGGCTATTCTCTGGGAATCTGTAAGATCTCAGTTCCTTCTAGTTGGCAAAATCAAGCATGTACACTGGTCTGGGAGCAGGTAAAGATCTTTGTGCCCAGAATCTTAGCAGTTTCCTCTCCACAGCTACGTGGCCTCCAGTTCCACTGTTATTCAGTGTGAGATAAAGATCAGCTCCCTCAGGGCCTCTACACAGGGCTGAGGCAATATTCAGCCCCTTAGTGCCCTCAGCGCTTTTATGATCCAACAGTGGATGCAGGCTGCTGTAGGAGCTGTGGTGGGTACTGTTGCCGCCTGCCTGACGTGGCCTCTGCGGGTGCTGTCTAGGAGCGGAGCTATGGGAAGGCCCTTCTCTCTTCCTGAAAAAAACCCATCACTGATCTTTGGCGCCTATGGGTTGAGGGATCTGCGGACCTGCTGCTGCTGGGACTGGAGATTCTTCCCCTGAGGTGTCCTCCTCCCTGAGCTGCACTGTGCCCCACCACACCAGTGTGGCCATGGCTGGGCTGGGCTCCTCTCTGCGTGTTGTAAAACTGACATTTCCCATGGGTCTTTCAGGTCACCCTGGGCTGGAAATCTCCTCCACTCTGTTGTTCTCCACTTCTGCTGCTCCAAAATTTGTTGAGAGTTCCTCTCTATAGGTATTTTATGGACTGTGTGGAGAGAGCCTCCATATGTGTGTCTTTCTAGTCTGTCATCTTGTCTCCACCTCCCCACCCCCCAGTCTTTTAATGTAGAAGTTTTAAGATCCTGTGTGATCCTGACTGTTGTTCCTTGATATTTGAATTGTTTCTTTCTGGCTGTTTGCAGTATTTTCTCCTTAACTTGATAGTTCTGGCATTTTCTGTTTGGGATCTCTTTTAGAAGGTGATCAGTGGAATCTTTCAATGACTATTTTCCCCTCTCGATCTAGGATCTCAGGGCAGTTTTCCATGATGATTTCTTGGTAGATATTTTCCAGGCTTTTTTTTTCATCATGGACTTCTGGTAGACCAATAATTCGTAGATTTTTCTCTCCTGGATACATTTTCCAGGTCAGTTGCTTTTCCAATGAGATATTTTACATTTTCTTATATTTTTTTCATTCTTTAGACTTTGTTTGACTGATTCTTGGTATCTCACAGAGTCATTAACTTCCACTTGCCCAATTCTAATTTTTAATAAATTGTTTTCTTCAGTTAGCTTTTGTACTTACTTTTCCATTTGTCCAGTTTTCCTAGTTAGGTTTTAAGCCTCCTTATCCATTTGGCCAATTTTACTTTTTAGGGAACTGATCTTTTCATTGAATTCTTTTTTCATTTTGTCAATTTTGTCAATCATTTTGTCAGTCTTTGGTCAATTTTTCTCCAACCTCTGTATTTTGGCGTTTAAAAATCCTTCTTGAGCTCTTCCAAGAATGCTGTTTGGGTATGAGATTAGTTCATATTCCCTTTTGAAGTTTCAAGTATGGGTATATTGTCAGTGCTGTCCTCTTCTGCATTCATATTTTGGTCTTCTCTGTTCCCATTGTAAAATTCTATGGTCTTTGCTTTTCTGATTTGCTTGTTGCCCATGGTAATTCCCTTTTCCTCAGTGTTGGTGCTTACAGGCTTCACCCTCCTTGGAGCTCAGAATCTCCTGTTTTTATGCTGACTTCATACTTGCTGGAATGCCTCTGATCCTGTACTAGTCCCCTTCAGCCAAAGCAAAATATACTCTTCTCATTGATCTCCCCAGCCTTCCAAGCTGAGAGACTGCTATGCTCCTTCTTCCAATTCCCTGGGGAAATATTCTCTGGGTTTTTCAGGGACAACAAGGGTAGGATGAGAACATTTACATTTACTCTGACATCTTGGCTCCCAGATATTCAGGTCAGTGACATTCAAACACCTAATCTGTTGGCTGATAGTCTCAGGAGTGGCTTCTGTTGTCACTAGGGGATCTGGATTTCTCTCTCACTTAGTTCTGCTAGACTCCTGTCCTGTGCTGATATGTTTGAGAGTTTGCATTGCTGCCTCTGCTTGAGTCCACCTGGGGCCATTTATATTGCCCTTTGCTATGGCAGTCTGCCCCAGTGCAGCTTATGCACTCTGTGCTCCCCCAACCCCATGTAAAAAAGATGCTTCCCATTGACCTTCTGGGCTGTCCTGAGTGGGAAATCTGCCAAACTCTGTCTTCTAGTGAATTCTACCACTACAAAATTTGTTCATATTCACTTTTTAAAGGTATGTGAAGGAATTTACGGTAGAGCTCAGGTTCATCCCCTCTTTCCCTCCCCCATCTTGGCCCACCTTTCCATCCCTGTCTTTGAAAGGGAAAAAGGGATTCTTGAGGTCAGAACTGTCCAGAGATTGGAGTAAGAACAGAATGAGTACAGGGAGTTGACTCCCAGTGAGTATTTCATGAGGACTGTCCTTTAATATTGTCCAAATGCCCTCCCCCCATCCCTGCCCCAGGTCAACATTACCTGGGCAACCGTGTGAGGCCCAGAAATAGCAAATACAAACACCCAATTCTATCGAAAAAGTCACTGTCAGGACCCCAATCCGGTGCCACCAAAAGCCACGTTCCTGAAGAATTTCTGAAAGAGGATGAGAAGAGTCAAGGGCATAACCACTCAGACTGTCCCCTAACTTCTGAACTATCAACTCTGACTGAAGGGCTCAGGAGCTGCCAAAGAATAGGAGTACTAGTTTTCTCCAGCTAAATCTGGCTCATAGAAGATGACCACTGATACAACACTCTTGCTTAATAGAAAAGGTACTGAA
The DNA here is from genome assembly GCF_028372415.1 of Notamacropus eugenii. NCBI lineage: Eukaryota > Metazoa > Chordata > Mammalia > Diprotodontia > Macropodidae > Notamacropus > Notamacropus eugenii. The sequence continues at coordinate 81,440,363 of NC_092875.1, forward strand.
ATGGAGAGATATGAATCTCTTGTAGTCCCCAAAGACAGGTTATTACCACTTCTTTGAATCCATATTTTCTCACACAGAGAACATTCCAGAAGAGGATAGAGGCCACCAGCCGCAGGAATAGAAGATGTAAGTTGTAGGATCTAGGTACTTAGAGATAGTTCCTTAGCTCCAATCATAGACCCCTGAGGAAAGAGGAGTTCTGAGAATGAGATATGTCTTGTACTCCTGTAACTTTTCTGTCTATTATCTTGTGAGCAAAGCACCACAGAAAATCCTAAAGGGTGTTTATTATAGGTGTTACTGGTGCTCTTGTAGGGTTAATGTGTTAGGAGAGGGGTGGATGCACCAAGTGCTCATATCCCTACACCTTCCCTGCTGAAATTGTCCCATAGGGTTCAAGAGAAATTCCTTGCCATGACTTTCATTCATACTTACCTTTTGTGTTGAGAAGTAAAAGGGTAGCAAATAAAGATAACATTATCCACAAGCCAGTGATGTTCCTTATCATATTTGACAACTGGGGATCCATTGGAATGGTCTCTTCCTCACCTGAAACATAACATGCCAACTCAGGAGAATCTGACCTGCATATTCTGTCCCGGCACAGGAATAGACATTCCATATTAGTCTTTGGGAAGCTTCTCCCCTTCTTCAAGTAGAAGAAGGTCAATTAAAGGGACATCCTTCCTGTGGAGAGGGGCATCTTTGACCCTGCTTAGGGAGGAGGATGAAAATCTGGCTGAGCATAGGAAGAACAGGGGCCATGGCCATACACTCCAGGCTACCAACCACTAACCCCATCCCTGGCTCTTTCTATCTCCTGATGCTCCCTCTTCCATTCCTTGCACTCATTCCTCAACCATAGTTACCTCCGTTCAAATTCCAGAAACTGTCTACCAACCTCGGGACAGAGCATATCTATTGTGAACAAAGTTAGACTATACAAAAGGGTCTATAAGGAATATATTAGTGTGGTAGGTGTGAAGAGTTGCTACTTTGTACATTGTGGGGATTCAACCAGTTAGTCAATAAACATTTATTCAGTGCCTACTATGTGCCAGGCATTGTGTTAAGTGCAGGGGAAAGAAAAAAGGCTAAAAGACAATCTCTGCTCTCAAGGAGATCAGTCTAATTGGGAGACAATTTCAAAAGAGTAATGTACAAATATGCCTATTTTGAAAACAAAGCGTAAATAGTCTTTCTTTCCTCCCTCCTTCTCTTTCCCACTCCTTTCCTTCCTCCCTTCCTTTCTTTCTTCTCCCCTTCCTTCCTTCTTTTCTTTCCTCCTTTCTCCCCTTCCCTCCATCTCTTTTTCTCCCTTCCTTCCATCCTCCCTTCCTCCATCCCTCACTGCTTTCCTCCCATTATTGTTCCCTTTCTCTATCCTTCCCTTCCTCCCTCTCTTCCTTTCTTCTTGCTCCTTCCCTTCTCCTTCCCTTCCTCTCCTTCTTTCTTCATGCATCCATTCCTTTCCTCGTGCTTAGCCCAGTGGTTGATACAAAGAAGGTGCTTAATAAACTTTTGTTGAATTGAATTGTTCTCACTTGATCCTCAGCAATAATCCTGTATGGTGTGTACTATTATTAACACTAATTTACATAAGAGCAAAACTGAGGTTAAGGGACTGGGCCAGGGTCACACAGAGAGTAAGTGTCTGAGGCAAAAAGTGAACTTTCTGACTCCAACTCCAAGCTGCACCACCCAACTCCTTTTGAACCATGATGTTCTCAAGGTCTCACTTCCTTAACTGTGTTCTATGGCACCTCATGAGAAGATCAAAATGCTAATGTGGATACCAGTGACAATTTTCCTCTTAATTTATTAGCCACTAAAATCATACATGTGTCAAAAAAATGCAATTGTTTCCCACAAGAAAATAATATCAGTCACTTCCCACATCAAAATCACATCAATTACATAACCTTTGTAACTGCCAAATTTAGTTTGAATCTCCCACTGTGCTTCTGTAATCCCATGGCATGTTCCATGGCCCATTCTGATTAACATTATGAGTTCTGTCAATGTATTTGAAAACCCAAAACATTCCTTAGTCAAGTTAACTTGGGAACTTCTAGTCTTTGGAACTTCTTCCTTTCTATCAATATAATAATTGTGGTGGTGGTTGTGGTGATGGTGGTGTGTGTGCGTGTGCGTGTGTGTGTATGTATGTGTGTACATGTGAGTGTGTACATGTGCACATGTGTGAGTGTGCATGCGTGTGTATATGTGTGTGTACATGTGTGTGCATGTGTGGGTGTGTACGTGTGTGTGTGCACATGTGTGTATGTATACGTGTGTGCTAGGTCACTAGAAGCTGCCAAAATGATACTAGTTTTACACCCCTCCCTTGATACTTTCTTCTTTCTTCCTTGGTTTCCCATTTTTCTATCTCTCCCTCCCAATCTTCCCACTTCCTTTCTTTTTCTCTTTCTGTTGAAACCTAAAAATTGGCATTGGAACCTAGCACAATAGGGAGAAAGAAATAGAATTAGAATTTCTCCTCTGCATAAGAAGGAAGCGTCAGGTGGAGAAGAGGAATAAGACAAATCTACATCTTATCTAGAACACACACTTCCAATGTGTTTTCTCCCAGATCTACTTAGGAGTTTTCTAGACTTCAGACCAGAGCTATAAATTCTTTTTCCACACTGGTTTAACCCCTTGGATTTGGTTACTCTTGAAACTGTGATGCAGTAGGCTGTTTATACTCTCTCAGGGTAGAAAAACACCCTTTTTTCTCCTCTGATGGGACAGATGGGCCTAATCAGGAGTGACCACATGCTATCAGGAGACAGGATTCAAAGTCTTGTCTCAACAGAAATCAGAACAGATTTGTTCCCTCATTCTCACGTAATGCATAAAAAGTTTGAGAGACATAAATTCTGGGTTATTAGTAATTTTATTAATTATGTCTAGCAAATAACTAAGAAAATGAAGGTCATTTGGCCATCTCTCTTAAACCAAAGATGGATCATGACATCCTATTGATGCTTATGTGGCCTTGCGAAGGTGGGTGTTCTCCACAGATGGCAAACAACTCTGATTAGTTAATTAACAATTAATTAGAAGAATCAATATTATGATGAAAAGGGACCTATTCTAATGAGGGGCTAGGGGAATATGACTTTGATTATATCACTCTTACTCTCAGGCCACCCTCATCCCCCAGCCATCTAAACCGAGGAACTACTCTCCCCCACCCAAGCCTAGCAGAACAAAATGGGGTTCCCCTGTTGGGTGGGGTCTGAACAGGATTGAAGAGAATGTTATAGTCAATCTCATTATCAGCCCTATTCTTCAATGGCTGATTTGACCTAGTAGAGGATGAAGAAATAGGAAGGGAAAACATCCTAGATTTCCCCATAGTAATTGGTTATGAGTGAAATAAGGATATTGTGAAGACTTCTCATAATAAAATATGGGGAATATTATATTTTCTAAATAAAATTTATTTTCCATAAGGCCTGTCTCTCTGGATGCCTGATTTCCAGGAATCCAGGGTTTGTGGACAGTTAGGGCCCTTCCCTAACTTCCCTCCCTTCTGTCTCTGATAGTGCTACGTGAACAGTGGTATTTTACCAAATAAGGACATAATGGACTGTAGCTGGAATTTCTTGGAAGTTAATCAAATCTTTCTTTGTTCATTATAATATGGCCACATCATACAAGTTGCCTCTTCACCCCCTCCCCTCGTTTTTACTTTAGTTGTAGAATAACCACATCAACAATTAGTTAGGTATTAGATAAGGAAGTGTGTTTGGATAGGTGGATCCTGGTTACCTGATTTCTGGGGTCTTGTCTAGTTTTTTGCACTTAGACTGTAAACCCGCCTGCCAGCCAATGGAGAGGTGGGATAGTAGGGGTCAGGACTCTCTGTATTAGGGTATATGATGGTGCTTTGTTCTGTGTAAGCTGCCTCCTTCCACTAGTCCCATCCTGGTGGAGGGACACCCCTTTCTTGTGAGAACTGAGTAAAACACTTTCTGTTCTTACCTCGAGAAGCCTCTTTATTATTTTATAAAGTTTTGGGTAAGGGTCTCATAACCCACAAAGTCTTTAATACAAGAGAGCAATAATAATTTCTCTCACTTGGTTCATAAATTAGCAGAATCATAGTCCTTGTAAGCCTTCTAGATTGTAAGGACTCTAGAGAATATCTTCTCCGATTGTTGGAAGTCTTAGAAGCAGCAAAAACAGTGGCTTCATATGGGCTAGTGAAGACATGAAGAGAGAAGGAAGAGGCAGAGTGGTTACTGGGAAGGTTGTTAATGATAACCATTTAAAATCATCTGAACCTCAAAAAGGACCAGAGCTTGAATTAATCAACCACAAGAAAAAGCTTTCAGTCTAACAGATGCTTCCTTGTTTGTTCTCTGAGTGTACTCAGAGAATACCTCTTCCTATGTCAACAAGGTCAGATGGGGGTGACTGAAGAGCATTTTTTCTTTCTATGGCCTTTAAGGATGAGACACTTAACCTAAGACATTATCTTAAATAATGAAATTTTTTCCTATCTTAATATTTTATGGACACATACTATTTTATGGCATGTTAATGGTAAAGAAAGCAAATATCCTGGGTCATAATTTCAATTGACACTTTGTGAATTATTTTATCTTAATGTATTTACCACCTATTCAGTTAATAAAATTCCTTTGTCATATTATGGTTAAACACATATGGAGGTCATAAATTCAAGGGACATAGAGACCCTGAGTTGGGATTGTTCCAAAATGTATTTAAGCCTTTTCGTTCCTCTTGTCAGGCAGTCAAACTTGATCTGGCTGTATACATATATGTATTCTGCTAGCTTGAAGGGAATAAATAATACATGTGTGTACCATCTAGCCTGTTTGCCTCTTTTAACCAAATTTTCAGGTCAATATTAGGTAATAAGTAATTGAAAGACTTGAAAGATTATGGGAAGGAAAAAGAACAGAATCTCTCAGGTTCAGGGATTCTCCTACTCTGTTGTTAATTAGGCCCTGAGAAACAAACCAACAAAAAAGTAATGATATATCTGGACCCTCTCTGAGTAAGAGGGCAGTGTTAGAGATCTCACCGGGGATGTAGTTTAAAACTTCTCTGAGAATTCTGGAATTTGGAGTTTTGCTCATTTTCTCATCCAGGGAAATATTGGGAATTAGCAGATGAGAATGATGCAACAACAGAGATGGCTTGAATGAGTCTTTTAGGAGTTTCAGGAAGGAGATAGAGAAGTAGACACTGATTCTGGTAGAGGGGGTGAAAATGGAGTCGAGCATGGCACTAGGGCAGCCAAGCTCTTCATTTATCCCAGGGATAACGCTGGTCATTAATGGATGTCCTCCTCACCCCCAGCCATGAATCCAGATGAGTGAAAAGCTGTCTTTTTTCTCCTCCCACCCTTCCAGTCAAGGACTTAAATTCAAAATTTTCTGTTCCATTTAAACTGTTCGTTAATGTTTAAAGGTAGTTTTGTTAAAATTCATTTTTCTAGATCAAACCTGCACAACATACAGCCCTCAGTGTCCTTGTGGCTGGCCCAAGGATTTTGGGCAGCCTTCCACTGCTCACTCTCTCCCATTTATCACCTGACCTGGGACAACCAACCATCACCAGTCTCTCTCTAGTTACCTTTACTTAGAAAGTGAGCTTTCAAAAATCTCTCTTTGGCCTGAAGAAGTTCAGCCTATTTTAATTTTGACCCCTGCCTACTGCCAAGTTGAGCAGGCCTGCTCTAGATAAAAGAAATCAATCTCTATTTTGTCTTTGAGTTTTGTACTCCTTGAAGCTACCCCATGGGGGATGGGTATCAAGCTGCACTGGCCATCAGACTGACACTTTAAGACTGGAACTATGGAGCTGGAGCTTTAGCCCAAGAGTCTTTCTTCAGGTGATAGGGCCAGGGAAGAAAGAGCTGGGACCATGACCAGTACTCCCCTGAATCTGAGGCACATGGAGATGAAAACTAGAGTGGCTGGGTCTGGCAACTAAAAATCTCATTAGTTGCTGAAATGAAAAGAGAGGGGGCTCTCTGCCACTGTGCTTTCCTAAGGTCTTAGACATGTAACCCCAGTTTTTAATCCTATTCACTACTTATAAGTGTGGGAGTGATTGGGGGTGGGGGCAGAGGTTTCCATGTAGACCCATTTAATGCTTTTCTATTAATTTTTGCTATATGTAGTTAACTATATGGCCACAGCATGCTGAGTGACTGTGTCCTTTAACGTGAGAAGCAGGTTTACTTGACTGACAGAAGAAATTCTAAGAGCAGGGTAGGGACTACAGAGTTATCGTGTTCATCTTTGGATATTTTCACCAAGAGGCCATAGCTGCATGCCCACTGCTGGCCATTGTGCCAGATCTCCAGCCTGGTCTCTTGCCTTTGGGAAGGGGAATAACATGATTCCTTCAGCTGCAATTATACCTTTACTTACTTTTTTTAGAGGACTCCACCCTAAGGGACTCCAAACCTCTATGTGAACAAGGGCACCTAAGTGGTACAGTGGACAGAGCCTTAACTTGAAGTCTTCTAAGAAGATAAAGGCCTTTCTGAGTTCCAATCTAACTTTATTCACTTATTAGCTATGTGAACCTGGGCAAGTAATTTAACTTGTGTCTGCCTCAGTTCCCTCAACGGCAAATGGGGATAATGATAGAACTTATACATAGGGTTGTTGTGAGGATCAAATGAGATATCTACAAAATGCTTAGCAGAGCATCTGGCACATAGTAGATACTTAATAAATGACTGTTTCCTTCCTTCTTATGGAAAATGAAAATCTACCTAAACACGTTCCTCAAATGAACAAAATTTCCTCTGGTCATAACCTGCCCCCGTACCGATGATTCTAAACTCCTGGTCATCATTCAAATGTCATTTTCCACACCCTCCCTGGGCTCATCCCCCATCCCTTATTGCCATTCCCCTCAGCCCCACCCAGTGTCCCATTCAACAGTTACCCATTTCTTCTACTGTGGTCTCTGATATGTCTGCTCCAGAGACACAAATTTGCTATCATCTTCAAACCTTTCCTTTCCCACTCCTTCCATCTATTGACCCTCACTGAGAACTGGCTTTCTCTTAGTAACAGAATCTTCCTGGTCATATTTCTCCATCTCACTGATCAAGATGGGGGACTTGCAATTCTCCTTGCTCTTCATTCCTGTCTTCAGATTTTCTCTCTACTACTATTACTCAGTAATCTCTCCTCCTTTAAGGCTCACTCAGTCTACATCTACCATCCAATTATTTCTGGTAGCTATTGTCTATAGACTTCCAGGACATTCCCATCCTTTACTTCAGGAGTTCAGTACTTGACTCACAGTCTCTCCTCAACTCCTGCCTTTATGCTAGGGGACTACAACTTATTTACATCGTTCATCAGACACCCCAAATTCCTAGTTCTTCAATTTATTTATTCCCCTGACTAGTTACCCCTCTACCTAATTTAAGCTGCCCATAAAATTATGCCCTTGATCTTGCCACTTCCACAGATGTACCACTTCTGTGCTCATGCGCTTTGAAACTCCCTTATCTAATCATATTCTATTATCATTTCATCTTTCCTTCTGCCTTGCCACCCCTAACCTTGTTCTTCATCCACATCATAACCCTCAGTCTCTCAGTCCCTCAGTTATCTCCCAAGCAATCATCACTCTACCAGCTACACTCTCCTCCTTTCTCCATGTTTACGTCTTGGTGAACTGGTTTAAATATACATTGTCCTCCTCTCCTGAGTCCCTTACCCCTTAATCTCTTGTAAATCTTGCCCTTCCATAACTCAGCCTTGGATTCCTCTCACATTTTGCTTTCTTGTCTACTATACAGTGCTGCTGAATGAAGCTGGAGAAAATGATGAACCTGTGCTGATTAGGTTCACTACAACTATGTGTTATATAACTTCAACTGGGTCTTGAGCAAGACAATCCTTTTATAACTCCCATATCAACTCACTATCCTATTCTCCACAGTGGTTCTTCCAAATCTTTTAATTCATCTTCAAAGCTCCCATGGCTCCCCGCTTCTTCTACCTTCCTAGTTGAGGACTTTGTTTCATATTTTACTGAAAAAAATTTGAGATCATTCATGGATAGCTCCCTTTTCATTCCTCATTTCACACCACTCACATACCTTTTGCTACCATCTCCATGCTTTTCCTTGCAAAGGAAAACTTTCTACATGCACAAGTGATCTCATTCTAGTTCAGCCGATTGATCCTAACATCTCCACTCTCTCATTGATCTTCAAACTTACTCTGTCTTTTGTCTCCTTATTTACTGCCTACCTACACACATCCTCAAAAACCACTCCCTTGACCCAACCATCCTGGCTCACTTTTCTCTTCTTGGTGACTATACTTCTTGAGAAGGTGGGGGCCATTTTACTGTATGCTGACTAATGTCTTGCCACTGTACCCCTTTGACTCTGGAGGAGAGAGTGAGGCAGATGGCTTTGCATAGGCCTGCCTCACTTAAGTCCAACTCACTTATTAGTGAAGATATACACTCCTGATGACACTGGTTCTTTTTGAGAATGAAAGGACAACAACAGTCTGTGAGTAGTACTAGCTAATCCTTTGGGGACCCAAATGAGTAGTTCCATTTGGGCAATGCTGCTATTTCCTCCCTCCTTCTCTTCTGCCACCCCCATTCTCCTTCTCTTTTCCCTCTATCCATGGGGAGTGTCATAACCTTATAAGTGCTTTTGATTGTGTACATTTTGCAAGATATCTTGAAGATTGGAGAGTTGGCTTCTTTTCTTCCCTATTTATTTATTGTATTTGTTTTAAAAACCTGTTACAATTAAACTTTTTTGCTTCATGTAGTTTTCATTCATGATTTTTTGAAATATAGCTCTGATAAACCAGGTTTTGATAAAGCCTATTGGGATGCAAATAGTGCTACTTGACTATGCCTTTAATCCCAAGTCACTCTGGCTGTTTATTGTCTTTTCTGCCTCAATTCCTCAACTGTAAAACGGGAGTAATGATAACACTTAGTTCCTAGGATTGCTGTGAGGACTGTGTGTGACTGGTATTGCAAGTACCAATTTGCTACTGGGGTGATTATTCCCAAATCTTACTTACTTACTAGACTTATTTCCAGTCTCATTTTCCTTTCCTTCTTGCTCTGAATGTTCAGGAACTTGACTGTACCTTTTTTTCTCAATTATTTTTGTCCCTCATTCCCTGACTCCCCTTAGTCCTCCTGGTTCTCAAGTGCCTCCAGCTCTCAAATTCCTTCAGCCCAGTTTTGGTCCTGATGCCTCTTGTCCATTCAGAAACCTGAAGAATGACAGGTTCCAATGGTGACCTGGTCAGAGTTCATATTTTATATCCATTTAGAAATATCTGATATTGTGTTGTCTTGGGCAAAGACAAGAGTTAATAGTCAGTCCTTTTTCTCCAATAACAACAGTGTTATACTCTTTGCATCTCATTTTGAAAACTGCAAGACATTTTACAGACATCATTTCAAGTAAATCTCACAAGAACTCTGAGAAGTAGGTAATATAAGTTTACTACTCCCATTTTACAGATGAGCCAACTGAGTATCAAAGAGAGTAAACTGAATATCAAAGAGTTTAAGGGATTTTCCCATAGTCATAGAGTTAGTGTCACCAGTGGAATATGAGCCCAGGTCTGCTTGATTCCAATACAGTTCATCTTTGCTTCACTCCCAGGTTTTCCTCCACTGAAAGTTCATGCCTTCCTCCCACAACAGACCCCAGAGACCTCCCAGGAAGTTCTCTCTCAAGCCGTCAACCTCTGGTAAAGTATTGTGGGGTGGGGGCAGTGGAGGGAGTGGGATATCATAATATTGTGGAGTCACAAAGAGGGAAGAGACCTTGGAGATGTTCAGGTTTAACCTTCCCCTACTCCACCACTACATCTCACTCCACATTCACTCTGTCTACACATTTTAACACAGAAGAAACAGCCAAAAGACAGAAGGAGACTTATGGAAGGTCACACATGGTATTTCTGACATTGCCTACCTTGGCACGTAGGGGAGGTCTCCTGGAGTGGGGGTAGATTCTGTGTTCTACCTAAAATGAAAGTTAAAATCAAGTACAGAAAGCCAAGACAGTGAGTTTGCAATGTTGGGAGCTCATTGCATAAAGGTGGCTCAGATGATAGGGCTAGTAGGTGGAGCTGAAACACTATCTGGACCCAGAGAGGTGGGAGCCATCTTCAAATGGAGGCTGGACTGTTAGCAGCCCTGCTGTAAAGCAGGGGATGAGGAGGAGTCAAAGGCTATTGTGAATGGAAAAGTGAGACTCAGGAAAGAGAAGAATGGTTGTACAAGGCAGTTATTAGGGAAAGTTTCTAAAAGGGCCTTGTACTGGAAGCCTTTGGTGCCATGGAATATTCTCTGCATAGATAAATTTGGAATCATGCTAAAAAAATGACTAAAATGTCTACATCTTTATCCCAAAATTCCACTGCTTGGAAAATACCATAAGGAAAGCAAGGTCAGAAAGGAAAGCACATAATATGCCAAGATATTTCAAGTAACCTTCTGTAGGAGGAAATAACTGGAAACAAAGTAGATCCGATTGATTGTGGAATGGCTAAAAAAATTTGTGAAACGTGAATGTAAGAGAATATCATTGTCTTTTAAGAAATTATAGGTAAAAAGGATATAGAGAAGCATAAGAAGACATATACATTGATGCAAAGTGTATTAAGGAGAACCACAAAAACAATACATACAATGACTGGAAAGAATAACAACAAATAAAACTTAAATTATGTGTAAATTTTTCACACAGTGTACTTCTCTAGGTGGAACAGGCTGGCATTTTGGTTGAACCCAAGTGCCTTTTTCTTAAGCTTCCCTGTTGTTCTGATAGTTTTCCTTTACTCACTTCAGGAAGCTATTTATGCTCTTGGAACGCTTAATATGCTCAATGTGCACATTAATTGTCTAGGTTAGAATCTTGCCCTTAAACTGTTTGTTTACAACAATGCCTACTGCATGTTCAATAATATTATAGACCTATTCATTCTTGCCATGGTAGCATTTGTGGAGTATTCCTGGCTGAACTGTGCTCATACCCTTGATGTCTACAATATCACAACATATGTATGCATATACATAGCCAAAAGGACAACGGTATGTTTTCAAAAGGGCTTAGAAAGCATGTATCATGTCCCTCTTCTTTTTCCTTTTGTGTTTGTCATTTTACCAACTCATTGGAATATAAGAGCTGGCAGAAAATGTAGTTGGCATTTCTTTTTCAAGTGTAGATTGTACTACATCACAGAATTACACAATATTAGTGGGAAAAGGTTCCTCAGAGACCACCCAGTGGAGCACATGCATAGAAAACACTCCCTACTACAGGGTACCCAATATGCTTTTGCTTAATGACCTCTTGCCATAGTGAACCCACAATGCTCTGAGGTGGCTCATTCCACTTTTGGACAGCTTTAAGTGTTAGGACATTTTCCCTGGCATCAAACTAAAATTTGCTTCTTTGTGACATCTACTCCATTGTTACTAGTTCTCTCGCGTTGGGTCAGATAGAATAAGTCTAATCTCACTGATTTCTCTTTCAGCTTTGACATTCTGTGATACAAAAACGACAATAATAACAACTGATTAAGAACCAAGTTTTTAATATTTTAAAATGTATATGTACTTTTTAAATGTTACTATATTGAATACTCGTAATACCCTAACTATACAGAATGAAAGCTTTCAAAATAAAGACCTAGTGGAAAACATCTCTGAACCATGTGGAAACAAGATGAAGTACATGTAATTCCCATCATCCTCTCTGCTTTCAGAGGTTTCCTGAAGATACCTTCAGGGGTCTACAGAAAGCAAGTTTGCATGCTAGCATTTTTACTCAGTTTTTGCTCAATGACATAAAGTAGTCATAAAATTCATCTGTGCAATAGAAGGAAGAAATTTGGTTAGCCCTGTTGTCTAGGGTGTTAGATGAGAGACCTAGCTCCTTTGGGCACACTCATTGTTCATTACTGAAAATGAATAAAGGTGATCAGGAATTAAATCTGTGACTCAGAAGGTCCTCATAGAAATCCAGACTGCAAGAGATCAATCAGGATGGGCTTCAGGGTGGGCGTTTTTGCCCTATGTCAGCAATGGTCTCAGTGTACCATGGGTTATGGGAAAACCAGACCTGTCCTGGGGAGAAACATGAGACCTGAGATTCCTCAGGATATGTTTCAAGATTTGTCCAGAGTCCTTGCTGTAAGAAGGACACTGGAGGAATATTTGCTGGGAAGGATGAAGAAAGTAGAACAGATATTTCAAAGGAAATACAGCCCAACAAGGAGTTAGAGCTATTGGGGCAAATTCACTGGGGGTGGAAGGGATAGGGACATGAGGTGTGTATGGTTTGGAGGTCAAATCAATGGTACAGCCCAGGGGTGGGGAATGTAAGGCCTTAAGGCCACATGTAGCCTTAGTTAACTTTAAAAAGAACAAAGAGTTTTCATTTTTTGAAATTATTAACTACATAGTACTCAGAGTTTTACAAAATAATATACATTTTAAAATATATCTAATTGATGTTTCTTGAATGTGGCCTTATTTGATTACAGCTAAATTAATAACATGAAAAGCTTCCCCCTCCCTGATAGAACCATTCCCATGCATTGCTGACATAGATTGAAGACAGAATTATGAATACTGAACTTTCTGTTTCCTTGAGTTAGGTGGAGAGAAGTATAGTTCTCTTTTCCCCTTTGGGAAACTTCCTCAGCCAAGGTTCACGATTATCATGAAGCATTAGGTGTTGGAGGGATGGTGAAGTTGTGAACCAGCTGGAACTAGAAGGGAGAAAGGATAGAAGGTGGGAAGTAACACCCCTCCCCTTTCTAGGGAGGATGTAGGGATGAGGGGCACTGGCCTGGTAGATTGGAACTATTTCCAGCTTTAGACAGAAGGAAGGAGAGAGTAAGCAGGAAAAAGAAAAGTGAGGGAGTGCAGTGAAAGAAAGAAAAAAGATGGAGGGAGGGAATAGGGATGGAGTAATAAAGGAACCATGATCTTGCTTTTTGTCCTAGCCCACATCTTCTTCCTTAGATGCCTCCAGCTCCAGTTCAAGTCTCCTCGCCTAGCTTCTTCCTTGGTCCATCCCTTTCCCCTGGCTTCATCTTTGTCAGTCTCCCCCCTTGTGAACATTTTCCCATTACTCCACCCCCCCAAACAGAGTATCAAGTGAGACTCTGGGTCAAACCCTGGAACATCTTTATCTCCTTCTCCAGGGAAGTCTGACCATTTTCTGTATGCCAGCTGGTCTGATCGAAAAGCCCCACTTTCCAGAATGACAAATGTGTAAGGATTAGTTGGATATGGGTTAAAAACTTCTTTAGCACTGGCAGCACAAGGATGGTTTTCTCAGTATTGGTGACATTCATTGAAAACAGCAGTATTGTAGGAAACGGTAAAAAAATTATGTAGAATTGCCCTAACTATTATTCCTAAGATTGTGAAGAAGACCAAAATGAGGCTCCAAGCAAGCCAGTTCATGCAATCTTCCTTGAGAATAAACCCTAAAGAGCAGACTAATTAATGCTTGTCACCTTTTAGAAACTGGTCCAGGGTCGACTATATAGTTTCCCTTCCCTGTGCTCTCCTCTAGAATGGCTGGAACAACTCTTCTCTCCTTCCACCCACATTCTCAGCCTACAGCTGGCATTTTCCACCACCTCTGGATTACCTGACATACCAAATTATATAGAACCTGTTTCATCCTGAGGAACCCTCCCCTCTTCCCATCCCCAAACCTATCAAGAGCAAGAGACATCTGCATACTGCTGTGGGAAACTGGGGTGAGTCACACTTGTCTTTGATAGGAGAAAAGGGATACTTGGGGTCTGGATTGTGCAGAGATTGGAGTAAGAACAAAATGAGGATGGGGAGTTGACACTCAATATATAGGAGGACAATCCTTTAATATTATCCACATACTCTGCCCCCCAAACTCACCCCCATGTCACCATTACCTTGGCAACCCTTGGCAACTGTCCTGTGCCCACAAATAACAAATATAAACGCCTGCTTCCATTGAAATAGTCATTGCCAGGATCTCATTAAGCTTCCACCAAAAGGCATGTTTCAAAATATCTTCTATTGACCTGAAAGTTTGGTTTAAAAAAGGCAAACAGGCTAAATGCATATTATTTATTCCCTTAAAGATAGTGGTTATGTGGCCATGGAGCCAGAGACGGAAATCTCTGACTGATTGTTACAGAAACGACCAGGCTTAAATCTGTTTTAGGACAAGCCTAGGGTGTCTGTGTCCCTCATATTTATGGTCTCTATATGTGATCAACTACACCATGAGAAAGGAATTTCTTAATTGGATGGGTTGCAAATACAATAAAATAATGGAGTTGACAGTTTCAATTGAAATTACAATCCAGGATATCTGTGTTTTCTTTACCATTAACATTCCATAACATACTATATGTCCACAAATATTAAGACATGGAAAAAGTCCCATTATTCAAGATAGTGTCTCACATTAAGGGTCTTACAAAGTATGCTAAGTCAACCCCATCTGACTTTGTTGACGTAAAAAGAGGTATTCTCTGAGTTTACTTTAGACAACAAAGAGTCTGTTGGGTCCAGGCTCTTCCTCTGAATGATTAATTTAAGCTCTGGACTTTATTAAAGTCCAAAAATGATATTAAATGTTATCAGTTCTGAAAGAGGATACCAAGGGTCAAGGTCATAATCACTCAGGCTCTACCCTACGCCCCTTGAGTGTCAGCTCTGACTAAAGGAATCAGAACCTCCAAAAGACTGGAAGTAGGAGTTTTCTCCAACCAATCTGTCTCATAGAAGATGACCACTGGCCCACCTCTCCAGCTGAAGAGAGAAGGTAGTGAAGTAGAGAGAAGTGAATCTCCTATGATCCCATGGTTCTAAAAGACAGCTCATTACCACTTCTTTGCACCCATGTTTTCTCATGCAGGGGACATTCCAAGAGGGGACTGAGACCACCAGTCACAGGGATGGAAGATGTTAGTGGGAGGATCCAGGGAATCAGAGACAATTCCTTAGCTCCACTCATAGACCCCTGAAGAGAAAGGAACTCAGACTGTGATCCATATTGTACTACTGTAACTTTCTTATCTCTATTGCCTTATGAGCAAGGCACTCCAGAAAACTCTCAAGGGTGTTTATTATAGGGATTATTGGTGCTATTGTTGGGTTAAATGGGTGGGGAAGGGTGGAGGCACCAAGTTTTCAAATTCTCTACCTTCCTAGCTCAAATTGGGTTCAAGAGGAATTCCCTGCCCTGGCTTTTCATCATGCTTACTTCTGTAGAAGATTGAGAAAGATAAAGAAAATGAATATAAAATTGTACACACACCAGTCATGTGCTTTATCATCCTTTTCATCTGTGGCTGCACTGGAATTGTCTTTTCCTCATCTGAAACATATCATGCCAACTCAGGAGAATCTGACCTGCATACTTTGTCCTGGCATGGGAAAAGGCATTCTGTATTGTTCCTTGGGAATCTTCTCTCCATGTGGAAGGTCTGTTAT
This sequence comes from Notamacropus eugenii, assembly GCF_028372415.1. Taxonomy (NCBI): domain Eukaryota; kingdom Metazoa; phylum Chordata; class Mammalia; order Diprotodontia; family Macropodidae; genus Notamacropus; species Notamacropus eugenii. The sequence continues at coordinate 81,455,882 of NC_092875.1, forward strand.
AGGAACATTCTTCCTGCAGAAAGGGGTATCCTTGTCCCTACTCAGGGCAGAGGATGGAGCTGTGGCTGATCACAGGAAGAGCAGGGGCCATGGCCATACACTCCAAGCTTCTCAATCACTAAACTCAGCATTGGGTCTCCCTGGTACTTACTTGCACCCATCCCTCACCCACAGATATCTCCCCCCAAACACCAAAAACTATCAACCTCAGAGCAGAACATCCTTACTGAGAATAAAGTTATACTATATAGAGGAGGCAACAAGGAGTGTATTAGTATAAAGAGTGGAAAGAGGTGCTGCTTTGTATATTTTGGGGAGGCAGTCAGTCGGTCAATAATCATTTATTAAGTGTCTGCCATGTGCCACACATTGTACTAAGTGCAGGGGATAGAAGAAAAGACAGAAGACAATTTGTACTCTCAAGTTCACAATCTCATGGGGGAGACAACTTGCAAATAGTTATTACAAATACGTAATATTGAAGATAAATAGGAATAATCCTTCCTTCTTTCCTGGCTTCTTTCCTACCTTTCTTCCTACCTTCTTTCTTTTCTCTCTCCTATCCTGTCTTCCCCTCCCTTCCTTCCTTCCTTTTTGCCTTCTCCTTTCTTCCTTCTTCCTCTTTCCCTTCCTCTCCTTCTATTCATCCCCTTCCTTTCTAACTTCCCCTTCCTCCTTTCCTCCCTTTGTCACTTCCTCCCCCTTTTTCTTCCTTCTTCCTTCTTTCCTTCCTTCCTTCCTTTCTTCCTTCCTTCCTTCCTTCCTTCCTTCCTTCCTTCCTTCCTTCCTTCCTTCCTTCCTTCCTTCCTTCCTTCCTTCCTTCCTTCCTTCCTTTCTTCTCTAGTGCTTAGCACAGTGCTTGGCACATAGAGGGCACTTAATAAATATTTATTGAATTGAATTGTTCTCACTTGATCCTCAGCAATTATTATGTGTGGCATGTGCTGTTATAAATCCCATTTTACATATGATCAAACTGAGACTGAAAGGTTGAGGGACTGGTCCAGGTTTACACAGTTATTAAAAGTGTCAGGCAGAAAGGGAAATCGAATCTTTCTGCCTCCAATTCTGAGCATCCACTGTAACCATCCAACTCCTTCTGAACCATGTTTTTCCCAGGATCTCACTTCCTGAACTACATTCTATGGCACCTCACAAGGTGAAGTTCAAAGGTATAATGCTGATACCAGTGATATTTTTCCTATTAACTTATTAACCATTAAAATCATAACTGTGCCAAAAAATGCAGTAGGTCCTCGTATGAGAATTTCAGCCACATCATAATTGTATCTCTCAGAAAGCAAAGATGGATCATAGCAGCCTATTGATGCTTGTATACCCGGGGAAGAATATTCCCTACACATGGTAATTCCCTGATTAGGTAATAATTAATGAGAATGAATATTATAATGAAAAGTGGACCTATTCTAATGAGGGGATAGGGGAATGAGGCTGATTATATCACTCTTATCCCTAGACCACCCTTAGCCCCCAGCCATCTATACAAAGGTTCTACCCTCCCCTACTCAAGCTTAGTGGAACACGATGGGCTTCCCCAGCTGGGTGGGGTCTGAACAAGATTGAGGAGAATGTTAAATGCAATCTTATTATCAGCCCCATTCTTCAGGGGCTGATTTGACCTAGAAGAGAATGAGGAAATAGGAAGGGAAAAAATCCCAGATCTCCCAGTAGTTATTAGCTATTGATATAAGAGAACAATAATAATTTCTTTTACTTGGTTCATATTTTGGCAGAATTATACGCAGCCTTTTAAGCTTTCTAGATCATAAGAACTCCAGAAACTGTCTTCTCCAATTATCTGAAGTCTTAGAAGTGGCAAAAATGGTGGCTCTACAAGGGTTAGTGAAGACATGGAGAGAGAAAGAAGAGGCAAAGGAAGGAAACAAAGAGTAGTTAATGGGAAAAGTTGTTAGACAGTAAGAAATTGAATGACTTGAAAGACTATGGGAAGGAAAAACGAACAGAATCTCTTAGCTTTCTCTCAACTTTCAGTGATTCTTCTTAATCAAGCTCTGGGAAGCAAACAAACAAGCAAACAAACCACAAAATAACAATACATCTGATCCCTCTCTGTAAGAGAGCAGTGTTGGAGATCTCATGGGGAAAGTAGTTTAAAATTTCTCTGAGAATTCTGAGATTGGGAGTTTTTCTCACTTTCCTGGTCAGGGAAATATTGGGAATTAACAGATGAGAATGATGCAGCTCCAGAGATGGCTTGAATGAGTCTTTCAGCAGTTTCAGGAAGAAGATTGAAAGACCTACGCTGATTCTGGCAGAGGGGGTGGAGATGTCTGAGGAACAATCAATATATACTGGAACATGGAATTAGGCAGTCAAGGTCTTCATCTACCCCAGGGAGATGGGATGGCAGCACCAAAGTAGAAGAGAAATCTGATCATTAATGGATGTCCTCCTCATCCCCAACCATGAGTCCAAGTGAATGAAGAGGTATCTTTTTACCCGCCACTGTCTCTTTCCTTCTTTCCATCCATCCTTTTGGGCAGAGACTTAAAACCAAAATTTTCTCTTCCATTTAAGTGTTTCTTTAATGTGTAAAGGCAGTTCTGTCAAGCTTGGTTTATCTAGACCAGGCCTGCATAACATACTACCCTCAGTCCATTTGCAGCCCACGAAAGGATTATGGACAGCCCCCACTGCCAATACTCTTCTGTTTGTCATGTTACCTGCAGCACCCAACCTTCTTCAGTCTCTTTTTAGTCACCTTTACTTAGAAAGTGAGCTGCTAAAAACTTATGTTCAGCGTGAAGAACTTTATCCTCTCTCAATTTTGGCTCCTATCTACTGCCAAGTTGTGCAGGTCTGCTCTAGATAAAAGAAACCAATCTCTACTTGGTTTTTGTTCCCCCTGAAGCTGCCCCATGGGGGATGGGTATCAAGCTGCCCTGGTCATCAGATTGACACTTTAGAATTGGAACTGTGGAACTGGAATTTTAGCCCAAGACTCTTTCTTTTGGTTAAAGGACTGTGGAAAGAAGAGCTGGGAACATGACAGTGGTCCCCTGAATCTGAGGCACGTGGTGATCAAGAGCAGAGTAGCTGGGCATGGCAACTCTTGAAAATTCCATTAGCTGTTGAAATGAAAGGGAGGTAGCTCTCACTGTGCTTTCCTAAGATCTTAGACATGCAATCCCAACTTTCAATTCTGTTCACTACCTGTGATTGTGGGAGAAAATTGGTGGGTAGAGAATTCCACGTGGAAGCACTTAAAGCTTTTCTGTTCATTTCGGTAATGTGTAGTTACCTATATGACCATAGTATGCTGAGCAACTCTGTCCTTTGAATGTAAGAAGCAGGTTTGATTGACTGACACAAGAGAATCTAAAAGTAGTTTAGGGCTGTAGAGTTAGCATATCCAACTTTGGATATTTCCATTAAGAGATCATAGCTGTGTGCCCACTTGAGGCCATTCCACTAAATCTTCTGTCTGGTCTTTTGTCTTTGGAAAGGGGAACAATGTTCCTTCAGCTCCAAGAACCCTTTCCCTAAGCTCTTTTAGAGAACCCCACCTCAAGCAACTCTAAACTGCTATGTGAACAGAGGCACCTAAATGGTACAGTGGATAGAGCATTGTATCTGAAATCTTCCAAGAAAACGCAGGCATTTCTGAATTCCAATATAACTGTAGACAACACATATTACCTATGTGAACCTGGGCAAGTCACTTAACCTTTGTCTCAGTTGCCTCAACTGTAAAATGGGGGTAATCATAGCATTTATTCCCAGTGTAGTTGTGAGGTCCAAATGAGATCTCTAAAAAGTGCTTCACAGTGTCTGGCACATAGTAGGTACTTAATAAATATTTGTTTCCTTCCTTCTTATGGGAAATGAAAATATACCTAAATTTACTCCTCAATAATTAACAGACTCCTCTCTGATCATAACCCTCCACCATCCCAATGTTCCCAAACTGCTTGTCATCATTCAAACACTATTTTCTGTACCCCACTGCCAGATCCCTTATTCCCATTCCCCTCAATGCCACCCCATATCCCATTCTACAGTTACCCACTCCTTCAGCTGAGCTCTCTGATATGCCTGCTCCAGAAGCAATAAACTTTCTTTCATCTTCAAATCTTTTTGTCCCCTCACTCCTTCCATCCTTTGTTCCTCACTGAGACTTGGCTTTCTCTTGATAACAGAATCTTCCTGGCCAATATTTCCAACAGTGGCTGCACTTTCACTTATTTCTCCAACTCACTGATGAAGACGGGAGAGTTGCAATGCACCTTGCTCCCCACTGCTGTCTCCAGATTTTTTCTCTACTACTATCACTCAGTAATTGCTCCTCCTTTAAGGTTCACTTAATCTCTGTCTATAACTGAATCATTTCTGGTAGTTGTCTAGAGACTTCCACGTAATGCCCTTTACTCACTTAATAAGTTCAGCGCTTGGCTCACAGTCCATTCTCAACTCTTGTCTTCACACTAAGGGACTACAACACACACACACACACACACACATGTTGATAGATAGATAGTTTCTTAGATACCCTAGACTCCTAGTTCCTCAGCTTATTCATTTCCTTTGACCAGTTACTCCTCTACCTCATTTAAGCCACCCACAAATATGATCATACCCTGATTCTTGCCACATGCATTAATGTACCATTTCTACGTTCATGAGTTTTGAAATTCTCTTATCTTATCAAAATCTATTCCTTCTGCCTTTGTATCCCTAAACCTTGTTCTTCATCTACTTCATGATCCCCAGCATCTCAGCCCCTCCGTTCTCTCCCAGACAATCACCTCTTTACTAGCTACATTCTCCTCCTCTCACCATCTTGACCTCTTGGTGAACTGGTTTAAGTCTACACTTTCTTCTTCTCTGGAGTCCTTTACTCCTTGATCCTCTTGTAAATCTTTCCTTTTTGTATCTCAGCCTTGCATCACTCCCACTCACTCTTTGCTTCCTTGTCTGCTACACACACTGCTGCTGAATAAAGCTAGAGAAAATGATGAAATTGTGCTATTAGGGTCACTGTAAATTTGTGGTATATAATTTTAATTTGACCTTAAGCAAGGCAATCCTTTTTGAGCTCCCATATCCACTCACTGTCCCACTCTCCACAATGGCTCTTCCAAACCTTTTTATCCCTTTTCATGGTTCCTTTCCCCTACCTTTCCAGCTGAGAACCTTGACTCATATTTTACTGAAAAAAATTGAGGTCATTCATGGATAGCTCCTTTTCCATGCCTCCTCCTCATTTCACAACCCTCAGATGATGTGCTACCATCTCCATGCTTTTCCTTGCAAGACAAACTTCTCTACATGTGCAGGTGATTCTGTTCTAGTTCAGCAGATTGCTCTTTTCTATTAACCCTGCTTTCTCATTCGTTTTCCATCTCTCTCTGTCTAATGGCTCTTTCCTTACTGCCTAAAATGCCCATCTGCAAGAACCCCTTACTTGACTCATCCATCCTGGTTATCTTTCTCTTCTTCTGTGGCTAAACTCCTCAAAAAAGTGTGGGCCATCCCCAGTAATCCCAACTTTTTTTTTGCCCCTGGACTCCATTGACTATGGAGGAGAGAGTGAGGCAGATGTCTCCACACACCCAATTCACTTGCAAGTCAAGACATCACACTCATGATGTTACTGGTCCTCTTTGAGAATGAAGAACAAGCAACAATGTGTGAGTAGTACTAATTTGCCCCCTTGAGAATGTAATTAAGCAGCTCCAGTTGGCAATACTGCTAATTCCTCTGTCCTCTTCCTCCTCTTCCTCTTTCTCTTCTTCTTCTTCCCCACTTCATCTTCTCTTTTCCCTCTGTCCACTTGGGGAGTCATATCTTTACATGTGCTTTTGATTGCTTATATTTCAGAAGGTATCTTAACATTTGGGGCCTAGACTTTTTTCTTCTTATTTACTGATTTAATTACTTATTCATTCATTAATTTATTTATTCTATCCTTTTTTAAAAACTGGAACAATTAACTGTTTTGTCTCATGTAGTTTTCATTCCTGATTTCTTGAAATATAGGTCTGCTAAACAAGGCTTTTTACAAAGCCTATTGGGATTCAAATTGAGCTACTTGACTGTGGTTTTAAACCCAAGTAATTCTGGTTCTCACTGATTGGCCATGGATAGATCCCAATCCAAGCCTCACTTGCTCATTGTTTGGGGACTGATGGATGAATTTTTGTCAATAGCATTGTTTCTGTTCTGGTCACAAACTCTGAGGATCTTTTCCTCCCAGATTTCTCCTTTTGGGAAGTCTCACACACATATGTCCTACAATTCAGTAACACTGGCCTCCTTGATGCTCCTCAAAGAAGACATTCCATCTCCTGTCCCCAGACATTTTCTCTGGCTGACTGCATGTCTGGGATGCTCATTCTCCTCCTCCTGGCTTTTCTGATTTCCTTCAAAATCCTGCCTTCTATAGGAAGACTTTTTCTATCCCCCTTAATCCTAATGCCTTCCCTCTGTTGATTATTTACCAATTATTATAGATATAGTTTGAATGCATGCAGTTATTTATAACTTGTCTCCCTTATTAGGCTTTGAAATCCTTGAGTGCAAGAATTGTTTTTTTCTTCACCTTCCTTTGTATCCCCAGGGATATCCCCATAATATCTAAAACAAAGTAGGTACTTAATAAATATTTATTGATTGACAGAGAGGCTATTGTGGTCTTTTGGAAAGATGTCTCCTACATATGCCTGAAGCTCTCAATAGACTCCTTGGTTTGAGTAGAGTTTCACCTGGCAGACAATTTAGAGAGGACATTCCCTCACTGTGAAACATCATGTTACCTGGACTTTATGGAAGTTTAAGGAAGGTAACTCAAGAACTAATTTGGAATACTTACAAGGCAGTGCCAGGACTGTAGGACCACAAGCATCATACTGTGGTGGTTCTGGGGGAAAAAACATTTACATTTGGGAGCTTTTCCTTGTCCCTTGCCCACTTGGGTGGCTGTGTAGGGACAGAGCAGGGGACTATCTGTTTAGCTAAGGGTTTTCATGATACTAGGGGTATGAGTGGAGCATCCAAAGCTTACCTAATGCCTGAGAATCATCCTTTGCTTTTATATAATCAAATTTAATCTACTTTTGTCCCCTACAGTTATTTAATTTGTTATACAACTAAAAATGTTCCATTGCTCCACAACTATGGTAGAACATGTGGGAAAATTTCTAATGTTCTCTGATCTCATAGTACTCATTTGAATGTGCTGAATGACTAGGTACAAGAAAGGAAAGGTTAAGGAAAAGTTAGAGCAGCATGAAAGGAAGGAAAGTAGGAGAGAAAGAAGGAAGGAAAAAGGAAAAGGAAAGGAAGGAAAGAAGGAAGAAAGGAAAAAGGAAAGAATGGAAAGAAGGAAAAAAAGCACTTTTTAATACTTACTTATCAATCATTTACTAAGGCGCTGTGCTAAGGGATGGGCATGATCAGGAGACCAATGATTAGGGGGAAAAACAGGGTTTGGTAAGGACTGGTTCTGAAGATAAGAAGAAAGAAATGAGTCAGCGATAGTGCCAAGACTCCCTGGAAGACTAATTGAGACTTCCTTCACAGTTGTCTGAGCACAAGGAGACTTTAACAGAACGACTTCTTGAGATGTCTTATAAATAAAAGTTTACCTTTGATATGGGGGTATTTTTATCCATTTCCCTGAGCATATGTTTGTCCTTCATTTTGGAGGAAGACCATGACACCAGAGAAATGATGATGTGACTTGCACTTGACTTTGTTTTTAGTGAGGGAGAGCTGTGCCAGGTCACCAATCCCACTTTCTCCTCCTGAGCCATCTGGGTCCAGTGACCAGGTATTCATCAGGATGACTGGAGATGACCCAGGATGCAATGGAGACCTTGGTCTTTTTAAGCTGGCCTTTTCACATACTCACTTAGAGGGAGGTAATGCCCGTTGAGTGAGTAGGCCTCTTTAAGAAGCAGTCAGGGAATGGCCCTTTTAATGAACAAAAAAAAATGACTAAATCAACAGAAACGGTTACTAGTGATAATCACTCTAAGTCAGCAGTTAAGTAGAGCATGGGCAGGGACCTGTTGTTGTCCTGCCCAGGGGCTTTAGAGTACACTGGCTTTAAGGTTTTTGAGACAAGAAGGAAGGAAATAAAGAAGGAAGGAAGGAAAGAAGGAAGGGAGCAAAGGATGAAGGGAGGAAGGAAGGAAGGACATCTAGCCAGTAAATCCCTAAGCCCCAAAGGAAGGGGAGAGGGAGACAGACTTGCACTTGTCTTTGTTTTGAGTGAGGGCTGTGCAAAGTCGCCAACCTCACTTTCTCCTCCTCCCTGAACATACAATGCTCATGAGCAACATACATAAATTTCTTAGAGGTCTCTGTCATAATTATTTTACCACCTGACTTGTCATCTTCTCCTCCACCACACCCTCCTTGGTGACTTTGACGTTTAAGTTAACACTGCTATCTCCCTTGGTTCTCAGTTCATCAAGCTCAACATCCTCAGAATTTGTCTCCTTTCTTCACCATTTATCCACAGGGGTGGTGATAGTTCCAACATTACCTGAAATTGCTCACCTCCAACTTCATAAACTCTGAAATTCTCCCATCTGATGACAATACCTTGTCCTACTTTCCTTGCTGCCTACTCTTCATCCTCAACATAACTTATGATGCATCAACCCTTCCATATTCTTCTAGTCTGTGACCTTTGTTTTGGTCTTACTTCCCTTCATTCTCACTCTTGACTCTAAGGTTAATCAGCTCAAAACCATTTGGAAGCATCCCTGAACTTTCCCCAAACATACACATCCTTGTCCTTCTAACATTCATCCTTTTAAACATCAGTTTCTAATCTTCACAACTACCACCTGCCTTTTACTCTCTGCTTGTCTAACAATGGGATCCACTAGAGACGGAATAATAAATGGTTAAAGGCTATGAACAGGCAGCTGTCAGGGGAAGACATTAAAGCTCTCTGAAGCCATATGAAAAATCATTAATAATAGAGAAATACGAATTAAAGCAATTCTTAGATCCCACCTCATACTCATCAGATTGGCAAAGTTGACAAAAAAGGAAAATTCAAATAGTGGAAAGGTTACAGAAAAACAAACACTTTAATGCACTTTTGGTGGAGCCTTGAATTGGTCGAACCACTCCAGAGAACAACTTGGAAATTTGTCCAAGAAGTTACTAGATTGTGCACGTCCTTTGAAAGAGTATTGGGCTTATATCCCAAAGAAATCAAAGAGAAAAATGTCCTATACATACAAGAATTTTTATAACAGTTGTTTTCATTGCAGCCCCAAACTGGAATCTAAAGGGATACCCATTAATTGGGAACATTGCTGAACAAATTATGGAATATGAATGTGATAGAATCTATTGTACAGGAAAACATAAAGTGATTTTTTCCAGAGAAACCCGGAAGGCTTGTATGAATTGATGAGAACAAAGAAAACATTTGTATTCTAACACCAACATTGTAGAGATGAACAATCTTGAAAGACTTAAGAACTCTGATCAATCATGATTCCTGAGAACTGATGATGAAAAATGTTACCCACCTCCTGACAGAGAGGTGATGGACTAATAGGCAGGCTAAGACACATTTGTAGGCTGCCAGTTTGAAATTTGTTTGGCTTCATTCTCTTTGTTCAAAGGGCTTTTCTTATTCCCCACTCTTACATCCCCCAGTGCTGAATGAAAGTGGATGGCAGAAAAAGAAAATAAATGCTCCATAATTGAAAAACAATTAATTAGAAAATAATAAAACCTTCCCTTGACCATGTCATTACCCAAAGTCATATCCTCTTTCACTTCTACACTGCTGGAAAGAGCAACCCATACTTTGCCGTATCTACCTCTTCACCCTAACCCTAACCCTAAATGCCTCTTGAGAATCTAGATTCCATCCCCACTACTCCTTCTGGAACATCTATTTCCTTTGCCACTAATAATATCCTTGCTGCCAAATCCAGTGACCTTTTCTTCCCCTGCCATTGTCTTCCTTTATCTCTCTAAAACATTCAACACCATTGACAACCTCCTCCTTGACATTTTGCCCTTTTCTGCTTCCCATGGTATTATTCTCTCTGGGCTCTCTGCCAGTGAGATACTCTTGCCATGTCCTCCTCCTTTCACCTGAAGTGTTGATGTGCAACAAGGTTCTCTTCTCAGTTTCTTACTTCTCCACGTTTTCTCCCTTGGTGATCTCTGCCACTCCCAGGGCTTATCACCTATTTGGATAATTCCCAAACCGACATCTCTACCCAAGTTTCTCCCTAACACACTCTCCAGTTACCTACTGAACTTCTCTGCACCTTTGTCCAGGAAGTATCCCATCTGGCAGATACAGTCCCTTTATCATTTCTGACAGATAACATCTTTCTCTTCCTTCAAATCCACTTTTAGGTGCTGTCAGAAATTAAAATTCAATGTGACTCAAGCTGAAGATTTCTCCTGCTCTCACTAAATAATCTGTTTCTTTTGATGACATCATCACCCACCCCCCTCTCAGTCATGCAGGTCTGAAACGTTAGAGTCCTCTTTCCTTTCCATCATCTCTAAATCTAAACAATTATCGATTGCATATAAAATTATATGTGGATTCTATTTCTGCATCATCTTTAGAATCCATTTTCTTCTCTCTCTTCCCCCAGCACCCACCCTTCCTTCACATATTTATCACTTCTAACATGAACTACTACTATGACAACTTCTGAAGTTGTATCCCTATGCCTGATCTCTCAATTATGTCATCCCTCCCCAGCTGCCAAGACACAAATTCCCCTGGCATTTAAAGCTCTTCATAAGTTAATCCTTTCCTACCCTCCCAGTCTTCTTACACTTTACTCCCTACTCCCACCCCCACAAACTCTCCAATCCAGCCTCATCAACCTACTTGCTGTACTTTGAACAGGACCCTCTCATCTCTCTGCCTTTGTGATGGCTGTCCCCTTTTCCTGGAATGCTCTTCCTCCTCATCTCTGCCTCTTAGTTTCCCTCAGCTTCCTTCCAGAAATAGCTCAAACCCCACGTTCTGCTGGAGCACCATCCCTCTCTAAGAATGGCCTCAATCCACTCTCTCTATACATTTTGTATGTCCCTAGTTATTCACCTGCTTTCTCCCCCTCACATTAACAGGTGAGCTCTTTGGGGCAGGGATTGCTTTTGCCTTTCTCTTTCTCCTTGGTGCTTAGCACAAGCACCTGAAAACACTAAATGAATGCTGGTTGACTCATGATGCAGATGTGACCAGATCACATTTCTGCTCAAAAAATTTCAAGTTAGCTACTCTCCAGAATACAGACTTCTTTGCCTGGCACTCAAGGTCCTCCACTCTCTTATTCCTGTCTTATTTCACATGATACTCCTGTACACACTCATGCAACCTAACTGTGCTCTTATTCCCCAGTCTTCATTCCATCTCTCATCTCTGTGCATCAGGCCCCCCTAGACCCCGAATATTCTTCCATCATCTGTTGTAACTCTTCTCTTTCTCCAAGTACCATTTCAGGAGCCATCTCCTTGAGTCTCCAGCTGAAAATATTCTGTCCCTCTTCAGATTTTCCTAGAATACTTTGCCTAGCTCTCTCCCTTGTCCCTGTCTTTCTCAGTCTTGGAGAATACCTATGTGAAGTGTGTCTGAAAAGTTTTAGAGCACATTTTATCTTAAATATATGATCAATATAGCCTTCTGATAGATTGGAGGATTCTTAAAGGCAAAGAATGGGCTATTTTTCATTTTTTCTCCCTAATCCATCTTACAAAAAAAAAGAGGTGTCTCTTCAGTTAATGTCAATAAATATTTATTAAGTGTCTGCTTTGTCACTACCTCCCAGAGTGATTGTAAGGATCAAATGATGATGTGTCCAGCTAACTAGCTTAGTTAATTAATTGTCTGGGACACAAAAATGTTAACACTAAATATGTTTTTGTTGAGTTATATAGAAATTCTGCCTCCTGCACGAAATTTCAGCTGAATGATATTGGAAACCAGGTTGCAGAGCATTTAAGAAGAGAGGGAGACTAGTGGGAGTAGAGGCAACAGACTGAGGTTCGCTAGAATCATCCAGGGGTGAATTGAGACTAATAGCTTGCTTTGCCTTCAGCTGGTGGCCTAGGAGGAACTAAGCCCTGTTGGGAGAATGGGTTGTGACTTCCAAGAACACAGCAGTCCCTGGAACTCAACCGAGTGAAGGAAGGGAAGATTCAGGAGGTACATTGTGATCAAGAAGTACTTCTTGTCTTTATTCTGGCAACAGACCCCTGAGCCTCCAAAGGGAGAAGACTTTTTATGTGCCTGATTGCCTACCTCTCAACAGGACACCTACAGGATTTATTCTAACTGTTGCACTGATCCATGGGACCCTGAAGAGTCATTCATTTGAGCTGGGGAGTGGCAGGTTGCTAAATGTACCCAAGAAAGATAAGGAAGGTTGAGGCAGGGGAAAACTGACACATATGTCCTCTGTGAAGGAACATACCCAAGTGATCTCTGAGAGGAGGGAAATATTTGAGTTCTGGGGAGGCAGTACAAGGTGAGGGGGCGGGGGTACAAACCAGTAAGAACTTTAAGGTGGGAGGCGGTGTGTGCTGGAGGGATAAAGCAGGAAATAGGATTTAACATTCACCCTGGGGTGATTTCAGGAGGCCCTGGGTCTCTGGATGTCCCAACCGGATGAGTCTACAGAAGAGACAGACGGGTCGAAGCTGCAGCCTTGCTACGCGTGAAAAACGGTCGTATCCAGGTGGAGACTCCTGTTTGGGGATCCATCTGTAGGAGGAAGGGGTTCTGCTGGCAGGGCGGACTCAAAGGCAACTAGCTTCAGGGACTCAGAAAGCGAAAGTGACAGTGGGGACTGGCAGCAAAGGAAACAAAGGAACTGTCCTAGACCTCGGGCAGGTCCCTGATCCCGCCCCTGCAATTTACCACCCTCATCTTCTCTACATCTTTGTAGACCCGCCCTCATGGCCTCAGCTTTTACTTCATCCTCTTAGCCCCGCCTTCGCCAGCCCTCTGGGTCCTCTGCACAGGGAATCCAGCTCAGCCTCAAGGCCAGTTTCTGGAGGTGAGGTTGCCCAGCGCACCCTCCTGGACGAGGCAGGTGCTGCAGTAGGCAGTGCCTACAGTCAGAGGACCACTGAGACCACTAGGCCTTCGTAGACACTTGAGTGCCCACGGATTGAGTAGACTTCGTGACAGGGGCGGCGGCCCTTTTCTGGTCTGACTCCTGCTGTAGAAGTGGCTTGGTGCCACCCGAGCCTCGAGCTGAAGCCCATTGTGGTGCCTGCCCCAGGTGAGCCTCCACCCCCAGCCTGCCCAGATCCACCAAGCGCAGGATCCTCCTCTTCCACTCTCTCCTAGTTCAGTGCCTCCCTCTTCCCTCCATCTCCCATTCTTCTCTTCTTCCTCCTCCTCAACCCCCTACCCATCCGTCCTCCCCTTCTTCCTTTCCTCTATTTGTTCCTCTATCTCCTTCACTTCAGTCCCCTGCCCCTCCTCCACTCTTCATCCATATCAACAGTATGTCCATCCACTCTTCCCTTCCTCAGCTCCTCTCCACATCCCTTTCTGGCCCTTGCCCCTCCATCCTCTAGCTCTGGATCCCTCCATCCCTGTTCCTTCTACCCCATTAATCCCTTCCCCTTTATCCCCTCTACCTCTTTTCCTGTCCTTTCCATTTCTCTCCCTTCATTCTCCTTAGAGTTTTGACCCTTTATCCTTTCCCCATTCTGTTACTCTAGCCCTGCCCCTTCTACCTCCCTATTCCCACTCCCTTGTGTTCCTCCATCACCCCACCCCCTTCTCCATTCCTACTTTCCCTCCCCCTTCATCTTCCTCAGTTCCCTGCCCCTCCCTTCTTTTCTTCCTCTTTCTCTCCTCTGCTGTTTCTTCTCCCCTCCTCCTACTCTCTCAGTCTCTTCCCCTTATACACCACACCTTCTATCTATCCATTTCATTCCCTCCCCCCTCTCTTCTGGATCTCTCTCATCTTCATTCATTCTCTTCTGTTCTCTGCCCATCCATCATCCTCTTCATCCTTTCCCCTCTCTGTTCCTCCATTTCCAATCCATCCCTTCCCTGTTCTACTTTCTGCTCCAGCATTCCTACCCCTGCCTTTTCAGACCCCTCTATACTTCTCTTCCTTCTCCATCCTCTGTCCCCTTCTCCTTGTTGCTCTGACACCATGCCTGTTCCTTCATCCTCCCTCCCTCTTTCTACACCTCTGTTCTTTTTTCCCTAACCTCCTCAACATGTTCTTACCAATTCTTTTTCTCCCATCCCAAAACCTAGCTTTCTTCCTTTTCCTTTTCTTTACCAGAACCATCCTCTTTCTCTGTTTCCCTCTTTTCCCTCACCTGAAACCTGCCCTTCCCCTTAACTCTTCCCTTCCTCTCTTGAGACCTCTCCTCACCCTCTGGTCCTCATTATCTCTTCTCTTTAGACTTCTTTCTCCCAGTCCTCCCTTCAAGGTTTACTCTGCCCAGTATTCCCCTGGCCTGCCTGGGTATGGAGTAAGGATTCCTTTGGTATCTATTGATGGGGAACTTCATGTCCCCACAGCCTAGCACAGTGCCTTGCACATAGTAGGTGCTTAATAAATGCTTGTTCATTGGTTGCCTTCCTGGGTTCCATGTAGCATCACTCTCATCTCTATTCACCCAACATATGCTTCTGTTGAGTTTGCCGCCCAGCCCTGAGGATTCTTCTAGAAGTCACCCTGAGTCTCTTATGTGATTTTGGGACTTAAAGTAAGGGGCAGAATAGCTAATAGAGTAATAGCTAATAGGGGCTAGGTAGCACTTCTATAGCTTTTCATGGTTTGTAAAGCACTTTATGTTAGCTCACTTGATCCTCACCACAACCCTTGAAGTAGGGGCTATTATTATCCCACTTTTGCAGATGAGGAAACAGACTAAGTCGAGTGACTTGCCTATATTTGTACAACTTCAGTAGGTTTCTAAGCCAGAATTCAAACCAAGGTCTTCCTGAGTCCAAGTTTTGTGTTCTAGCTTCAGTGCCACCTAGTTGCCATAGAAATAAAGGGTGGTCATGTCCAGCAATGGATGTTCCTTTCTGGAGACTGCAGCATAGGAGGAAGGTTCTCTATTGCCCCTGTGATGTTCTTATGATACTACCCCCACATTTCAAGTGTCAGTATTTTTGACCCGTGGAGGGGGAACAGAAAGGAGACCTTCAGCCTATATCCTAAACCCTGGTCCTCTAACACTTCTGTGGATCTATGATCTCATCAATGTATTCTTCCCATTTACTGTAGATTGCAACCCCTCTACACCTTTTGATCTTATGCAATTGATGTTTATGTTCTCCTGTAGGACCTCCCAGAGAATCTACCTAATGTACTTTGGGCCTTTCTCCAGGACCTTTTATATTTTGTGAGTACTAATGTAGCAATCTGACTGTCCTTCTGTTCTCTCTTTTGCCCCATGATCACCCATTTCTTTCTGTTCATTTATAATGAACAATATGTTTTATTTTGCTTATTCTGCATAAAATCTCTTTGGAAATATGCTCCAGTTTATTTATTCCAACCATGTACCTTACTAGTATTTTTGCTGGTATTAGCCAGTAAGTTTGATTCTTTGAAGATTGTAGAATTTCAAATTCCAAACCATATAGTATTATCAGAACTTAGTTCAAAGACAGATTTTCATGTCAGATTCATCTTGGGGTAGTTAAAAACTTTTTTGAATTTCTGAAATGCAGGGTTCTGGACTCAACTCATTCTCCATGAGCTGTACCTGTTTTAGATCCAGGAGACTGGCTTTTCAGGTGCATGTCATTTTCTGGATAGTAAGGATTTTTTTTCATTTATTTGATTTTTCTTCTGTGGACAGTTAGGCTAACTCCTTCTGATATCCATGGACTTCCTTAGAAGGCAGGCCCCTATTATTCTGGAGAGTGATGTAATAAACACAAGATTACCTACAAACAGGAACATCTAGAAGGCATCATTGGGAGGGAAACCTTCTTCAGACTGATATCTGCATAGGACATCCACCATGGTAGTGATACTCCTCTTTGTGCACATATCTTCCTGTGGGGGCAGCTAGGTGGTGCAGTGGATTGAGCACCAGTGCAGGAGTCAGGAGGGCCTGAGTTCAAATCTCAACTCAGACACTTGACACTCACTAGTTGTGTGAACTTGGGCAAGTCACTTAACCCCAATTGCCTCATCCTGGGTCATCTCTAGTCATCCTGTTGAATATCTGGTCACTGAATTCAGGTGGCTCTGGAGGAGAAATGAGACTGGTGACCCACACAGCCCTCCCTCACTCAAAAACAAAGACAAGTGCAAATCATGTCATTATTTCTCCGATGGCATGGTCTTCTACAGCAAAGAAGGATGAACACACATATCTTCCTGTTTTATTCCTCATGTGAATAAATATGAGGAATATTTAATAACAGAGGGTCACTGAATAGAGTTATCTGTTGCGTTTATCAAGGAATCCTGTCTGACCTCGACATACACAAGAGATTTCTTGTGGAAGGGAGGGCCTTTAAAGCTACGATTTACTCTACTGACTCATAAGCTTTTTTGCATTCAAATGTAATGGTATCTTAAAGGAACTCTGAACTTTTCCATTAATTGTGTAACTCTAAAGTCTTTTATTAAAAAATAATGTACAAAAGTTTATCTGTCATTCTCATATTTTCATTCCATACCCAGTAAATAGGTGAAGATTATTCTCATAAAGACTTCAAATAGAAGCATATAAATCAAATACTTGATGATGTCCTCTAACTTACCCCTTGGGGGGTATTATTACCAGCAATGATGGTTATTTCCCCCATTCTTTGGATTTCTTCCTCTTGAGATTTTGTAAAAATGATCACCTAGTGCTTTCAAGATTATGTTGCCCTCTGGGCTAGCCATTCTTTTCGACTTTCTCTTCTGTTATTTCTACTTCCCCAGCGTAGCATTTCATAGATTAAAGAATTCCCTTTCAAATGTGATGGTTCTGATGATATCGTTGATGAAAATATGCAGTTATGGAATAGCTGAGATGAGGATCCTAAAATGGCTAAGTGAGAGGTTATAGCTGACCTCATCTCCCTAAGTTCACCCCAAAACAGCAGGAACTGTGCCACATTTTGTAAAAGAGAACAAGTGAAAAGGAAAATGAAAATCATTAGTGGGAAACTAACCTTAAAGGAAAATGAAAAGTAACCAAAAAGTGAGTAAGAAAAAAATGTCCCTCTGAATGTTCCATTCATCCATTCTTCTTTACAACATGACTCATTTGAAAATATGTTTAATATGAATGTGTATGTAGAGCCTATATGAGATTGCATGTTGTATTGGAGAGGGGGAGAAATTTGAAACTCAAAAGCTTGTGAAACTGAATGTTGTAAACTAAAAATAAAGAAATGAATTTTAAAAAATAACCCCAAAAGTGTAAAAAAAAGATAAAAATGTCCCAATATGATGAATATTTGGGGGTTTAAAAAGAGGAGAAATTTATAGAAAGAACAATAGATGCTCCGAAGCAAAAATGAGTCTGCCTGAAGAATCTTCAAAGTGGTTAACAAACTTCGAAAAATGATGAGAGGAAATGTGGTAGCTATAAAATTGGATATTAAATCAATAAAGAAGAAGAAGACAAGCATAAGTCTTGATAGCTTCGAAGAACTGGTGGACAAAAAATATGTTTTACATGACTGATTCTTTGAAGAAT
Organism: Notamacropus eugenii; assembly: GCF_028372415.1. Lineage (NCBI taxonomy): Eukaryota > Metazoa > Chordata > Mammalia > Diprotodontia > Macropodidae > Notamacropus > Notamacropus eugenii. The sequence goes on from NC_092875.1 coordinate 81,473,564, forward strand.
AGAATGGCCCAGATCTAAGAACAAATTATGTGGTGGTAGCAGAATCAATTAGTAGCAAACTAATGTTTTTTTTAAAAAAACTTTTATTCATGTGTTCTCTTTATTCCATTATAAATATTTACAGTTTGTCCCTTTTCCATGAGAGGACTCTCACAAGAAAGCAAAACAATTAAGTGAAACTCATACTATAATGACCTCATTTGAAGGCAAAAGCAAACCAGTTTTTAAAAATGGCACAAGTGAATGTGTGATAGCTTTCTGGATGCCCTCTATTCCTTGGGTTTTCATCACACTACTCAGACCAGTTTGAGTATTCCCTCTCTATCTCCTTTGATGGATCATCTTTCATAACTTAATATTACATGAGTGTATACCCAAAGGATCTTTGTGGATCTGTTCTCTCTGTCTCTCTCTTTCTCTCTCAACTCCTCTGGATTTAGCTATCATCTTTAAGTTGTTGTTCAGTTGTTTCTTAGTCATGTTCAATTCTTCATGATCCCATTTGGGGTTTTTGTGGCAAAGATATTTAAGTGGTTTGCATTTCTTCAGCTCCTTTTTCAGATGAGGAAACTGAGGCAAACAGGGTTACATGACTTATCCATAGCTGGACAGCTAGTAAGTGTATGAGGCCAGATTTAAACTCCGGAAGATGAATGTTCCAGACTCCAGACCCAGCATTCTCTCCACTGTGCCACCTAGCTGGCCCTCAACATCTTTAAGTAAGTGACTGAAATTCACATTTCTACTTACAGTCTCTCTTCTGAATTTCATTTCCAACTGATGTCCTAGAGGGATATCAAACTCAACATGTCCATATTGATCATAATTCTTCTACCCCAGACCCACCTCTCTTCCTAACATACCTGGGTTCGTTATCTCATAGTTTTAATTCGCTTGGTGTTTATTAGGTTTCCACTGGGTGAGAGTAAATGCTGAGGATATAATGACAAAACAAAAAAGTTTTAGTCTCAAGGAACTTACATTCTTCTGGGAGAATATATAACATTGATATACTAGAAAGTATCCACAGGAGAGTGACCAGCATGGTGAAGGGCCTTGACTTCATGTGACAGGGAGATCAGTTAAAAGACCTGGGGATGTTTAGCCTAGAGAAGAGAAGATTTAGGGAAGAAATGATAGTTATTTTCAAGCACTTAAAGGGCTGTGATGTGAAAGAGGGATTAAAGTTATTCTCTTTGGCTTCAAAGGGTAGAATCAGGATAGATGGAAGTTTCAAAAAGGTAAATTTGGGCTTGCTATCAGCAAAAACTTCCCAGTAATTTCACACACACACAGACAGTTGTGTGCACGTATGTATATATTATACTGATAATTATAATGTTTTATATATATACTTACATACAACTAGATGGTATGGTAGATAGAGTGGTATGCTTAGGAAGACTCATCTTCTTGAGTTCAAATCTAGTCTCAGACACTTAGTAACTGTGTGATCCTAAGCAAGTCATTTAACCCTTTTTGCCTCAGTTTCCTCATCTGTAAAATGAACTGTAGAAGAAAATGGCAAATCATTCCAATATCTCTGCCAAGAAACTCCCACATGGGGTCACAAAGAGTCAAACATGACTGAAACAACTGAACAACAACAAATGTGTGTGTGTGTCTGTTTATGAAATGAGCTGCTTTGATAGGTGACAGGGTGCCCTGCACTGGAGCTCTCTAAAAAAGGCTGGATGACTACTTCTCAAGCATATGGTAGTGGGGATTCTTTTGGGGAGCATGGGTTAGGTTATATATAGTTGGTTGCTAAGGTTGCTTTCCAAATCTTAAGTTCTGTGTATATAGTCACAGAAAACTAAAAATAATATAATTTGAAGAGGAAGCAAGCAATAACAATGAGGAGGATGAAGGAAGTAGCTCTTGGATAAGTCCTTGAAAGAAGATAAAAACTCTAAGTAAAGAAAGGAATATAAAGAGAGGCAGATGGAAGATGGACTATTGTGTCTAGGGAGCAGCAAGAAGGTTCGTGGGATGGAGCATAGAGAAGGGAAAGAAAGTGAAATATGCTTAAAAATGTTAGTTGGAGTCTGAGGAAGGCCAGAACTAGGGTGATAACCATGTAACTGGAGAGACAGGAGAGATATTGTAGAGGCAGAATTAACAAAACTTGGGTTATTGGTTGGATATGCAAAGTAAGAAAGAGGGAAGAGTCAAATATGACTATAAGTCTGTGAATCTGGGCAAGTAGAAGAATGATAGGAAAGAAATAGGAAAGTTTGGAGAAAGACAAGTTAAGGGAGGAATATAAGGAGTTTGAATTTAAGATGCCTAGAAGACATTCAGGTGGAAAAGTCCATTGGGCATTTGTTGAAGGAGGAATGGAACTGAGCAGAAGGGTTAGTTAGGGTTGAACATATAGGTTTAGGAGTCATCTGCATAGAAATGACAATTGAATCCTTAGGAACTGATAAGTTCAAAAATAGATTATAGAAGGAGAAGAGGTAATATCCCAAGACAGAGCCTTGAAAGAGATCTATGCTTAGAGAATTAGACATGGATGAAAATCCAGCTAAAGGGACTGAAAGGGTGGTATGGGGGCAGAATAGGAGAAAGCATTTTCATGAAAGTCAATAGTGGAGAGAATATACAGGAGAAGAGGGTGGTCAATAGGGTAAAATGTTGGTAAGAAGTCAAAAGGGATGATCACTGAGAAACAGCCACAGGATTTAGCAGTTAAGAACTCATTGGCAACTTTGGAGAAAGCAGTTCGTTGAGGTGTGGGATTAAAAGCCAGATTTCTATGGGTTCCACAGTAAGTCTGAGAAGTGTGTTAAGTCTTGGAGACTGGGTTAGAAAACAACCTCATAAGTTGCCTGGAGGAAACATAACTAAAGCATAGGGATGTAAAAATATTTAAAGCTATATGACAGAATAAAATTTATTCTATTTCAGTTGAAGCCAAAATATCCAATTCACAAGATTACAGATTTAAAGGTAGAAAAGAATTCAGAGGATATTAAGTCCAAACTCCCCATTTTATAAATGAGTAAACTGGGGCACAACCAGGTTAAGTGATTTTCCCCAAGGTCATGCAAATAAAGAGAAACAGCCAGGGTTTAAATTAAGTTCTACTAATTTCAAATCCACTGTACCACTGTATCCACTGTATTAATGTTGTCATTAATCATGATTTCAGAAAAGGCAGAAAAAATAGCTTTGAGAGAGAAAAATAAGAAGCTACACTGTGGCTAAACAATGGAATACTATCAATATTAAATATATATTCACCAAACTGCATAGAAGCTAATCACTTAAAGGAAAGGCTAATTGAAATACATACATATATATATATATATAAAATGCCTATATATGTACACATATATATGATATATGGATACATTTGTATATGATGTTCATTAACAATATTTTGGAATATGACAAATATAATAGATAAAAAATCAGAATTGAACAGAATATTTAAAATGCTTATTTTCATACATTTTTGGAGAAAGCTGAATGGAAATCTTAGAGAAAACAGTTTAGAGGGATACTTGATACATGTTTTAAAAATCATATTCTAGGCCATAAAGAATTCATAAATCAATACAGAAAGACAAATTATTGGCAGATAATAATGTATTAAAAATAGAAATAAGTAAAAGAAATATAAATAAGAGATCCAGGCCTCTGCCCCACAACACATTGCTTGTGGTAATTTCTTCAGTGACCAAGCAAGGCAAGTCTTCTAACTTGTTCACATGTGGGTCTTTCAAATACTTCAGGATCATTTTCCTACAACTCAACTCTCTTCTTTAGACTAAAGATCTTCAGGTTCTTTAACTATTCTTCGTATTGCCTGGTGTATTTTTTTCTTGTGGTCCTTGTCCTCTGGAAGCCATCTTTTCTGATACCATCTTTACTAAAATGTGTTACCCATAACTGAATACAGTGTTTCAGAACAGAGTTCAGTTAAAACTATTCCCTCTTCCCGGACACTGTGTCTCCTGTTATTCTTTTTCATATTATGCTTTTAGCTCTTTAAAGCTCTCAGGTCTTTTCCATGTGCCTTTTCAGTCATGTCGTCTCCCCAGGATTTGCTGGAACTTCTCAAATATTTGCTGACCTGGATCAGTGACTAGACCCTATTTCTTCTTCCTGGAGGAACATGAACAGGAATAGGAACAGGAACATGGTTCTGGATGGCATTGCATGGCACTGAGATCAAAGACAAAAATCTCTAAGTCCAGTCCTACCTGGATCTTTGTGGCAATGTGGAAATAGCAAGGGTTCACCCTCACTGAAGGGTATGAAGAAGATACTGGATGATCCAGTTTCTCATATTTGTAGATTCTTTTTCAGGTATAAGTTAGACTGAATGATGTCAGATTCCCTTCTAATACTAAAATGCTGTGAAATTCTGTCCAGTGTTTCATATTATTATGGTTCCCATGGTTTCTCTTCTAAGATTAGGCTCATCATTTTCTCAGCACCTCACCCTCATCTATCATGTCCCTGATGGTCCCCCAGTTACAGGCAGTTTGGAACAAAAGCAGGTACTTTAGAGGCAAAGATGGGAGCCTCAGGAGCCTTTGTGAATTAATCTCTTACTCTGCTCTGTGTCAGTGACTCTTCCCTAGGGTCAAGTAGAAGAACAAGTCATAGAAGTAGAAGAAAGTAAGAGTACTTTTGCATAAGGACATAAGGATGAGTCAAAGGCAAAGGGTAAAGGAAGTTGTAGTCTGTTTGCATTGGCATAGCTCAAATTTAGGGTTTGAAAGTAAAGGGTTTTGAAATTTTGAAAAGGAAATTTCAGAAAAAGTCTTAATTCTACTGAAATAGAAAAGATTTAGCATAAAATACATCTTAATTAACTCATTGATAGAGAAAGAATTATATCTTTGCTCTGCTTTAAATAGTTATGCTAAAGGATTAGTAATTTAGAAAATTCAATGGAATTGGTGTGGCTCTTTGGGTAACTCAAAGAAACAAAGAAGCACTAACGGGAAATTGAAAATGTCACCATGAATTTTTTTGAGTGTGAGCCAACTAAAAGTAATGGAACCTTGTGCAAAATGAAGTTTAGTTATGGCCACTAGTCATTATAAATCAAAATTGATTAGGTTGAAAATATTGTAGTGGTAGTAAATCAGAGAATCTAATCTGCCCTTGTACGTACAAAGGGAAAAATAAATATTTACACCTATCTCCCAGGGTAGTTAGGAGAAACACATATTTGTGAAGTACTTAACACAGGGCTTGGCTTGAGTAAAGGAAGAGCACTGCAGAGTTCAGACCTTGCAGAAATACAAGTGAACCAAATGCTGTCTTATTCACAGGCACTTCTTCTGAATGGCATGCAATGTTAACGAAACTGAGATATTATAGACTAAACATTTCACATTATTAGTAAAACAAGCTTAAGCAACTTTGAAGATAGAAAAAAACCTGGCACATGGTAGGTAAGACATAAACTACTGTAATTAGCATGAAAATGCAGGGGTAATAAGGTCAATGGGTTTGGATGAATTGACAAGCTTTAGAGGCATTTAACAACATTATTATTACTTGATTGATGATGCTTTAAGTACAAGAAGGCTGAGGAGCAGTTAAAGCAAATTTCTTCTTCTTTTCAATATGAATACTGTTATATTATAAACATATCTATTATATGATTATTAGAATATGTATTCTTAAAACTAGAAAATTATGATACTAGTAAATGACTTAATGCTGGGAGAAAACCATGGTAAATCCTTTTAAGAGATCTTTGTCTCTGAGGTTCCTGGGAATGAGTCCCACTAACAGGGTATTGTGAAACTGGGCAGCACTTCCACTCGAGGAACTAGGACCTCTCTTTTCCAAAATGGAGAAATGAAACTTTTGAATAATAATTAGGCATCATTTGGGATCATATGGAAATTCCTGTAATTGTATCTTTTAATGCTATTATTTTGAAGCAACTATTCACTATGAATGAACTTGTGGTGAAGAAGTGGAAACAGCAGTACAATGCTAGGCAATTCTCTTGTGTCTGAGTGACTGGGATAGGTGAGCCACTCCTCCTCAGGTTTACCTTTTTTTTTCTTAATTCATTAAGGGGTTATTGTGACACAGAAGGTATAACAGATTTAATTAAGAAAGAGTGGATTTCTCCAGACATCACCCTAGTGCAACTTACATGACAGCTGCTTGTGTAACTTGTGAAGCTTGCCTTTCAAGTCACATTCATCTGCCACCTCTTAGAACACTTACAGAAAAAGATTATTATTGTGCCCAAGTCAGTCCCTGCCCAAGGTTGAACTAACCTGTAACACTTCAAAGATTTGAGGCTTGTCAGTTACTCTCAGTGTGATTTAACCTGTCTGCTGAGACAGTTTTACTGGGGTGTGACTGTTATGCAGGCTGTAGATTTTTTGGAGTCATAGGGTGGTGAAAGGTGGCTACCAGAGGTTGGTGAGCAGCTGTGAAAAGGACTTGGTAGAACTCCTTTTTTGCCTAGTATTCCAAATTGTTTATTGAATATTGAAATGAGCTGATCATTAAATATTTGGAAGAATTCACTTGTAAATCTGTCTGGTCCTGATGTTTTTTTCTTAGGAAGCTCACTTTTGATCTACCTAATTTCTTTTGCTAAAATAGACTTATTTAAATATTCTATTTCTTTTTCTGTTAATGAGGGCAACATATATTTTTGTATTTCACTTAAATTGTTAAATTTATTGGAAGAGAATTGGGCAAAATAACTCTTAACAATTATTTTAATTTTGTCTTTAGTGGTATAGTCACCATTTTAATTTTTATATTAGTGATACATTTTCTTCTCTTTTTAAAAATCATGTTCATCATTAATTTATCTATCTTCCTGTTTTTTTAAAAACAGAGTCTAGTTTTATTCATTAATTCAATGACTTTTTTCATTCAATTTATTCATATCACATTTAATTTTCAGAATTTAGAGTTTATTGTGTAAGGATTTTTAATGTGTTCTTTTTTCTGGTTTTTAATTACATATCAGTTTAATTGATCTGCCCTTTCTCTATTTTGCTGATGCAAGCATTTAAAGATAATATTTTTCCTGTGATAACTAGTTTTGCTGCAGTCATTATGTTTTATTATCTTTTTTCATTGTTACTATTCTGTTTAATAAAGTTTATTTTTATATGATTTGTTTTTGACCCACTCATTCTTTAAGATTAGGTTATTTAGTTTCCAACTAATCTTTAATCTGTGTGTCCATGATCATTTATTAAATGTAATTTTATTGCATTAGGTTGGAAAAGGTACACTTGATATTTCTACTTATCTTCATTTGACTATAAGATTTTTATGCCATAATATATGGTCAAATTTTGTAAAGATGCCATATACTCCTGAGGAAAATATTTATTCCTTTCTATTCCCTTTCACTTTTGTCCAGATGTCTGTCATATCTAGCTGATCTATGATTCTATTCATTACCTTGACTTCTTATTTATTTTTGGTTAGATTTCTCTAGTTCTGATAGGAAAAAGTTGAAGCTCCCCACTATTATAGTTTTGCATTCTATTTCCATCTGTAATTCCTTTAGTTTTTTCCCTATAAATTTGATGCTATGGTATTTGGTGCATATATATTTAGTTCTGATATTACTTCATGATCCTATGATATCTTTTAACGTAGTGTACTTTTCCTATTTATCTCTTCTAACTAAATCTATTTTAGTTTTAACTTTGTCTGAGATCATGATTGCTTCCTCTGCTTTTTATTTTTTTATGTCAGTTGAAGCACAATAAATTATACTTCAGTCCTTTATTTTTTACTCAATATGTGTCTCTCATTTTTAAATGTGTTTCTTGTAAACAACATATTGTCAGGTCCTGGTGTTTGATCCATTTTATGGGTGAGTTCATCCCATTCCTTAGTGGCTGCCCAGTCTCTCATCTGGCCAAGCAAACACATCCAACAAGTAAGCTCCAAAGTAAAACCTCACCTCAGTTATATAATTTTCAGAGCCACAAGGCATCACAACCCTTGAGAAGCAGCACTTCATTAGAAATTAACAAAAGGTTTGGACCTTCCTACAAAAACAAATCTCCCCGAATCAAGCTTCCCTTAATGGGCAGGCCTATTGATGGGTGATTTTCAACTCTTATAATTACCATTACATATGATTTTACAGTTTTTGAGTTGGGAATGTCCTTAGTAGTCCTGCAGCTAGTCATCATAAAAAGGAATCCCTAATCTGAAATATAAGACAAGTAATTATAGTTCCCTTGCTTGAAGATCATTGTTGACAGAGATTGTAACACCATCCTTGGCAGACCATTCCAACACCGGATGATTCTAAATGTGAAGAAATTTTTCTTACATGAAATCTCAATTTGCCTCTTTTGCAACTACCACCCCATTGTCCCTGGTTCTGGCCACATAAAATATGTCTAACTCTACTTCCACTTCACAGTCCATCAGATACTTAGAGACAGTGAACATACATATCCCCACTAGGTTCATCTTCTCCAAGCTAAATGTCACCAACTCCTGATATGATTTGGACTTTTCATCATCCTGGTTACTTTCCTCTGGATAATCTTGACCTTATTAATTTTTCTTTCTTTTGTTCCTAGAACAACACAGTGCTCCAGAAATATCCTCATTAGTGCGGAGTTTCACTTTGTTTTGTTGGTTACTGGGGTCCAACCCTTTGCGATCCCCTTTGGGATTTTCTTGGCAAAGAAACTGGATCCAGTTAATTTTATAGATGAGGAACTGAAGCAGGGTTAAGGTCACACAGCTAGTAAAGGTCTGAGGTGTGATTTGAACTCAGATCATCCTGACTCCAGGGCTGGGACTCTATCCTCTTTAACAACCAGCTGCCCTTAGGGTGAAATGTTGCTTCCTTATTTGTGGAAACAATGCCTCTTCTAATGCAGCCCAAGACTGCACTAACTTTTCAGAAGATATATCATAATAATGATTCCTATTGGGCTTACTGTGCACTAAAATTCCAGATCCTTTTTTCAGACAAACTTCGATATAACCATAGTTCCCTCTTATTTGTAAGTTGATTTTGTGAAGTTGGATTTAAAAGCCCAAACTGTATATATACCACTATTGAATTTCATCACCTTAGACTTAGCACAAGGATTTAGCCTGTCAAGATCATTTTGGATTTTGTATTATCCTCTAATATACCTTTATTTATCTTTTAAATAAATTCTTTGAAATATTTTATCAAATGCTTTTCTAAAATCTAAGTATCTATAGTAATAGCATTTATTGATTTACTAGCTACTAAGACAACTCTATGGTATAATGGATAGAGTTGACTTGGAGTCAAAAAGAGATGAGTTTGAATCCTGCCTTAGACAGTTACTTGTTATTTAAACCTGGGCAATTCATATAACCTTTCAACCTCAGTTTTATCATTTATAAAATGGGAATAATAATGGCCCTTATCCCACAGGATTGTTGTTGGGATCAAAGAAGATAATATATGTAAAGTGCTTTGCAAACTTGAAACGTGCTGTAAGTGCTAGCTGCTAATATTGCTAGTTTAATAACCCTATTGAAAGAAGAAATAAGCTTGGTTTGATGGAATAATGTGATTTGTAATGACCATGTCCCTCTTTTAGATATTTATTAATAATTTATTTATTGTCTACTTTTGAATAGTCCCAATAATTAGAATCACAATTATAGTGTATACTATATTGGTATAGAATATGTGTGTACATGTGTGTATATACATGTATATGTGCCTCAAACTATGAGTCCTTGGGCAAGTCACTTAACCTTTATGTACGTAAATGAATGTGTATATATACCCACATGTACATGTATATGTTAATTTATGCAATATTCTTAATATATTTGTATACAGTATTATATACAATACATTGGCATAGTATAGATTATATGTGTTCATACATGTATATATATATATGTATGTGTGTGTATGTGTGTGTGTGTTCAAATCTAGCCCCAGACACCTACTGTATATCCTGGTCAAGTCACTTAATTTGTGTTTGCCTCAGTTTCCTCACCTGTAAAATGAGGATGGTAATAACACCTCCCATGCTTTTGTGAATGAAATGAGATAATTTTTATAAAGTGCTTTACAAAGCTTAAAATGTTATATAGTGAAAGATATTAATCGAATCTACACTTTGCAGACTGTATTCTTTCCCACTTAAAAAAAAAATCTGGATAGCCTTTGACTTTCCTCTGGTCCGATGGTAATTTTTCCATTTTGCATGCTTTTTTCAAATATTCATGGCAATAGCTCAGTAACCACATCTTCCAGTTCTTTCAGTAGGTGTGTAGTTTGTCTGCATCAGGTGACTTGAAGACTTTCTTTTGGGCTCCTTAAAGACCTGAAACAGCCTTTCATTTGTGTGTCTAGTTTATCCTTGGCCCTGAATGAAAATATTGATGTTAGCTTCTGCTTCAAGGGATACTGCTGGGACTTCAGTGAGAAATCTAACTCTCTGAAGTTCACAAAATTGTCCTGTAGTGAAGTGAGTTTGGAGGAAGGAGTCAGAGGCTCTCTCCTGCCCCCCAAGAGAGTCCTCCTCTGGGGCTTGTCTAGACAACTCTCTCCTCTAGTCTGCCAGCTGTTTGAATTTGCTTTCTTATATAAAATTACATGCAAAATCAATGCAAAGAAATTTTGAGGGGATCACTAGCAGCTTAGGGGTAGAGATGAACTTAAAAGGACATAGGAATTCTAAGAAGGGGAGGTAAGGAAAGAGTGTATTCTGAGTCTGGGCAAAGACACTGAGACAGGAGATAGATTGTTGTGACTGAGAAACAGCAAATAGGTCAATTTGACTAGCACATGAAATTGCATAAACTGGAGTAATATATTTTAAGTTTAGATAGGTAGATAGATTAGAGGCTGAGAGTGGAGGGATTAAAATTCTATGGTGTGAAATTTGTATTCTAAAGACAACAGAGAGCCACTGAAGCTTTTTCAGCAAAGGAGTGAATTGGTAAGCTGTGTATTTTATAAAGATTATTTTGGCAGCTGAGTGGAAGTACAGTTAATCAGGGGAGAGACTGGAGGTAGCAACACTGTTATAATGGCCTGAGTGAGAGGTGGTAAAAGCCTAACTCAAAGTGGCAACTGTGAGAGTGAAGAAACGGGGACAGCAACTGTGAGAGTGAAGAAAAGGGGACAGTATTGTTGTGTAGACAGAGTTAACAAGATTTGGTAAGTAATTAGATGTTGGGGCTTAAAGTGAGGGAGAATGAAGATGCAAGAATATATTGAGGCATAAATTAGGGGAGAGGAAACAAAAGTCCACAATTTTCTTAGCAACAATTAGAATGATTACAATGTGAGCTCCAGGAGGGCAGGGCAATTTTTGCCTTTCTCTGTATCCCTAATGCTTAGTGCAATGTCTGGCATATAGTGAGCACTTAATAAATGCTTCATGACTGAAAAATTATGTGCTGAAAGAAAGGATGCTGGGAATGGCATAAGTTGTTTTAGAAGAGAAAAGTTGGGGGTACTGTGGGGAGAGTGTTTTGGAGTCAATTAGGGAAGAATAAAATAATTCTGGTGTAGTAGTAAGGTCCCAATTTAAATAAGATAACATGGATTTGTGGTGTGCCTTGACAGCACAGTTAAATGACTAGCATTGTTCAGTAATGGTGGAGGAGGAGTAGGGAAGGCAGATGGTGAAGATGACCTAGGGCTGAGGATTGGCAGGGCATGAATATCACTGAAACGAACTTGCAAGTGATTCAAAGGTGGAGTAATCTGCATAGTTTTTTTATTACAATATAAAAATTCTTAACAATGACTGTATAGCAGAACTAGTCACCTCGAGGGTCAAGACTGTGAAGAGAGGGAAATAAGGACAGAGCAGAGATTATTATTTGGAAGAAGAGAGAAGGATGGAAGGATGAGAGATAATGGTAAGGTGGTGGGGGGAATAGAGAAAGAGGGAGAGAGGGAGAGAGAGAGAGAGAGAGAGAGAGAGAGAGAGAGAGAGAGAGAGAGGGAGGGAGGGAGGGAGAGAGAGAAGATTGGTAATAATGATTAGAAGGGGAATTACAGAGTTCAGAATCATGGATGATAGTTATCTAACTCACAACCATCATTGTGGGTAGCTGAGGTAACTAATTATGTATGAAAATATAGGGTATGGAAATGATGTTGATGAGGATAATGATGGAAATCAACATGAATTTTGAAGTTCTCCTGCAAGGAGGCAGAGGTAGAGTTGGAGAGGAAAACGGTGCCACCAGCATTGACCTGTCTGTGAAAGTAAGATGTGTGAACTAGGGACTGGTACTTTGCTTCAACAAACATTTGGATTGGGTGATGTGCTTCAGAATAATGGCAGGAAAGGGAAGTTCTGGAAGTGGCAGAGTTGACTGGGAAGTAGGCAGCCTTTATTTCTTCGTATCTTTTGATATAATCATATGGTATTTTGGGGGAGCTTTTTTGGATCACATATTTTATGGTGTAGTTTTTATATACTTGAATGCACCTTGCATTCTTGATTTAGGGATCCCATGTGCTCATGATGGCTACTTTTGAAACCATCTAGACCAGGGTTTTTGGTGTACTAACAAACACTTTGGTGACTTGTCTTAGTTCTTGCTCTAAAATTGACCCATTTAAATTATTCATTTTCTGTGGTTTCATTTTTGGCATTTTATATTTTTGTACATAATCCTCTACTTCCTTTAAATCCTCTAATTTATTAGTCTATGTGTACCATTTTCTATTAATATTCTGGATTTCTGTTGTGTTTTTGTAAAATCATAGAGTTAAAACTAGAAGATCTTTAAGGTTATTTAGTCCAACTCTATCATTTTGCAGATGAAGAGCCAGAGCTAGAGGGGCCACAAATTTGACAAGGGCACACAGGTAGTAGTGTCAGACCTAGCATTTGAACGAAGCTAGGTCTGTTGACTTCACACTTAGCATAATTTCCATTTTATGATCCTGCCTTCCATTTGCTTTGTTATCTCCTTTTCCATTTGTATTTTTGTTTTCTTCCCACTTTTCTCATATTAGCTTTATTAATTTTAGGGGCTTTATTGACATTTTTCATATTTCACTTTTTTCATTGGTTTTAAAGAAATTCAAGTGTTCTTACCTTTTCTATTCTGTTTATTTTATCCTTTACTTCAATATTTTTCCTCTCTTTTTCTTTCCTTTGAATTATTGCTTTGTTTCTTTTCTCATGAGGTTAGTTAATTTATTTTCTACTTTTCTTATTAATGTAGCTATCATATGCTATCAATTTGCCCCTAAGAATTGCTTTTGTATGGTCCTGTAGATTTGTATACAGATTATTATTCATTTCAGGTTATTTATGGAATGGCTGAAAAACTATGACATTTGAATGTAATAGAATATTATTTTGTAATAAATGGTAAATATTGGTTCAGAGAAACATGGGAAAGACTTGTATGAATTTATGGGGAGCAAAATAAGCAGAACCAAGAGAATAATATAAGCAGTGATTAAAATAACAAATATGTAAAAAACTATGAATAGAAAGTTGAATTCTTTCATCTAGAGACCAGACAATGGGATAGACATTCTTCCTCTTAATGAAGAGGTAAGGGATGACCAGGACAGAATATTGTATATATTATTAGATATAGTCACTACGTTTTATGTTTTTGTTTTATTGCTATTCTCTGTTATAAAGGAGAGAGTTTATTAATGGTGTTGAGATGGCATATAAAAACAAAAGGCATGAATAAAACATGCTGTTAAGGTAAGCTCAGTTCTCACGTGAACGGTCTAGGGTCAGGTAAAGGTGAGGGCTTCTTGAAACCGCTGAACTCTCATGAGGCCCCCCGGAGAACAGCTGGGAATTGAGGAGTGAGTCATGAGTTATCTCCTTTTCCACCTCTTCTCAGTGGAAACTTTCTGGGGAGAGCATCCCACCCTTGAGACTGGTCCGTGGTCTGAGTGCACCTTTTGTATTAGCTAAGGGCCTGAGAGTATGCCTGGTCCACCAGCAAACTATGCATCTGGGAGAGCTTAAATGGTGATAGGAAAGCCTGAGAGGTTGTTGTTGGTTGTTTTTCCTTTCTCCTGGGGATGGAGAAGGAGGCTCCCACAGGGAGCCTGACATGTAGCTTGTATCTGGAATACAGCCTACACCTCTGTTTGACTCTGGAGGTCTCTTCTCTCATATATTTATCTGGCTGGCCACTGAAGACCTGATAGGTAAGAGGACCTGGCAGCCAACAGCATTAGGCTGGTCAACATGCTAAAATAATTTACTATTTTTCTTTAAGTAAACTATTGGTTAATGAACATATGCATAGTATATTAATTAATTTTTTGGTAATATTATTGCTGTTTAGTTCTAATTTTTTCATATGATCCGAAAATATACTATGGATAAATTCAACCTTTTTGAATATAGGTGGGCTTCTGTCACTTATGTATAAGGTGTTGTTACAAGTACTGGGGATAAAAAATAAAAATAAAATAGTCTTTTGACTCAAGAAGTTTACTTTCTACTTAGAAGTAGAACATGTACACAGAAAAAGAAAATATTAAAGATCCTGCATTGAGGTGGGCCCTGCCCCAAGAGAGATAGCAGTGTTTTTGGTGTCTTCAATAGTTGCATGAACTGCTATGTCTGTGAGAGCCGCTAGGTGACACTCAAAGCTTGCTTTATCTGCTTACAAGTTAATCAGCCTTTACTGCCTGCTGTGGTTCCAGGCATTGTGCAAAGCATTAGGGATAAAAACAAAAGCAAAAACCACCTGCTTTTAAGGACGTCATAGTCTAATGGATAATGGATTCTATGTGTTTGAAGACATGGAAGATATTGTGTATAAACAAATGAAGATGCGAAGTAGAATGTTCTGTGTAAGAGGGTCCATTTGGCTGAACTACAGAGTATGTGAAGGGAAATTGTGTACAATAAGGGAGAAAGGGAGGTTGGAGCCAGATTGTGAAGACTTTAAACACTAAATATAATAGTTTGATCTATACACAATAAGGAGCCACAGAAATTTATTTTCTGTAAGTAGGGGAGTGACATGATCAGATCTACATTTTAAGAAATCACTTTGGCAGCTGTATGGAGAATGCATTGGAGAGGGGAGAGATGAAGCAGGGAGACCATTTAAGAGGCCAGTGCAATAGTCTAGGTAAGAGATGATGGAAGCCTGAACTTGGGTCAAGGCCATGTGAGTAGAGGGATGCTGGAGTAGGTGGATGCTAGAGATGGGAGAGAGATAGACTTGACAAGACTTGATTGGTAGCTGATTGTTTATCAATTAGTATAGGGAAGGAAAATAAGGTATTGAAGATGATTCTAATGTTGTAAACTTAGGTAACAGGAAGGATAGTGGTTCCTTTGACAGATGTAGTTATAAAAGTGTGTGTCTACAGCTGCCTTGCCTCCTTCTGACATGTGCTTATCTAGACACTTTGGGGATGTTAAAGCTCCTGACTGATTCTTGCCAGCCATGTGTGTTTCAGTTCTGAAAGACAATAGGTATTTTGAATGTGCCAAAGTAATCCTTTCTTAGTCACTCAGCAGAAGTACTGTCAACCCAGTGGATCTTTAAAAGGGGGATCATCCCTTTTCAATTCCATCTTCTCTTTCTGTCTACAGTCTGAAGATTCTGTTAATACTATTCAATTCTATTTCTGAATTGAAGGAGAATGCTGACAACAAGAACGGGGGTATTCTGAGCCAGGGTCTCTAGCCACCTCTTTTGTTTTATGGCTTGTTTTTGTTTTTGATCTAATCATAGGTAATGTTGAACAGTGATCCTGAGACAAATTCATCAAAATCTGGAGCCAAGTTCATGCGTTTGTGAAATTGGAGATTCCGGATCCCTTGGTCAGAGACTGGTAGAAGACAGAATTTCTGGACCAGAAAAGACACCTGCAAAGAAGAGAATGAATACAAACTTGGACTATCAGGTAGGTCATTTATCCTGAAGGAGACTTCCTTGAAGTCAATGGTGAGATACCTATTCAGTAATCCTATGAAATGCTTCATGATCTGATGCTGAAACTTGAACTTCCCAGGAGAGCATAAAAACAATTATAGGTGTGTCAAACATTTATTTTACATATTCAAAATAACTATTGTTCCTTACATGATTTATACTGAACGTTGAATTCCTTTCTATTCCTTCTCTTGAGGAGTCACTAGACATCAGCTAATGCAGAGCTAATAATGAAGGTTATCATTCATATAGTATTTTAAGTATTTTGAATGAAATGAGAGTGCTAGAGGGGAAAAAACTGGAAAAGAAATGAGCTCTGTGGAAGAAAGGATTGGAAAAGGAATAAATAACTTGACACAGGAGGTAAAAAAAATCTTGCCCAAGCAACAAAATCACTGAAAATTAGAATGGACCAAATAGAAGCCAATGATTTCATGAGGTAACAACAAATATTAAAACAAAATCAAAAGACAAAAAAAGAAGAAAATGTAAGATATTGTATAGCAAAAGCAACTGAACTGAAAAACAGATTGAAGAGAAAAAAGTTGGGAGTCCGTGAACCATCTGAATTCCATAACCAAATAAAAAAGCCTAGACCAAAAAAATCTTTAGAGAAAATAGCTCAAATTTTCTACAACCAGAGGACAAAGTGAAAATAGAATCACCATTCACTTCCTGAAGGAAACCCCCAAATAAAAATTCTTAACAACATCATAACCAGAATTCAGTTTCCAGGTCAAAGAATGTATTGCAAATATCCAGAAAGAATTCAGGTTCTAAGGAGCCATAGTCAGGCTCATATATGAGTTGATTACCACTAGTGCAAAGGAGTAAAGGACTTGGAATACAATATTCCAAAAGGAAAGGAATGTAAGCTTATAAGTAAGAATATTTTACCAGCAAAACTTAGTAAAATGCTTCAGGGGGAGAAAAAGACCATTAATGAAACAGATTGTTTCCAAGCATTTCTGATGAAAGCACCAGAGGTATGAAGAAAACTTGAAGTTCAAAAATAAAACAAACCATCAACAGGAATCATAATGAGGTAAACATGACAGGATAATGATAGAGGACTAAATGAGGATTAAACTGCTTACATTCTAATAGGGGGAGAATTGGTACATGTGTCCCCTCTGAATTCTATCATCATCAGGAGTTATGGAAGAAGTTTAACTAGACAAGGCCTGGGAATGGTTTTGTTATGTGTTGATGATTTTAAGAGAAGAATGGAAATATAGGAATACACTATGGTGGAAGGGAAAGGAAAGTTAGGGAAAATTAGGTCATATAATCAGAATTTATAAGTGGACATCTGTACAAACAAAGAGAGGGATAAGGGAGAGCAGCTAACACTTAAACTACACTCTCATCTGAACTGATCAGAGGAAGGAAGAATATATAGATTAAGGGATGGATTAGTTCTAAGTGAAACAAACTCTAACTAAGAGAGCACAACAATTTTGGTAGCTCTTTTCCACATACCAGAATGCGAATCTGAAGGGTGACCCTAAACTGGAGAATGTCTGAAAAAATTGTAATATATAAATGTAACAAGATGCTATTGTGCTATAAGAAATGAGAAGTATGGGAAGACTTTATATGAACAATATATAGAAATAATATATGGTAAAGGAAAATAGTTTTAAAAGAATTAGGAATTGAGCAAATGATCAACTATGATCCTAGAAAATTAATAATTAAATATGCTATCCACCTCCTGAAAAAGAGGTGAAGGACTCAGCACTAAAGGAGACAAATTGCTTTGTCCATGACCAAAGTGGACACTTGTTTTGATTGGCGATATATATTTGTAATGAGTTTTGTTTTTAGTTTGGGGGGGATTGGCAGGGAGGATGAGAAGACAAATTATTGTTGATGGAAACAAAATATAATTTTAAAGTATTGCCTTTATTTTTATTTTTTAACTTCAATTCCAAATTCTTTTCCCTCCTTCTACCCCAATGCCATTCATTGAGCAGGTAAGAAATATGACATCCATTATACATATAAAGTTATGCAAAACATTTCCACATTAGCCATGTTGCAAAAAAATGCTAGAGAAATAAAGTGAGAAAAATATGCTTCACTATATGGTCAGAGTTCATCAGATCTGTCTTTGAAGGTGGATAGCATTTTCAGTTCTTTCGAATTTTTGTGAATCCTTGTATTAATCAGTGTAAATCTTTCATAGTTGATTACCATTAAAAAATTACTGTTACTGGGGGCGGAGCCAAGATGGCGAAGTAGAAAGATGCACATACACATAGCTCCAAACCCACAAACCACAGAACGGCTAGAGGGGACCAAGCCAGGGCAAATTCTGCACCCAAAGACCACGGAATATTGGAGCGAGGGAGATTTCTGCTCCGGAGAGACCTGCAAACCTCTCACGGGGGGTCCTTCGCGCTGCGGACTGGGCGCCGGGACTGGGAGCTGAGTGCAGCCCTGCTGCGGCCACGACACCGTGAGGAAAAGATCCGAGAGGGCTACGGGGACGGGATCTCCAGCGGCCCCGCGGGTCCCCCCACCCAAAGAGGGACCTGCAAACCTCTCGCAAAAGGTCTGTCGTGCTGCAGACGCGTAGCCCAGCCCGGAACTGCGGCGGCGGTGGCCGCGGCTCCGAGAGGCACAGATCCGAGAAGGCTCCAGAGACGGGATCTCCAGCGGCGGCAAAAGCCCCCCCACCAACAGGTGACTGACGGGGGTAGGTGAGAGAGTCTCTTTGGCAGGTTGAGAGGGGAGTGGGGTGCCCCCATGGCTCGGGGCCCCCCTAGGAGATAGAAGCTGAGAGGCGGCTACAGACAGGGGCTCCCCAAATGGGCGGGAGCCTGGATACATTGTGGAAGGTCTGTGCATAAACCCCCTGAGGGAACGAAGCCAGAGAGGCGGCCCTGCCCCTGACCTCAGCACCTGAACTTAATTTAACACTGAATAGCAGCCCTGCCCCCGCCAAAAACCCTAAGGCGGGAAGCAGCATTTGAATCTCAGTCCCCAAACGCTGGCTGGGAGGACCAGGAGGTGAGGTGGGTGTGAGGAGAACATTCAGAGGTCAGGCCACTGGTTGGAGAAAATGCCAAGAAAAGGGAAAAGAAATAAAACTATTGAAGGGTACTTTATTGGAGAAAAGACACTTCCTCCCTTCCTTTCTGATGGGGAGGAACAATGCTTGCCATCAGGCAAAGACACAGAAATCGAGGATTCTGTGTCCCAGCCCACGCAATGGGCTCAGGCCATGGAAGAACTCAAGAGGAATTTTGAAAATCAAGTTAGAGAGGTGGAGGAAAGACTGGGAAGGGAAATGAGAGGGATGAGGGAGAAGCATGAAAAGCAGATCAGCTCCCTGCTAAAGGAGAACCAAAAAATTCTTGAAGAAATTGGCACCTTGAGAACTAGCCTAACTCAGCTGGCAAGGGAGGTGCAAGGGGCCAATGAGGAGAAGAATGCTCTCAAAAGCAGAATTAACCAAATGGAAAAGGAGATTCAAAAGCTCACTGAAGAAAATAGATCTTTCAAAACTGGAATGGTACGGATGGACGCTAAGGACTTTATGAGAAAGACAGATATCTCAGAACACACCGTGCAGATTCGAAAAATGGAAGATAATGTGAAATATCTTATTGGAAAAACAACTGACCTGAAAAATAGAATCAGGAGAGACAATGTAAAAATTCTGGGACTACCTGAAAACCATGATCAAAAGAAGAGCCTAGACATCATCTTTCATGAAATTATCAAGGAAAACTGCCCTGAGATTCTAGAACCAGAGGGCAAAATAAATATTCAAGGAATCCGCAGAACACCACATGAAAGAGATCCAAAAAGAGAAACTCCTAGGAACATTGTGGCCAAATTCCAGAATTCCCAGGTGAAAGAGAAAATATTGCAAGCAGCTAGAAAGAAACAATTCAAGTATTGTGGAAATACAATCAGGATAGCACAAGATCTGGCACCCTCTACATTGAGGGATAGAAGGGAATGGAATAGGATATTCCAGAAGTCAAAGGAACTAGGACTGAAGCCAAGAATCACCTACCCAGCAAAACTGAGTATAATACTTCAGGAGAAAAAATGGTCTTTCAATGAAATAGAGGACTTTCAAATTTTCCTGATGAAAAGACCAGAGCTGGAAATAAAATTTGACTTTCTAACACAAGAATGAAGAGAACCAGGAAAAGGTGAACAGCAAAGAGAAGTCATAAGGGACTTACTAAAATTGAACTGTTTACATTCCTACATGGAAAGACAATATTTGTAACTCTTGAAACATTTCAGTATCTGGGTACTGGGTGGGAGTACACACACACACACTTGCACACACGCACACATACATAGAGACAGAGTGCACAGAGTGAATTGAAGAGGATGGGATCATATCTTAAAAAAAAAATGAAATCAAGCAGTGAGAGAGAAATATTGGGAGGAGAAAGGGAGAAGTTATATGGGGCAAATTATCTCTCATAAAAGAGGCAAGCAAAAGACTTATTAGTGGTGGGATAAAGAGGGGAGGCAAGAGAAAAACATGAGGTCTACTCTCATCACATTCCACTAAAGGAAAGAATATAATGCACACTCATTTTGATAGGAAAACCTACCTCATAATACAGGAGAGTGGGGGACAGGGGCACAAGCAGGGTGGGGGGGAGGATGGAGGGGAGGGCATGGGGAGGAGAATGCAATACGAGGTCGACACTCATGGGGAGGGGAAGGACCATTAGAAAATAGAAGTAAAGGGGGACAGGATAGGATGGAGGGAAATATAGTTAGTCCTATATAACACAACTAGTATGGAAATCATTTGCAAAACTAAACAGATATGGCCTATATTGAATTGCCTGTCTTCCAAGGGGAAGGGGTGGAGAGGGAGGGAGCTAAAGAAGTTGGAACTCAAAGTGTTAAGACCAAATGCAATGTTCTTACCACTGGGTAACAAGAAATACAGGTTAAGGGGTCAAGAAAGCTATCTGGCCCTACAGGACAAAAGAGAAGACGGAGACAAGGGCAGGGAGGGAGGATAGAGGAGAGAGCAGATAGGTCACAGGGGCAATTAGAAAGCTCGGGTTTGGGGCGGGGGAGGGGATAAAAGGGGAGAAAATTTGTAACCCAAAATTGTGTGAAAATAAATGTTAAAAGTTAAATAAAAAAAATTACTGTTACTTTGTATAATGTTCTCCTGGTTCTTCTTACTTCACTTAGTATCAGCTCATATAAATTTCACTGGGTTTTTCTTAAACTGTCCCTTTCATTATTTCTTACAGCACAATTACATTACATTCAATATTACATTACAATCATATACTACATCTTGTTCAGCCATTCCCCACCTTATGAACATCTTCTTAGTTTCTAACTCTTTGCCACTGCAATGAGAGCTACAATAAATATTTCTGTACACATAGGTTCTTTTCCTTTGTTCTCATTTGAATATATATTTAGTAGCAGTATTTTTGAGTCAACATTTATGTATGGTTTTATAGAGCTTTGGGTATAGTTCTAAATTGATCTGCAAAATAATTGGACCAGTTCATAACTCTACTACCAATGCATTGGTGTCCCTAATTTTTCCACATTCCCTGCAGCATTTTTTTCTTGCCTGAGTTGCTTTAATGTGCATTTCTCTAATTATTAGTGATTTAAAGCATTTTCTTCATATGATTATTCATAGCTTTGCTGGAAAACTGTTCGTATCCTTTAACTGTTTATCAATTTATATCAGTTCTTATTGTTTTTAACTAATGTGGCTCAATTCCCTATATATTTTAGAAATGAAGTCTTTATCAGGGAAACTTGCTGAAAAATAGCCTCCCCTACCCCAGTTTCCTGTTTTTCTTCTAATTTTACCTGCATTAGCTGTGCAAAACCGCTTCAATTTAATATAACTAAAATTGTTCATTTTACCTTCTATGATCCTCTATTCTTGTTTGTATCTGAAAGTTAATTTTTTCTGTTCTCCTTTGATTTACTTATGATGGTATCCTTTATGTGTAAAGCATATCCCCATTTTTAACTTATTTTGGTATGCTCAAATGTAAGATGCTGATCTATTCTACTGTGGTCATTTACTTCTACATATTTTGTACCTAAACTATTCAACTTATCTACCACTTTACTTCTTCTCTAGCAGCAGATTGTTTTGATAATTACTACTTTGTAATAGAATTGGAAACATGATAGTGCTAGGCCATGTTCTTTTTCACTTTTTCTTAAATTGATTCCCTTGGTTTTCTTAATTTTTTTTGCTTCTTCTAGATAAAGTTTGTTAAGATTGTTTTCTAGCTCTATAAAATAATTCTTTCGCTGTTTGATTGGTATGACAGTGAATAGGTCAATTAATTTAGATAAAGTTATCTTTTGTTTACGTTGGCTCGGTCTGTCCATAAGCAATTAAAAGCTCTCTGTTTGTTTAGATCTTTGTGTGAAAAATGTTTTGTAACTGTGTTCTTATAGTTCCTCTGTGTGCATTGGCAAGTATATTCCCAAGTATTTTATATTGTTTACAGTTATTTTAAATGGAATTTTTTTCTGTCTCTTGGGGCTGTACTTTGTTGCTAAAAGACAGAAATGTTTATGTTTCAGGTGTGTTACTTTTATATCTTACAATTTTGTTTAATGTTGTTAATTATTTTTGAGTAGTTTTTTTTAGTTGAGTCTCTAATATTCTTGAAATATACCATCATATCATCTGAAAAACAAATGATAGTTTTGTTTCCTTATGGCCAATTCTTATTCCTTTAATTTCTTTTTTTTTTTTTTGATTGCTAAAGCTATCATTTCTAGTACAATACTGAATAAAAATGGGGCAGGCTTTTCATTTATCCTTATTACAGACAATACTTACTTTCGGTTTTAGATAGATACCATTTATCATTTTAAGAAAAGCTCCATTTATTCCTATACTTTCAAGTGTTTTTAACAGAAATGTAAGTCGTATTTTGTCCAAAACTTTTTCTGCATCTATTGGTGTAATCATATGATTTTTATTGTTTTTGTTACTGATCAATTATATTGATAATTTCTCAAATATTGAACTAAACTTGTGTTCCTGGTACAAATCTAATGATCATAGTGCATGATTTTTATGAATATTGCTGTAGTCTCCTGGCTAGCATTAAAGTACAGTTTTTGCATGAATGCTGATTAGGGAAATGGTTCTATAGTTTTCCTCCTGTTTTTGCCCTCCCTGGCTTAGGTATCAATACCATATTTTTGTTATAGCAGGGATTTGAAAAGACTACATCTTTATTCTTCTAATTGTTTACATAGCACGGCAATTAATTTTTCTTTAAATGCTTGGTAGAATTTATTTATAAATCTGTTGGGTCCTGAGATTCTTTTTTTCTTTCAGAGTTCATTTTTGGCTTGATCAGGTTTTTTTTAAAGTATTTCCTATTTCCTTGGGTTAATTTGAACAATTTATCTTTTTACAAACAACCATCCGTTTCGTTTAAATTGTCAATTGGCATATAATTGTCAAAATAACTTTTAAAATAACACCTAATTTAAAAAAGAGAAAATTGGCAACTTCGATGAGAGTGATTTCCTAGCTCTTTTGCCTTGTTACCCCAACCTTGTTTCTTTTCCTTGAGATTTTTCTCCTCCTTAAGTTACATTACTATTTATCTTTACTAGGTTTACTAAAGTGAAATTGAAAGTAAAAAGTATAGTTTTTCAAGCTCTGGAGCTGTTGATCTTCCCCTTTCAGATTTCCTCTGTCTTACCTTCTAAGGTGCGCTTTTATGGGCATCCCCAAGGACCTTTTGTACCAAGTGCTGATTGATTTTATAATTAAGTGGTGGGAGTGAAAGAATACCTCTCCACCCACTGTCTGTTCCCACTCGATAACTGTTTCCATAGTGACCTGAAACGCTTGACCAATTATGAGATCCATCCATGGTCAGGTAGATCTCTTCACAATCATTTTGCAGTGTCGTTGCAGGTCGGAGTAAAAGAGTGATTTCCCATGAAGAGACAGTTAGAACATAGAGCTTCCTGGGGGGAGGATTGCAACATGCTGGTTTGCCCTTTTAAAATCCCTTATAGTCACATAATTTTGATCTTGTGTAATTCCCCTATGATAATCTTGCACTTTCCCCTTCAGCCTTCTTTCTCTTTTGTTATCTAGAAAAATGAAGATGCAGGGAGAAGATGGTCTTCCGTTGAAAGGGCATGGAAGCAAATGTTATAGAATGAGGAAAATTGAGGAGAGAAAGAGCATTAATAACTTTGGGGGTCAGAGAAGGCTGAGATGATACCTATTAAGAATCCTGAAGGAAGATAAGGATTTATAAATGTAGAGATGAGGAAGAAACACATTTCAGGAATATACATTGTATGTGTATTGTGTATGGAAACAGGAGATGAGATATAGAGTTCAAAGGGAAGCTGGTGTACCTGTTTTATGTTGCAGCCTGGGCTAATTAGGGCTACTTTGGATTTGGAATTGGAAGAAAATGAGACATTGAGAGACCATTTAACAGTCAATAAAAGGAGATTTACTTACCTATAGCCTGGAAAGATTTTTTTTAGCGGGTATATAACATTGATTCATTTGAGTATGTCCTCCTTGTCTCTAGATTGGCTGTATCAGTGAACCCTGAGGGAGAGCAACTTCTGTTTCCCTATGGACTAGTTTTTGTAATTAGGCTATCAGGAAACTATGTCATCAAGGAGAATCTTAATCTCTTGAGTAAGTTAAGTGATGAGAATGACTTCATGAATTTTTAAGGGAAAAACTAGTGTAGATTTTCCATGAAGTCAGTCCTCAGAAAAAGCTAGCCCCTGAGAAGATCTGGGAAGATGGTAGAGTAGGTGAGAATACTTTTGGCTATCCAAATTTCCTCTAATAAAACTCAAACAAACAGAACATCACTTCACAGCAGCAGAAATAAACACAGGGTGAAGCAGCTGTCTTCCTATGACAATTAGAGAAGACCTTAGGAAAGACTTGACCTCTAAACCGCCAGGGGTGGAGGTTTGGTCTGAATGAAATACAATCACTCCAGGCTGACTCTGCTCATTCAACAAGCAACAAGTGCTGGGGGCAGCTGGGTTGAGAGGCATCCTCATCCTTATAAATTTTCATCTCATAGACATTGTGGGAATCTGAAGGCTGAGGAAGTCTGAAGGACCTTCTACTGTTGAGGAACACCAAGGCCAAATGTGCTGACCAGAGGCATCCTGGGCAGTGGTTGAAGGGAGAAGGCCCTAGCACACACCTGATGAGTGCAGTAGTGAGGAGCAGGGACTCTATTGGCAGTAGACACTAGCAGCAGAGCAGAGTCCCTGGTTTCAGTTCTGGGGCAGAGAGGACATATAGTTTGCAGCTGTAGTTTGCAGCCACCTGAGAGACCAATGGAAGCAAAATCATTTGCAGTTCATTGTGGCTGAGGACCCTATATGTGGCTTAGGAGCAGAATGGAAAGCCCACGGTTGGACCTAAGATGGACCTCAGAACATAATAGTAAGAGGGACCCAAGGCCTAGGGTATCATTCCCCATACTTCAGGGATACAACTTGATTACACTAATAGCTGCTAAAAAAACCCCCCAAATTTAAGCAAATAAAATCAACAAAATTGAGCAAGCAAAGGAGAAAGAACCCAACCACAGATAGTTATTATGGGGATAGAGAAGATCTGGGCTCATATTCAAAGGCAGATAATGGAATGAACGCCCCCCCCCCCCCTTTTCAATGAGAAGAGTCAAATAATCCCAAGCACAAAGAATTCTTGGAAGAATTTAAAAAGGACTGTCAAAAGTAAAGAAGGTCAAATTCAACCTCAGCCACTTACTAGCTGTGTGACCTTGGGCAAGTCACTTAATCTTGCTTGCCTTGCCAAAAAGAAAATGAAATAAGGGAGATTAAAAAAAAAATTGGAGGAAAGAGAACAATCCAAGTAATTCCAGAAAACTACGAAAAGAAAGTAAACCAACTGAAAATAGAGGATGAAAAACTTAAGGAAGTAAATAATTCCTTCAAAACTAGAACTGGGCAAGTGGAAACTAATGCCATTCTAACATATCAAGAAATGATAAAACACCATCAAAAGAATGAAAAAATAGAAGAGAAAATGAAACATCTCATCAGAAAAACAACAGATTGAGGAGAAAGAAGAATAGTTGAACTACCTGAAGATTACAATAAAAAAGAATCTTGATACCCTATAACAATCAATTATGAAGGAAAATTGCCCCAAAGTCCTAGAACAAGAAGGCAAAGAAGAAATAGAAAAAAATTCACCAGTCACCACCTGAAAGAGATGCCAGGAGGAAAACTTACAGGAATATCATGGCTAAGTTTCAAAGCTCCCAAGTTAAGGAGAACATATTGAAAGCAATAAGAAAAAAAAAAAAAACATTTTAAACATCGTGGAGCTACAATATGTATTATACAAGACCTAACAGCTACTATGTTGAAGGACCATAGGTCTTGGAACAATATATTTCATAGAGCAAAAGTGCTAGGGTTATGACCAAGAGGAGCTTACCTAAGAAAGTTAAGTATGATCTCGAACGAAAAAAAGGGACATTTAATGAACTCAAAAACTTTCAGGGTTTTGTGGCAAATCCCCTAGAAATTAAGGAAAAATTTGACATATAACATCCAGGAGAAATGTAAGGTAAAAATTAAATACCAAATAGAAGGGACTTATTAAGATCAAATTATTTACTTCATATATGTTAATATATTAGCAGCACTCTTATGATTGTCATCATTATTTGGGTAGTTTGAAAGAAAGGGATGGGCTGAGTTGAGTGGGATGGGTTGAATCTAAAAACATGAAACTATAGGGAGATATAGAAAGGAGTAATTATCTCACACAAATGAGATACAAAGTGAAAAAAATATAAAGAAGAAGCTAGTGGGGGGAAGGGCAGGAAGTGCTGGAAGCTTGCTCTCCTTGAGAATGGGTTAAAGAGGAAACAATACACACACACACACACACACATGCAGGAGGATATAAATATCTTCTAAATTCAGAAAGAAATAAGAGGGCAAGGAGGGAGGTTTGGGGGAGAGGATAAGGGAGGAATTCTTAGAGGGATGGGTTGGTTAAGGAATAGGAAGGCAAGGTAGTAAGTAGAAATACAGCAGGGGAATGAGGAGAGATAGAGTAAATAGGGTGAGAGGGATAGTGAGAAAAAATAGGAAGGAGGAAAGTAACATGTTAAGTAATTGTAACCTAGAATTTGAATGGGATAAATTTACCCATAAAACAGAAATGGATAGCAGATTAAAAAAATTGAATTTGATGTTTTCAGGAAACATTATAAAAATGAGAGATACACGTAAAGATAAAATAAGGAGCAGGAGTAAAACTTAGTATGTCAAAAAAGCAGGGATAGTTATCATTATCTCAGACAAATTTAAAGTTAAAATAGATTTAATCAAAAATGAAAAATAGAGAAACTATGCTATGTGTCCGCAATATTTTCCAGTATTGTTTTAGACCATTTAAAATATCTAGACAGCATAAAATACCTGAAGGTATAACTAGTAAAACAGGCACAGGAACTATATGAACATAAATACAAAACATTTTTGTACAAATAAACTCCGTTATAAATAATTGAGGTAATATTTATTGTTCATAGGTAAGTAAAGCCAAGATAATTTTAAAAATGACAATTTTACCTAACAAATCTATTTATTCAATATTATACTAATTAAATTATTTTAAAATGCATTTTACTGAGTTAGAAAAAAATTGCAAATTTCATTTTCAAGAACAAAACATCAGGAATTTGGAAGAAACCAGGGGAAAAGGATGTAAAGGAAGTAGATTCAGTAGTATCAGACATAACCTGTAAGATGAAAGTATTTTTGAAGAAGAAAAAGGACAATTTTGATCATTTTAAATTAAAATTTTCTTGTACAAATAAAACCTATATAGCCAAGAATAGAAGGAATGCAGAAAACTCAGAAAAATAAACTTTCATAGGCAATCCCTCTGGATGTGATTGGGTTGGAATATTGCTGTGGGTGTAGGAAATGATGATCTGGTTGATTAAGAAAAAACTGGAAAGACTTGAAATTATAAAGGAAGATGCTATCCACCTTCAGAGAAACAGGTAATAGGAAGAAATAAGCATGGTAAAGTTTTACATATATGTGTATGAGCTTATATGTGTATATATATATATATGTATGTATGTTTATAGATATCTGTGCATATGTATATATACACATGTACACATGCACATATATGAATACACACATATCGCTATGCTTAATTGCAGTCTTCTTTAGGGAGGTTGGGAGAAGGAGGAAAAAATAAAATAAAAAGTGCACAGCAGAGAACAAAAGAAAGCCAACAAGGAAGCAAAGAATAGCTGGGTAGCTTTGAAAACAATATATAGTGTTTATTATATAGGTATTCTTGAAATGGAAATTTTTTGTTTTATAATGAATCCTCTCTTATGGTCTGCTGTATAAAAAACAATTTTTTTCTTTTCTCATTTTGTATATAAGTTTAAAGCAATTTTTTAAGATAATAAATAAAGAAAAATATAATGAAAAGAAAATGAAAAGTTATTTCACCCTATGCACCAGGGCAATATTCCTGGTACCATAGTTGGAATGTGGAATTTATGAAGGGAAGCAGATATAAAATAAAGCTAAAAGTGTATATGGGAGCCAAATTATGGAAGATCTTAAATTCTTCCTATAGGCAAAGGAGATTTTTAATCAGGGAAGTAACATGGTGAGCTCTGTGATTTCAAAAGATTACTCTGGCACCTGTGTGGAGAATGGATTATAGAGTGGAAAGACTGGGAGCCAGGGATCCAATCAGGAGGCTATTACAATAGTTGAGTCAAGAGATGATGAATACCTGAACTAGGGTAGTGAATGTGTGACTGGAGAGAAGGAGGTGGATGAGAGATTCTAGGGAGGCAGAATCTATAAGACTTAGCAAATGACTGATTTAGGGAGTGAGAGAGAATGAAGAATCACAGGCAGCTCTGAGGATGCCAACTTTTGAAGGATGACCGATAGGACCACAGGATCTTAGATTTACAGCTGATAAGCTTTAGAGATCATCTAATTCCAACCCTACACTTTGCAACTAAAGAAAGTGAGGTGTAGAAATATTAGGTGATTAAGCAATGTGAGCTCTGGGGTAGAGGGTGAGGTTATTGACCCATCTAAGATGCATGAATTGGGACATTTATTGACTGAATCTTGGAGGGAGTCTCTGACCTATAAGAGGACTAAGCTCAAGGGGTTACTAACCTGAGTGAACCACCCATGGGGTAGATAGAAGGTGAGACACTAATCCTTTGTGAGTCCTGGAGTGTACACTAAGTTACATGAATCCCAATCAATCAACCAAGTAACATTTGTAGGTAGTTTTTGCTTTACTTAAATTCACATTACTCAAATTTGACTTCACATAAAGAGTTCTGAAAGAAATTAGCATTCCAAAAAAAGACAACTCCACCTATGTCAGTTTTATTGCATAGTACTATGCTTGTTCTCTGTGCTCCTGCCTCTCTGTTCATCCTCTCCCCACTCCCATCCCCAAACTATCCATCAAAAATGCCTTCCAGTGAAATAGTCCCTCCTGAAGAGACTGACATTTTGCCGAGACTGGGGGGTTTGGCTTAAGACTTCCGGTGCTAAGAGAGCAGACTTTTGCTCTACTCTGCCCACCCAACCTGTGTCCAGCCCCCTCTTGTCTTTCTTCCATCTATCCATGCTCAGGTATCCTGTTTCTGTTCCCAGTCCCAGAGTGCTGCCTGTCCTCTCCTGTCTGTGTCTGACCCTAAGTGTTTTTCCTTTTGGTTCTGCACAGTCACATAGGTGCATGGCTTTGTCTCCATGTTCTTCTTACCATTTTCATCTTGCATAAAAGTTACTTTATGTAGAGATCTGCTGAACCTCACAATTGAATAAAGTGAGAACTATCTGTAGTAAGTTTCTTATGTACTAACAAAATGGCACAGTAGATGGTGTGTCTGGACTTGAGTCAGGAAATCTTATCTTCTTGAGTTCAAATCTGGCCTTAGATGCTTAATAGCTATGTTATGCTAGATAAGTTGCTTAACACTCTTTGCCCCAGTTTCGTCATCTGTAAAATGAATTGGGGAAGGAAATGACAAACCACTCCTGTATCTTTGCCAAGAAAACCCGAATAAAGCTGCAAAGTATCAGACATGACTGAAACAACTCAAAAGCAACAAAACATGTTGGGAACTGTTCTAGGTGCTGCAAGCATAAACATTAAACATAACATAGTTTCTATCTAAAGGAACTTACCTTCTATTAGGTGTATGCAATGAGTTCTTGGATTAATACAGGATGTAAAAAAGAAAGTGATTGGGTAGGGGCCCAAAACCTGAGAGAATTAAGAAAGGCCACTTGAAGGATGTATCTCTTGAGTTGAGCATTAAAAAAAACTAGGAATTCCAAGAGGTGATGGTGAGGAGGGAGGGCATTCCAGAAATGGGAACTCTTCAATGTAAAAATCACAGGGGGAAAAGGAGAGGGGGAGGATGGAATGTTATGTATGGGGAACAGTAGTAAGTCAGTGGGTTTAATTGGAGCATAAAGTGAAGAAGTGTAATGTATAATCAAGATAGAAAGTTAGATTGGAGCCATCTTGTGGAGGACTTGTTTGCTTTACAAAAAGAGTTTGCAGTTAATCCTCATGAAATTAAAGTAGCGTTTCTTTAACTGGGGGTACTGATCTATGTGATGCATGTAACCTTTGGGAGAAACTACAAGATGGAGTAGATACAGTCAGGAAGACTAAGATCTAGGACTGCAAGCCAGATCAAAGTATAGGCAATTCAACAGTCTTGACTCTGGTGGTGCAAAGGGATTCCAGTACATCTCCTTCTCGCTGTTTGTCTGATCCCCTTACTGTCTATGGGTTGAGAGGTCTGGAAACTTCCAAGGCTTTAGTTGCCTTGAGGCCTGTTCCTAGTTTCCTGGGGCCTGGTCTGCATTGGTGGGGCCCATTCTACTTTTGCATAGTTCTAATTGTTAGGATGGAGTAAGGAAGACTACCCCAGAAACTTCTAAGTTGTATGACCCTGGACAGGTCGCTTAACCTCTTTCATCCTCAGTTTCTTCATCCTCATTTCTCAATGGGGATAAGAGTATCTACCTCTGTTGTTGTGAGGATCAAATGAGATCAGGTATATAAAGCACACCACTGCAATTGAAGTGCTACATAAATGTTAGCTGTTATTATTATTGTTATTGCCATGAAATTTTTTGTTGATATCAGTATAATTTGCCTCTTTAAAATCTGCACCCATTACTTCTACCTTCTGGAGTCACACAAAATCAGTCTGATTCCTCTTACACATGAAAGCTTTCCAGATAGTTGAACAAAGCTATCATGTCCTCCCCTGAGTCTTCTCTTCTTCCACATTAAGCATTCCCAGTTCCTGTAGCCATTCTTCATAGAAATAGGAGCTCAAGGCTCTTCACCATGCTGGGTGTTCTCCTCTGGATCTTCTCCATCTTATCAATGTCTATTTCTTTGTTTTTTTTTTAAATTTATTTATTTAATTTTTAACATTCATTTTCCCAAAATTTTGGGTTCCAAATTTTCTCCCCATTTGTCCCCTCCCCCCACGCCATAACGCCAAGCATTCTAATTGCCCCTGTCACCAATCTGCCCTCTCTTCTAACATCCCTCCCTTCCCTTGTCCCCATCTTCTCTTTTGTCCTGTAGGGCCAGACAACTTTCTATATCCCATTAACCATATTTCTTATTTCCTAGTAGCAAGAAGAGTACTCAACAGTTGTTCCTAAAACTTTGACTTCCAACTTCTCTTCATTCCTCCCTCCCCTCCCATTCCCTTTGGGGAGGCAAGCAATTCAATATAGGCCATATCTGTGTTGTTTTGCAAATGACTTCCCTAATACTCATGTTGTGAAAGACTAACTATATTTCCCTCCATCCTATCCTGCCCCCCATTGCTTCTATTCTCTCTTTTGAGCCTGTCCCTCCTGAAGAGTGTTGACTTTAAATTGCTCCCTCCTCTGGCTACTCTCCCTTCCATCATCCTCCCCACTCTGCTTATCCCCTGCTCCCCCACTTTCCTGAATTGTAAGATAGGTTTTCATACCAAAATGAGTGTGCATTTTATTCCTTCCTTTAGTCGAATGTGATGAGAATAAACTCCATGTTTTTCTCTCACCTCCCCTCTTTTTCCCTCCACTGAAAAGTCTTTTGCTTTTTTATGAGAGATAATTTGCTGCATTTCATTTCTACCTTTCTCCTCCCAATATATTTCTCTCTCATCCCTTAATTTCATTTTTTGAAGATATGATCCCATCCTATTCAATTTACTCTGTTCTCTCTCTCTCTCTCTCTCTCTCTCTCTCTCTCTCTCTGTAATCCCACCAACTACCCAGATACTGAAAAAAGTTTCAAGAGTTACAAATATTGTCTTTCCATGTAGTAATGTAAACAGTTCAACTTTAGTAAGTGCCTTATGACTTCTCTTTGCTGTTTACCTTTTCATGCTTCTCTTCATTCCTGTGTTTGAAGGTCAAATTTTCTTTTCAACTCTAGTCTTTTCATCAAGAATGCTTGAAAGTCCTGTATTTCATTGAAATACCATTTTTTCCCCTGAAGTATTATACTCAGTTTTGCTGGTTAGGTGATTCTTGGTTTTAGTCCTAGTTCCTTTGACTTCTGGAATATTCTTTTCCATGCCCTTTGATCCCTTAATGTAAAAACTGCTAGATCTTGTGTTATTCTGTTTATATTTCCACAGTACTTGAATTGTTTCTTTCTAGCTGCTTGCAATATTTTCTCCTTGACCAGGGAACTCTGGAATTTGGCCACAGTGTTTCTACGTGTTTCTCTTTTTGGATCTCTTTCAGGAGGGGATCAGTGGATTCTTTCAGTATTTATTTTGCCCTCTGGTTCTATAATCTCAGGGCAGTTTTCCTTGATAATTTCATGAAAGATGATGTCTAGGCTCTTTTTTTGATCATGGCTTTCAGGTAGTCCCATAATTTTTAAATTATCTCTCCTGGATCTAATTTCCAGGTCAGTTGTTTCTCCAATGAGATATTTCACATTATTTTCCATTTTTTCATTCTTTTGGTTTTGTTTTGTGATTTCTTGGTTTCTCATAAAGTCATTAGCCTGCATCTGTTCCATTCTAATTTTGAAAGAACTATTTTCTTCAGTGAGCTTTTCAACCTCCTTTTCCATTTGGCTAACTCTCCTTTTGAAAGCATTCTTCTCCTCACTGACTTTTTGAACCTCCTTTTCCAATTGAATTAACGTATTTTTCAAGGTGTTATTTTCTTCAGCATTTTTTCGGGTCTCCTTTAGCAAGGTGTTGACCTGCTTTTCATGCTTTTCTTGCATCTCTCTCATTTCTCTTCCCAGTTTTTCCTCCACTTCTCTAACATGATTTTCAAATTCCTTTTTGAGCTCTCCCATGGTCTGAGTCCATTGAATATTTATTTTGGATATTTGGGATACAGAAGCCTTGACTTCTATATCTTTCCTTGATGGTAAGCATTATTCTTCCTCATCTGAAAGGATGGGAGGAGATATCTGTTCACCGAAAAAGTAACCTTCTATGGTCTTGTTTTTTTTCCCTGTTTTGGGCATTTTCCCAACCAGTTACTTGACTTTGGAGTCCTTTGTCAAGAGTAGGGTATACTCTGGGAATCTGTGAGATCTCAGTTCCTCTGAGGTGGCACAATCAAGCGTGTACTGGTCTGGATGCAGAGAGGGATTTTTATGCCCAGAATGTTTGCATTTACTTCTCCTCAGCCACCTGGGCTCCAGTTCCCAAGTCAGCATTGGGGGCTGGTCTTCAGATAAGCTGAATGGGCAGGGCTGCCATTCAGTTTAAGACAAAGACCAGCTCCCCCAGAGTCTCCACCCAGGGCTGAGGTAAGACTCAGCTCTTCAGTGCCCCCAGGTGTTTTTATGCTCCAACAATGGAGCTTCCTTATGGGCTGCTGTGCTGCCTCTGTGGCCACTGCCTGCTGCCAGAGCTATGGAAAGGTCCTTCTCCCTTCCTGACCAGGTGATAAAACCCTGTCACTGACCTTTGGTGCCTGTGGGTTGAGGGATCTGAGGACCTGCTGCTGGGACTGGAGATTTCACCCCCAAGGTGTCCTCCTCCCAGAGTCTTGTTGCACTGAGCTGCTCGGCCAAGGCTGGGCTGGGCTCTGCCCTTGGCTCAGTGTCCTACACTACCGATGTTTGCATGGGCCTTTCAGGTCACCCTGGGCTGGAACTCTCCTCCACTCTGTTGTTCTCCAATTCTGCTGATTCAAAATTTGTTGAGAGTCCCTCTCTACAGGTATTTTATGGGCTATGGGGAGAGACCCTGCTGTAAGTGTGTCTTTCTAGTCTGCCATCTTGGCCAGAAGAGAATATTCTTAATGAATTGTCACAAGTAAAATTTAATGAAAAGGCAAACCAAGGCAATTCTCTGAGCAAGATAGCAGTTTATTAATAGGGCACCGAACCTACTAATCAAGGGGTCTCTGGCTTGCTTCTATTTGTGCTAAAAGTATCAATGTCTATTTTAAATTGGGGTGCCCAACTGAGCACAGAAATCTAGACAAAGTCTGATGGGCAGAGTTTGGAAGGACTATCGCCTCCGTGTTCTTGGAATCCTGGCCCACTTAATGCTGACCAAAATCACATTACCTTTTTTGGCTGCTCTATCACTGCTGACTCCTATTGAGCTTCCAGTCCACTCAAACTCTCTGATCTTTTTCAGATAGTCCAACAGTCTCTCCCCTCTCTGTTACTTGTGAAGTTAATTTTTTTACCCCTGAGCATAAGACTTTACATAGATCCCTACAAAAATTTTACCTTATTAATTTCAGTCCAGTTCTCTAGCCTATCAGAATCTTATTAGATTCTAACACTATTGTGTACTGTACTAGCTGTTATTTTCAACTTCTTGTCATCTGCTAACATTCAAATGTAACATATGTGCTCTTGCTCACTCCCTGAGAACCCAGCAGGCTACATCCATCTCCTCTTCTGAGTTCCAGGCAAAGGAAGTATTTTTGTCTGGTGAGGTGTAGAGGTCGTGGTGGTGGTGGTGGTGGTAGTGGTGGTGGTGGTGTGTGTGTGTGTCTACTGCCATTGGCTTGAGGCCCTACTAGTTGCATCTCCCTCCATTCTGTAGTTAGGTACCAGTTTTATTGCATTTAAGTAAACGGAAGACAGTGTTGGTGATGAGAACATCATGTGATGCACAAGTCTTCAGCAGTAAATGACATTTGCTGTTGCTGTTTCCAACTCCATTTCTCCCTAGGAGTCCCTGCCGAGTCTGGTACCAATAATGAGCATTCCAGTTCCATTTAACACTTAACATCAATGAGCTTTTATTAAGGCGTATTTTCAGTGAAGACACAGCTAGAACAAACATACAAACATTTCCTCTCAACACCTCAGGAATACACTCTTCATTTAATTACTACATAATATGGGTCTCCTCAACTTCCTGCAGCCTGACTGACAGATAAATCCTTATGTCAAGCATGACTGGCCTGATTCAAGAAGGTAGCTGCCAAAGGACACTCATTTGCATGACCGCAAAACCCAGACTTTGGAACACCAGTGTGCTGGAGAGTTCTCTGGACCTTTTGAAACTCACATTATAGGAAATTTTATTCTCAACCCCAAATAAACAAAGGACATTCATTACAGAGGCCAAGGACCGAGGTGAAGACCACATGGCCAAAAAAGGGACAGCTCCTCAAAAATGCTCTCCTTGTACTTCTGTCTCTCACCAGATACTATGATCCAGGTCAATGAGATCTTTCCAGAGAGCATTTGAAGAGAATGAGGCAGACATTAGGCCAAAGGTGACAGACAGCCTTCTTGACAACGCCCCTAGTTCTGTCTATACCACCAATGGACAAAAGCTCCTCCTAGCCACATGATTAACAGTCTAGAAGCAGTTATAGAATGCCTGTGCATGCTCCATATTATTTCCAAGGTATTTTCTGGAGCCAAGCTCCTTAGTTTTCTCCACATGGGGATTTCCTTCAATGGAATGCACCAATGCACTTGTCAATGTTCCAGTTTCCCATTACACAAACAATTAGTGAAAATATTAAATAGCATTAAGAGGCACAGATCCCTGGGACCCTCCACTGGAGACCTACTGCCACACTGAGTTTTGAGCTATGAATGACTTCTGTGAGTCCAACCAACCAGCTGGCTCTGAATCCATCTAATTCTCTTATCATCTAGTCTACATCTCTTTATCTTCTCCAGAGTATAATTTATTAACAAGCCTTGTTAAGACATAGGCAAACTATATTTAAGGCATCCCCCTCATCTACCAATTTAGTAACAGTGTTAATAAAAAAGTCTCGGAGGTCAGCATGGCATGACCTGTTCTAGAAGAAGCTGTGCTGGCTTCTTGTAATCATCATTTTCCTTTCTAGATGTTTTCCATCCATTGCTTTAACTCATTTTTTCATAGTGAGAATGGGAAAGGAAAAGTGTGTAGTCACTTCAGGAGTCATCTCAATAGTTATTCTTAAGTTTAGCCAAGACCAGACATCCCCAAGGGTCGCCTTCCTGGGATCCTATCAAGCAAGGGACCCTGGAACATTCTCTGAGTCTGCTTTGACCTGCCCTCAGCCAGAACCCAATATGTGGCCCAGCACGGTTTTTAACCATTCCTATGTTTTGTTGACATAGAGAGCTCTCGGTAAGGAAATTCTCTTCAGCAATGGAGAGCAAAAACTTCTCCATAACTTAGTCTTAGAAAGTTTACTGGGACATTGAAGAGTTAAATGACTTGCCCATGGTCATACAGTAAGTCCATGCTGGAGTCAGAGTTAAACCTAAGTCTCCTGAGCCTAAGGCTATATTATTCTGTCATGTTACCTTTTAAAGTCCCCCATTTTATTGGGGCTTCATGAACTTGGTGCATTCTCATGAGCATGAAAACAGATGTCTCTGCCTCTTTCTTCCTAGATCCTGCTGTTATCTTCCAACACACCTCCTGCCAGTTTCTGTTTCCTCTCCCCTTCCCCAGGATGAAAATGTAGGTTCTTACCTGTGGCACAGAGAGCTCAATGGAAAAATTTTGGTCCTGGAACAGAAGTGACTGTGCTGCCACATAAGTTTCCATGTTCTCAACTGGGTGGGAGAAGATGGGCAGGGATCCTATTCCATTGGACCTCCCAAAACCTGTAGGATTATGAGATGAATCTTGGACTGGGCTGATGACCACAGTCATCCCCTACCCAAGCCTGTGGTGGTTATGTGGGGTATATTCCATAGCCAGCCCAATCTTCTTATGCTAGGATATTCCACTCCTGACTCCAGGAATCCCCAACACTAGTGAGTCTCTAAATCTTTGAATCCCAAACCTAAGAACGCAAAGGTATTGATGTTGCGGTTTTCTGATCCTAGGAACCTAACCTTCCAATCCCAAGAAATTCCCCAAACCTGAGAAATTGTTGAACCCAGAGAGTTTCCCCTCCCTTTCCCCTCTTCTCCCCCTCCCTCCCTGCCCTGCCAACCTCAAGAAAAGACGTAATTCCTGGGAACTCCTGAACCTTGTCAATGACCATGTTTGCCTGTTCATGTAGCTATGGGACTCATGTCTTCCATTTCTTTCCCTATGATATATCTAAAGAAAAATTGGTCCCTGACTTTGGCACCTAAAGTCCGGAAGGAGGGGTAAAGGATTTAGGGCAAAATGATATTTAGGAGACATAAGGACTCAAGACATGCACTCCTAGGAGGAGGGATCGAAAACTCTTCCTCCCTACTCTGCCCCCATCACCCTTTTCCTATACAAGAGATGAGATACTGCTGAAAGAGTTGGGGGAGTCCCACACCTGGGTGGAAGAACAATGAGCCTCAAGTGACAAGCACCTGGCTTTCAGTTTAATGCGGGAAGACTAGGCTAGTACCTTTGGTCCCCTGGACATGCCCCATTGTGGCTGACCAGCCTGGATACCACATTGTCAGAATCTAGAAGGCCATATCACCTCTGTCAGGGAGGACACCAGCTGTCACATTTCTCTCCAGATTAAGGACTTTAGCCTTGGTGACTATCATTACATAAGAAGGGTTGGTCATGGAGGTGATACAGACAGGATGATGTTTGCTTCTGGGAAAAATGTGGCTGTGGACCCTGGTGAGTACCACTTCTTCCGTTTTAGTCTGATAGTCTCCATGTCTCCCACTCTGATAATGTGATGCCCCAGGGTTCCTCATGGCTGTGTTATAAAGCATGACATAAACAGCCTAGGTACGTGATAGCTCAGGGCTCGGAGCATGTGCATAAGGGCTCAGTGTGTGTAATGGTTTAGGGACTGAAGGGAGTGATGACCTAGACCTTTAGACTATGTGAAG
The DNA here is from genome assembly GCF_028372415.1 of Notamacropus eugenii. NCBI lineage: Eukaryota > Metazoa > Chordata > Mammalia > Diprotodontia > Macropodidae > Notamacropus > Notamacropus eugenii. Next base: position 81,511,794 of record NC_092875.1, read on the forward strand.
ATCCAAACTTTAGGGAACATGCCAGTCCAGGGCTCAAGGTGGGGACTAGCTCACTTCTATTCTTCCTCACTTTCTTACCTGCTGTCATCCCTCGGTAGTTCCCACCTTGTCTGCTCCTGGTTTGGGGATGCTGAGTCTTAGTGAAGGAAATACTCAACTTGAATTAACTTCATTCATTATAGATTTATGCCATAGCATTTAAACTGGGTCCTCACTCTGAATTCATATTTCTAACTTTTCTTTTGTCACTATAATAGAGGTCAGATCTTCAAGTTAGGAAAACCCAGGTTTGAATTACGCCCTTAATATATACTGGCTGTGTGCCCCTGGGCACATTGTTGTTGCAGGCTGATCTCTAACATAATAATTTGCAGAGAAAATATCAACCTGCATTGATGGAGGGAGTTACTCCCAGGATTGCCTTCTACCAGTAAAATGAATCCTGACACCATCTCTAGCTTTATTCCCTATAGCAGTATAACTTATTTTTCTCCTTTACCCTCTCATCAGCCCACAACTCTCACAGCTTTAGGAGACATCTCAGCATTCTGTTTCCCTAAGGAGCCTGAGGCCCTCCTATAGGGGTGATGTCCCTCTTGGTCCTCACTCTTGTGCTCATGCTTTTTTAGCTTCATCATATACATCCACCCTCTGACCAAAGAATAATGTTTGCTAAGATGTATCCAGCAGTTTAAGGTCCACAAATGACTTTACATACAGCATCTTGTTTGAGCCTCATAAGTGCCCTGTGAGGGAGGTACCAGTGGTATTGCCTCCTCCTCCTTCTTATAAATAAGAAAACTGAGCTTCAGAGAGTTGTATTGATTTGTCCATAATTATACAGTTGATAAAAAGGGCAGCCAGTGGCTTAGTGGACCTCTAGAGTACTGGGCCTGGAATCAGGAAGACCTGAGTTCAAATCCAGCCTCAGATACTTCGTTGTCCTGTGATGTGGGGGAAGTCATTTAACTTCTCATTTCCTGACAAAATGGATGTACTTGAGAAGGAAGTGGCAAACCACTCCTGTACCCTTGCCAAGGAAACCCCAAATGGGATCACAAAAGGTTGATCACAACTGAAATGACTGAACAACAACAACACACAGTTGTTAAATGTCAGAGTCTGGATTTTAACTTGCAGTTTGCTCTTCATTTCAGGAAAGTCATTTTGGTGGTTGTTGAGAATAAGCTTGAGTGGTGAAAAACCTAGGGCAGGGAGACCCAAAGAGAGTGCTTCATAGTAGTCTTTCTTGACTCTTAAGTCTAGCACTCTTTCTAATTCACTCTGACCTTGAGCAGTCGCTAGTGCAGCCTCTGCCATTGAACCTGTCTTCTCCTGACTCCTCCAGGGCCTTGCTCCATTTCTAATGTGTCCTGTACTCTTACCTCCTTCCCTCTGATGATGAACTTGGGTCTTCCCAAATCCCTTGACCTTAATTACCACCCACTTCTATGGCAACACTCCTCTCCCCTTCACTGCCAAAATTCTAGGAGTTGTCATTACTCTCTAGTCACTTTCTCCCCAAGCTCTTCCCTCTGTTTTCCATACTCCTCCCCTCTGCACAGTGAATTCTCTCAGTGACTTCCTAACCACCAAATCCAGAGGCCCCCTTCAGTCTCCATTCTCCTTTGACCTCTTTGCAGCTTTTTACGCAGACTATCAGTCATAACTGAACACCCCTTCCACTGTCCTCCAGAAACACTATATTATCTTCATTTTTCACTCTCCTTTCTAATTGCTCCTTCTCCATCTCCCTCTCTGGACCCTCTTTAGTGTGAATACTCCTTAAGGATCATTCCAGTACTTTTTTCTCTTGTCCTCCTTTGTCAATCTCCTTCACTTCTTGGCTTCACTACCGAGACCCCGCTGATGACTCACAATCTGTATCTCCAGGCCTTTACTTCTCTTACTGGTCCATCAAACTGAACATGTCGAAAATGGAGCTTATTCTCTTTTCTCCCATTTTTGGACAAATTTCCCTTGTTTGGCTGCTATTCAGTTTACCTCTTCTCCTATCTTGGAAGTGACTGTTAGTTCTCCAGCTCTCTTCAGACTTACAGTGAATTAGTCACCAGGTCCTGCCATTTCTGCTTCTACAGTTTTTATTCCTGTCAGCACCTCTTCAATCTTATTGTCATTTTGCTAGTAAAGGCTCTAATTATCATTTTCCTAGATTGTTGAGATATTCCCCTGGTATATTTTCCCACCTCTGCTCTCTCTTCTACATCACAATGCAATCACCAGAATAATCTTCCACATACATGGAAGATTTTACACACACACACACACACACACACACACACACACACACACACACACACACACAGAGTCATTTCACTTCTCTGTTCAGAAATTTTTAGTGACTTCCTTTGGTCTCCCACATGATATCCTAACTCTGTTGTTTGGCATCCAAGGCCTTCCACCATCTGATGTCACCCTGATCTCATTTTACTCTCTTCCATAAAGTCTAAGCTCTCATCAGTCTGACCTACTCATGGCCCTCTGAACATACCATCTCATTGTTCACTTTTTTGCATTCCTTCAGGTTTTTCCATATGTGTTCAATAACTTCTCAATGTCCCTTTCTTGGTATGTTGAATTCTTGCCCACCTTTCAAAACCAAATTCAAATTCTACCTTGTCCATTTATCCTTCCTTGAAGCTCCTATTCCCCAGTGACTTCACCCCTCAGACTTCAGACAGCAGATTGTTTTGTACCTTTCTAATGTACTCATTGTACATAACGTACTAATTGTATATTGTAATTAACTCTGTGTATGCCTTGTTGCTGTGTTTGTCCTTCGTTTGCGAAGGGGACCATGACACCAGGGAGATGATGACATGACTTGCACCTGACTCTCATTTGGGTGAGGGAGGCTGTGCAAGGTCACCAGCCTCACTTGCTCCTCCAGAGTCATCTGGATCCAGTGTCCAGATATTCGTTACGATGACTGGAGATGGTCCAGGTGCAATGGGAGACCCTGGCCCTTTTCAGGTAAGGTCTCTTCAGGATCTCACTTTGAGTGAGGTAACACCCATTCACTGAATAGTCCTCTTTAAGAAGCGAGTCAAGGGATGGCCCCTTTAATAAAAACATCAAACGGGGAAGGGAAGACCCTCAAGGTTGATGTCCAAAAGAAAAAGAGTTTGTGCCTAAAGCCCCTACTACACTCTCAGCTTTGTGAATGTGGGTACTATATATCATCAAAACATTTTATCTCCTTCAGCACATAACATAAAATTGGTATACATTTTAATAATGAAGAAAAGAAGAAAGCCAGGGTTCAGAACCTGTCATAGCTTCCTAGGGGCTGAGAAGAAGAATAAGCCAAATTTTAGTGTCTGTGCTAGTGCCAAGCTCAGAGTATGTAATAATCTAGGAATTGGAATGTGTGATCACCTGGGAAAAGAGTGGAGTAACTCATGTTCAATGCTTGTGATAGCCCATGACACAATAACCAGGAATAACCAAGTGGCCAAAGTGTATGTGATAATCCATTGCTCAGAGTACATGATATCTTAGTGACTGAGATAAGCCATTGTTTAGGGCATGATTTCCCTTGGACTCAGATTCTGAGATGTCTCTTGGTTCAGTGTGTTTGATAGCTCAAAACTAAGGGTACATGTGATAAAACAACACTTAAAGCATGCTGTAGGATGCCATGCTGGGGGAAAGTGTATGCGAATACCCAGCATGTGTGAAATACCCCCTTCTCTAGAGGAAGCTCATAATGTGGGCTTATTTTCCTCAGACTGTAAGGTCTCATCATTGATTCCTAATTAAGCCAAGATACCTTTCTCCCCTCACCTTGACCTTTTTCTCTTTTACCAGGGGAACCAGGACCTGAGCAAGGGAACCAGGTGTTCCTGGGACTGCTAGGCTTGAGGCTGTTATTGATGAAGACTGTGGCTATCAACATCCTGTTCACCACTGTGGTCTTGATCTTTTGATGTTCCTCCCTCCCATGAAATTATCCTATTAATCCTTGTCTATTATTTGCTCCCTCATATTTCCATCTGTCTTTCCTCCCCAGCCCCCATTCATACTCAGCTTCTTTTTTCTCAGTCTTCTCCCTGACCCTTCATCTCCCCCTACCCTAATCTTACAATCTCATGCCACTTCCCCATGGCATTCAGAATCTTCTCTGCCTTCAACCCCTCTGATCCCTTAGACTCTTCTTTATTTTCCAAGTCTCCTCTCTTGCTTATTATTCTTTCTATCCCTGTGATATCCCTTCTGTGGGTGGAAAAGGGAAATAAAGAGAAGGGAATAAGTTGCCTCAAGACAAGTTTTGCCTTTGACTCCCTGACTCTCGACTTCTGACATTTGCTTCTCCAGAAGCCTGGGAAACAAAGTTCTGGGAGACACCATTTGGACCCTGTCATGACCAGTTGAGTCCCAGAATGATCTCAGTGAGCTCAGTCACATTCATTTCCCCTTAAGATTCAAAATAGTCAATCCTCAGTCTGCGTCCCCTGAAATAGTGTATTCTTTTCTTTAGAGATCAGAATATGGAAGTGGGAGTGGGGGACCAGATATTCACAGCCCACATTCTCCAGGTTTCCACACTTTGGGCAACAGCAACAGTTCCCACCATTACCCTTTTCCTATATGAGGCTTATTTTGAGGTTGTGACCTCCAGTTCATGTTCATGGGATTATGGCATGTGGGCTGCTTGGATTCAGTAGGAGTTATATACAGTGACAGAAGTCAGACTGTGAAGTTTGGGGACCCATGGGAGAGAAAATTGACCTCATCGTTTTCCAGTATCTACCTTCTCTTACTATATCCCTGGGAAGGTCACCATCCTCCATTCTTATAGGTGAGGAAGGAATCACATGGGGGAGGAGTCTTAATTTGTAGGTCAAATATAGGGAGAGACTTCTTGGTGGAAGATCTCCTTGAGCCCCTAATACTGTCTATGTCCTATACCTCTCCCCAGGGCTATTCCTGAAGTAAGGGTTATCAAGATACTTTAGGACACAACTCAGAGCCTAGATTTCCTTGAGATGCAACTGAGTCTAATCAGAGTCCTGTGTACCCTCAAAGATCAAATGTTAGTGTGGTGTGAACCACTGTTTCCCTGGTAAGAGAGGAAATAGAAGGAGGCCCCAGGGAGTACACACTTCTAGAAGGAATCCAGGAGGCCCAAGGGGTCCAGGAAGAGACAAACCGTAATGGGAGATAAGGACCAATGACCAAGAATGGGAATGGATAGGACAATTCCTCAGTCTGTAAGAGAAAAGAATAAGGAAACGACTTCGAGGTCTGGGACTTAAGCTTAACCTCAAATGCTGACACTCCCTGAGAAGGAAAGAAGCAAGCTTTTATGAAGTAATTGCTATGTACCAGGAATCATATTGAGCTCTGGAGATGCAAATATAAGCAAAGAAAGGAAGTGCCTGTCCTCAAGTTCACATTCTAGTCAGAGAAGAAAACACACAAAAAGGAGCTAATAAGGAGGAAAAGGAAAGAATGAAGACACTCAAGGGCACAGTTTTGAAGGACGGAAGCCAGGAACAGGGCCAAGGGAACAACAAAGGCCTGCCTGAGTCCCTCCACGAAATGGAGACTCCAAGGGGAATTCACCAATGGGAAAAGAGGGTGGGCCCCATAGAGACATATCCCAGGTTGAAAAGACTGCAGGCACATTAGGATGTTACAGGGTGGGGAGGCCCCAGGTGCTAACGGAAGGCAGTGCTGGGACATTGTTTTGAAGACCAGAAGCCAAGGAGAGACCCCTTGGTCACAAGTGTGAGGAAACAACAACAACAAAAACCACAAATGAGCAAAGAAGTGTTCATGGAATAAACTGAATGAGTGAGATGATATCAGAGGAGTCTGGGTCATAAAACTGACTCATCATCTTCCCTGAGCTCATATCAAATAAATTAGTTGTCTGAGGCTCATGGACGGTGAAACCTGCCAAACTTTTGTGTGGATATCAACCTACAATGATGAGTTCATATTGAGACTGCCATGCTGCCTCTATGGGCAGTGACAATGAAGGTGGGGAATGAGATGCTGGGGTTATGGACATGCCAGCATCTTCCTTGTTCATGCTTCCTCCCTGTATTCTGAGCCTACTTCTTCCCCCCCTCTCGGCCCCCCATCCTTATCCCATGCCATTCATTCTCAAGCCTGTGCATTAAAGGTTGTTCTCAAGACTCCTGGCTCAAATATGTGAGACCCACATCCCATCCCCCAGTTCCTCTTGTATACCTTCCTTGCCCAATCCTGCTTGTGGGGAAAAAATTGCCTTCACAGATTGGGGCTTGTGGCAGCTCAGGAGTCACTAGGTAGATAGCAGGAAGAGGCAACTTGGTAGAACCCAAAAGGAATGCAGACCTACCTAGCTTTCGATTAAACTGATAGGGAGGGGCTTCCCACAAACGTATAAGGGCCACTCTACCCACTCTTGTTCAATTTCTCATCTCTGAAAGGATAATAATAATTAACATTTACATAGCACCTATGTGCCAGGCACTCTTCTAAGCACTTTACAAAGATTACAACCTGAGAGTTAGGGGCTATTTTCACCCTCATTTTACAGATGAAGAAACTGAGTCGAATAGCTGTCAGGTGACTTGCCCAGGGTCCCCCAGTTTCAGAGGTCGCATTTGAACTCAGGAATTCCTGACTCCAGGCCCTGTACTCTATCCCCTGCCCCACCTCCTTGTCCTAATCCTTGTGCTATCTGTTTTATACCTGGGTGGTCAATAAGTCCTTCATTCTGGTACTGCTGCTTGAGAATGATATCCACAGCATCTTATTTCAGGAACCACTTGCTTTCATACCCAGACTCCTAGGGGTACCTGTACCAGGTAAGATCCTTGTTAGAAACAAGTGTCAGAGTTGGCAGGATCATGTGCAATGGCCAGAGAGGAAGTTCAGAAAGAGCGGCAGTCAGGAAGACATGACCTGTCCCCTCCCTCTGAAGCTAAAATGGCTTAATATGGCCCCTGGAATCTGATCACACAAGAACTATGGGACCTGTGAGACAAATTCCAACTTGGGATTGGGAAGGATGTCCCCACTGAGCCTGAGGACAGAGATAGATGCATATAAAAAGATAGGAACCTACAAGGACTAAACAGTGGAAGGGAGACTGTCCCCTGTCTGGTCTTATTGTAATAAAGAAGCAAGAGAGGAAATAGCCTGACTTTGCTAGGATATAAAGGAGGAAAGGGTGACAGGAGCTTTCTCTGAACTGCCTGTAGGCTCGGTGACCCCCACTTAAACCCTCTGGAAGCTGGGTCTTCTAGAGCTGAGTTTGGGTAACCATAGGATATGGAAGGTAAGATCTACAGATAGTGTGTGGTGGGTGGGCAAACTCCAATCTATCACCCACTCTGCTGCCAAAGTGGAAGTCTGACTCTGACCTTCCCACCTCCCAACTCAATAAACCCCAGTGCCTCTTTATAACCTCCAGGATCAGATATAAAATGTTCCTTTTGGCATTTAAAGCTCTTTATAACCTAAACACTTCCTACCGTTCCAGCCCTTTTTACTTTAACTTTCCTAAGTATATTCTACATCCAGAGACAACAGTCTTCACACACTCCACCCCACTTCTCTACTCCCCATCCTTTCACTGACCTTTTTGGTCCTACCTATTCCCTCCCTCTGTAGCAAATGACTGTTTTCTGAAATTGCTTTCCATTTACATGGTATATGGTAAAGTAGTTTGCATGTTGTCTTCTCCCTTAGAATGTGAGCTTCTTGAGGGGAGGGACTGTGTTTTGGCCTTTCCTTGTATTCTTGGTGCTTAGGACAGCCCCAGGCATATAGTCAATGCTTAACAAATGATTTAATAATTGACTGAATGGAAACTCCACACAATCATCCTGGGTTGGAGTATGGGGCACTCCATTTTGTAGTTTGGTACAGACCTTTCAAAGCTCCTTTTCTTTAATCCAATGGGAGGAAGCCTACCTAACTGTCATCCCCAATCTAGCCTATAAGGTGGGGTAGGTACTAAAAGTCAAGTTCTGAGGAACTGGGTCAGTTACAAACCATATTCCTTCAGTGGTCTTGGGAGATGCTTCTCAAATGGCTTCTTTGGCCACAATGGTGCTTGTTAAGTTAACCTTACTGACAGTGATTTGAAGCACCTGAGAGTCCTGACCACTAACCCCTTGATGCCATGGTAGGTTCAACTAATTACTTAAATGTGGCCCCAGCAAGGGGATATATCCTGTTCCAGTGTAGTTACAATGGCTCCCAAAGTGGGACTTTCCCCAGGAATCTAAACCAGGTTGGTAAACTGATCTACAGATATGGGCTGCCTCCCAAAAGAATTTCTGAAAGCAACCCAGCAAGCCCAGAGACCTCCCTGGCATAGTTGAAATGATCTAGGGCCTCCTGCCTGGGGCTTCCATCTACCCTTACTTGTGGCCAGCCCTGGGGAGATTTAGGACCTTGTGCTCATGAACTTAAGGAACTTAGCTCAGGCAGATTTAGGGCACCAGGCCCTAAAGATGACATTATCTGGGGCAAAAGGACCCTCTGCAAGCTATGAATGAAATAGATCCTCTCCTATGGGAGCTAAAGATTTCTTTTTCAGGTTTTAATAAAACCTGAGACTCCTTAGGAGCAGCTAGGTGGAGAAGTGGACAGAGCTCTGGTCCTAGAGGCAGAAAGAACTGAGCTCAAATTCGACTTCTTGGGGTTGTCAGAAGGATTAAATGAGATAATATTTACTACTTAGCACTGGTTCTTGGCACAAAGGAGTCCCTTAATAAATGCTTGTTGCTTTCCTTCCTAAGGAAGAAATGGATAGGAAGAATTTTAGCACCTTGGTGTGGAGGCTCTAGTGGCTCAGGGCAGGGGGAGGAGAGGCCAAATGCTCCTGCTCCCCCCAGTCCTCTTACCCTTTTATCCAGACTTAAAGAGGTTGAGGGAAGAGTATGGCCCATAGGGCAGGGGTCAATGTCTTCCAAATTGACTAGTGCATGGCTCTATCATTCTTTTTTTTATTTTTCTTTTTTTTCAGTGTAAAATTGCCCTTTTTCTTAAAGACCTGGACATTTTAAGACAGAAGCTTTGCAAAACATTACACAATTTTTTTTTTTATTAAATGAGAAACAATCTTATTTGTTATATCATCACATTGCTAGTCAGAGAAATGCTGCAGTGATGAAGAAAGTTAATGCTGGATCAACCAAAGTCCTCATTTCTGCAACACTCATTTACAAAGAAATTATAGTAATGTTCACCACAGCCCAACACAACATTCTTGGTTTTCTTTCTAAAGAAGTCCCCCCAATATTTTCTTCTGATGGGGTATTTTACTACATAAATTATAGTTCTTCCTTTTTACAATTCACTCCAAACTGTATGGGATGTATCACACTAAAACTTCTAAAACTGTTAGAGAATCCTTCACACATCATCATCATCTGATGTGTCACTGCTGCTTGTCTCTGTGTCATCATTCCCAAAAGTGGGTTTGAAAATGCTGTTTTTCCAGGGTCCAAACTCGAAGTCCCAGATCAGGCCATTTTTCAAAATACCATGTTTTCTAAGACCGTTCTTCTGTAACTGTTCACTAATGACTCGGAATTCCCTCATCTCATCCTATGTTAAGGGAGCACATGTGTCATCATTTTCACTGTCTTCCTGCCAAGCCATCTCCTTTAGCAACTTATGTTCTGCCTCAAGTGAACTTGAAAGGACATCAGCTTGTGGAAAGGTAAAAGACCAAATGATCTCTTGGGAAACCATGGAGGCGCTGCCATCTGCTTGAGAAATTTCATTTTCATCAAATTTCAGTTTATGTCGCCTTCCTGGTGAGTGTTGTTGCTATTATGCAAATTAAATGAGTCATCATCCTTTTCTGGTCCAATATGACTTCCATCTTCATGTTCTTCCTCCACTCTGTCCCTTTTCAAAGCTTTTAAGAATTCACTCTTCTTATCAGTGGGCATTCGAGTCAGTTTGGTTAGATGAGGCTGATTGAGTTTGTCCACAGGAGAAGAGGAATTTGAGAGATTACACTCTTTAACTGAATTTGTTGATACACTAAAATTCCTGGCAGTTGATTTGAAGGCATTGAATTTGCCAATGCTGTACGTAGACTCATGAGGACAAGGAGTTCCAACTTTATTTTCTTTGGTTTGGCTTTTCCATTGTGTAGGCTTTGTAGGTGGAGCAGCAGTTTTAGGGCCTAGTCCTTTATAAACAGTTGGACCAGTTCCATTTTTCACTGGCTGAGAATGAAGATTTCCTATTGCAGGGAATCCAGATACCTGTAAATCTCTTGTACCAGCTTTTTTAATGACCAGTCTTCTTGGAGCTCTAGATTTAGGATTCAGAGGATATTCCCATACACCTGCAGCTAAAGATTTATTTTGATTTGTCTCTCTCTCTCATATTCAGGATTTAAAGATGGAAAATCCTCAGCCTCAAATTATTTGTATTTTTCCTTGTCTTCTTTTTTCCCAGTTTCATTGTCAGGGGTATTGTTTTCATGCAGTCCTTGGCTTTTTCCAGAATGGAAAGCACTGCTTCAGGAACTTCGGGAACTTCTACCATGGTATCCCCCTCGATGGTTTATGTTTTCAGCACCATTTCTTCCATGTGCAGGCCATCCAGTTTTTTCTTTCCTTCCAAAGTTTCCAAAGTTAGGACATCCAATACCAGAATTAAAGCCATCTGAAGAGTTGTGTCATCTATGATTGACATAAAAATGATTCTCTGTCCACTGGAAGTTTTCAGAGTGTTTCTCAAAATTCAGTGATGACTTCTGTGTTCCAGAAATCCCACTGGAATTTCTATCCTTTGTTGATGATGGAGTAGGAAAATTAAGCCAGGCTGGAGCAAAGTCATACTGCGCCTTTTAGGTCCAGTCCCTCCAACTCACTTGAACAAAGTTCCAACACCTTATAGCAAGCCCAAAACCCAACAGGACTGTACAGGAAGATGTTTGTTTTCTCTCTGGAATCTTCATTCTTTTCAGTTTTCTTTTAAATTTTGTATCCTCTGAAATGATATCCAAGTTCCTTGAAGGTACCTGACCTTTGGCTATTTGACATAGAGCTACTTCAAGTTAACTACCCATCCTTTTGTTTTAAATTACTCATATGGCTATTTCCAAAATTAGTCTTGCATTTAACAATGTAAAATTTTCAGAAACCTTTCTTCTTTATTATCTGGTGTACATGTCACTGTCATAAGCAACCACTCAGATGAAATAAAAGTTTTGTAACACAAAAAGTAAAAAGCAAAAAGCAGATTTCACATCTGAAGTGAAGAGCCTTCCTAAGCATCAGCGTATGCAGAGAGACAACAGCTATCTCAATACCACGACACTGCTGGTTAAGGGCAACATTTTAGAAAATATATTTACACTTAAATAGAAGAAGCAAAAGACTTCTGGATTCTATTATCTCTTCATCTAGAAAAGAGGATGCATGGCAAAGTGAGAAGGGTGGACTTCCAAATACCTAAAATTTATAATAATGGTAAAAATATCTGCCATGAAACTTCAGCAATGTTTAAACAGTATTTTGAAACTGTTTAAATTATTCATTACACAGATTGAACATATCTTACAGTTCTGGCTTAAGAACATTAACTAAAATAAAAAAAAAATCAGCAAAATTCTTCCAGGTGAACTGCTTTAACCCTTAAAACAACTTGTTATGAACCCAGATACTGAAGTGTCTGTATTCCTGTGGTGAAGCAGTAAAATTGTTCACTGTTGTCAACTCACTTCCCAGCTGTTTCTTGCCAGTTTTGATAAACTTCTGGGTCAAAAAATACTTGGTCATCATAATTCCAATTAATGACCACTCCAAATATCCAGGGGATTTTTTACAGAAATAACTTTCTGCCCCATCAGAGGTGTCCCTGGTTCGGGGGTGTCGCTGCACTCAGTCCCAGGAGGAAGTTTTCGGTACCTTGAATAATCCCCTTTTGCCCCTTTTCTCTCCCTCCACAGCTCCCAAATGGCCCTGGTCCTATCATTCTTGTCAGGAAGTCTTATGCTAGGGTAGTGGTGAAATAGGATGGAGGCATAGAAAACAAATGTTCCCAGGACTATTGGATATAGGATCACAAATTGCAATGATCTAGGGAGATCTAATCTAAGACATGGGGGAAGTGGGTAGTGGAGTGGGATAGGATTCCTGTACAATTAGGATGATTTGGAAGAGTGGACACCTTTAGATCTATAGTCAGGACTCACATGATGGCTGGACACTGACCATTTACCTGAATTTTAGTGGAGATGGCTATCAACTTTAATTGATTATTGCATCATCAACACCATCTCTATGTGGTGTTTTAAGTCTTGCATAAGCTTGCAAAGCATTTTTACAGTTACATTATTTCCTATGACCGCTAAAAATATTATTTCATATAATCCCCATGACAACCCTGTGAGGTGTTATTACTATCACTATTTTACAGGTGAGCAAATAGCCTGAGAAAACTTGCCCAGGGTCACACATCTAGCAAGTGTCTAAGGTAGGATTAGAACTCAAGTCTTACTAGTTCCAAGTCTAGTATATCTATCCCCTGTACCTCCTAGATGCTAGATAATTTAAATAACCAGGAGACTCTCCTCGTTGAGTTGATAGGTTATCAAACCCCAGGGGGTTCTCCGTAAGTAGAACTTAGGCAAGAGACACTGGATCTGCTGACTTCTACCCTAGTCCCCAGTGCAAAACAGTACTACATCTTGAAGACAGAAAAGGACATCACTGCATTAACTGATGAGGTGAACCAAGCTGGGATCTTGTTATAAGCCAATTCCTTTAACACCATACTGGGGGAGGTAGAAAGCTAGTAGTATATCACTATGGAACTAAGCAAGGTGGCGCCCACACTTTCTGGTTTTCTGGAGCAGTCTCTAGCTTGAGAGAGTGTGTCCAAAGTTTTTAGAGAATGATATGAGGTCACTGACCTACCTAATGTGTTCTTGTCTTTCTGGGCATATCCCTACAGTAAGGGGAGAAATAGATCTGAAAGAACTCCATGAGTTGATCTACCCATGAAAGCCACCAGGTGGCACACTAATATTGAAAAACATCAGCTCTTTTTCATTAACTTATGGGCTATTTGACCTTAGCAGAATCATATCTCAGCAACCTTTTCCTCCTATCGCCTTCCCTATATAGCCTATGGGTATACCTGAATTTCCATCATTTTCCTAATTTGTAACTCATTTTTGCTGCATCTTATTTGGTCCTTGGTCTATTCTTCAATCCTTGGCATGAACCCAGTAGGACTGTTTAATCTACATCTAGGTTAAATGTTTACTAAAACAAATAGAAAGCGATACTACACGATTTAAGAAAAAGAAGCTCCAAAGGCAGCCCCAGCTGAATTCCATGCCTCCCTTCTCTGCTTTGCCTTTGCTCAGGCTCTCTCCATCAGCAGACATAAGCAGACTAAAAGACCATGTCGTTTTTAGCTCACTGCATTCACCTCCCTCCATCTCCTGAACCTGTGATCTCCTTAAACTCCCTGTCCCTAGTAGGTGAAGCCACTGCTTGATGATGTCATGCCTAGTTAGCTTTCTTTCAGTCACCAATGTGAACACTGAGAGCTTAGATTACTGGAAGTGTGAGCAAATAAAAGCCCCAAAGAGAGAGATGCCTCATTTCATTAGAATTTCCACTGGAGCTTGAGACCTCTCTAGACCCTACAAGAAAGGCTCTTTATGTTAGCATTCCTTGTGGCTATTCAGATCCACACTTCTGTGTCCCTTTGGAGCCCAACAATTCAGACAGCATAGAGGAAACATGTCAGATCTTCACAGTGGGTAGCTGTTGTACATATGCTGTACAAGCATAATAAATAGCCTAAAAGACATGGGAATGTTAGGTCACTGTGCATGTTCTAGGCAGAGAGTTGTCCAGTTTGGTCAGAATGTAGTGTATGAATAGGGGAGTAATATAAGACAAGGTTGGACAGGGAGAAGGAGAAAGTAACAAGTTCACTCACCAGGCAACATTACCTTTTCTTTAAGTAGAGTTCAAATTTGCCCCTGTGCAATTCCTACTTGTGAATCCTTGCTATCTGGGCCTAATTTATGTAAACAATTATTACCAAGTCCCTGCTAGTGGCACAAGACTATGCTGGGCAAACAGAAAAACAACAGCTTGGTCCTCTTAGTGCTCATATTCTTCTGGGGGAGACTATCATCACAGATCAAGGTAGTGAAATATAGGGCGTAAGGAGAAGACAAAGGAGAGATCTGAAAAATAGCCCCCTTTCTAGCTATTATTTCCCTGCTTCTCTGCTGAGGTTTTACATTATTCATTTGGAGTCACTGAAATCAACTGGATTTTTGGTGATTTTCTCCAGTAGTATTCAGGGGCTCTGAAGTAGAAGAGAAACCAGGGAAGGAGAATTCAAGAAAAGAAGAAGCAGATTGGGAACAATGGGAGTTTCCCCAAGTGAACTGAGTAGACTTGGGTTGTAAATTCCATGAGGGCTTGCTTCTATGCCTCGTCCATGTCTCATATCTCCCTCAAAGCCTTGTCCAATGGTAGGTACGCAATAAACGTTTATTGAAAAGAAAGTGGCTCAGCTCATTAACTTGATCTTGTCCACTCCCCCCTTCCCATTCCTTACCTCACCCCCTCCACCATGGCCTGGAAGAGTTATATGGTACAGTGGATAAAGTGTTAGATCTAGGTCCTGAAGACCTGAGTTCAAATCCAGCCTCAGATACTTACTAGCTGTGTGACCTTGGACAAGTAAGTCACCTGAGGTCTTAATGCCTCAATTTTCTCATCTGTAAAATGGGCATCACAATAGTACCTACCCCCCAGGATTATGAAGACAAAGTGAGATAACGTGTGTGTGGTTGGTTGGTTGGTTGTTGTCCTTCATCTTTGAAGAGGACCAAAATGACATCACCATGATAAAGTGAAATTTCAGTGTGTCTGACTGTGACTGAACAGACCAATACAAGCTCGTAATGCTCTACCACAGGTTGGGTACAGATAATGTGTGTGAATATTTGGGGTGGATATTCCAAATTTGCGCATCTTACATTTACTTTGTGCTGACTCAATTCTGCTTTGCTCAAAGAGCACAGCACCCTTTCTGATGTGGGCACATCATGCTGAGCAGTCCTGTGCCAGTGTATCCCACATTGCACAGTCAAATCCAAAGTTCTTGAGAAAGACCTTGAGAGTGTCCTTGTATTGTTTCTTCTGACCACTATGTGATTGCCTACCTCAAGCTAGCTCTCCATAAAATAGTCTTTTGGGCAAGCGTATAGTTGCATTCGAACAATGTGGCCAGCCCATTGGAGTTGTGCTCTCTGGAACATAGTTTGAATACTTGGCAGTTCAGCTCGAGCAACGATTTCAGTGTCTGGTGTCTTATCCTGCCAGATGATCCTCAGAAGGTTTCTAAGACAGTTCAAATGGAAGCAATTCAGTTTTCTGGCATGGAGCTGGTAGACTGTCCATGTTTCACAAGCATATAACAATGAGGTCAGCTTTGAAAACCTTAGTGCTATGTAAATGCTAGCCATTATTATTATGAACACTTTACTCTATGTTTAGAACATCCAGTATCCCTTAGAGCCTTTATCTCATTTACTCCAACCTGCTGACCCTCCATGTACTCTACTTAAAGAACACCTGCATTCCATTGGCAGGACCCTGGATGCTCCATCCCATATTCTACTGCAACACATCTTATCGACCCCATCTTCAGCATATCTCCTCAACAACACCTTCTCTATTCAACTATTTCACTTCATTGTTTCCACTCCATTCCATCCACTCTGGCTTATCTACTCTACCACATGCCACTATTAGCCCTCATGTACTACCATGTCCACCCAATCTCATCTACTCTTCCTTGTTCACTCTACTATATTCATACCACCTCTTCCTCTCAAACACATCTACCCCACTTGACCAGCATGGCATAGTATAAAGTGTACTCTAAAGTCACAAGCCCTGGGTTGAAATTCTACCTCTGCCTATCTGTTTACCTTGGGCATCATTGAATTTCACTGTACCTTGGTTGTATCATTTGTAAAATGAATGGGATTGGACAAATGGCCTCTGGAGTCCAATAGCAAGTATTTATGTCGAGTGTTGAGGATTTCAAATTGCTTTATGAATATCGTCTCTTTTGATCCTCATAGCAATTCTTTTGGGAGATAGGTACACTTGTTATCCTCATTTTACAGAGGTGGAAACTAAAGCAGATAGAAGTTAAGTGAGTTGTCTGGAGTCACAAAGCTAGTAAATGCCTGAGGTTGAATTTGAATACAAGTCTTCTCGACTACAAGTCCAAGGTCCTTATCCAATGCACCAGCTGGCTGCTCTAAATTTCTAAGCCTAGTACTCTATGAACCATTCCAGCTTACTTATTCCATTGTGAACGCCCCAGCCGACAATGCTCCCTCCTTCCTCTCCTTGACTCCATAGTCTGGACATGTCATCTGGACCATGGGTACCTGAGAATCCAGAGTAGCTCTTGGGCCTGTTGTGATAATGTTCTACTCCTGGATTCTGGTGTTGCTTCTGAAGGTCTAGTGTCCAAGAATCCAGTTTCCTCAGAGTCTTGGAATATAGAGAAAGAGGGACGACTGGGTTGAGGTAAAGCAAGGAGACTGCTTAGGAAGGCCAGACCTACCTTCTAATCTGTGCTGAGTTAGACTGTATAGCTATGGTGTTGACCTCAAGATGTTGATCTATGTCCCAAACATCCCCATCCTTCAGGAGACTAGGTGCACACTCCACATCACTAGAATCACTAAAGGTGAGTGTTTGAATGCCAGTAGAACTAGAAATTAGCCCTGCAGTCACAGTTATTCTGTGCTACCTTCCTTCTGCTCCCCAGGCTCCTGTTTATTTACCTCATGCTCCACTCCCTCTTTGAGAGTCCTGGGTGAGGGTGGTGTGGGAGTGGGGGTGGACGTGGGGTAGGCACAGCTCATTGAGTTCAGCTTCCTTCTTAAAAACATTCCCTATCTGGGTAGAACTTTTATCTGTGCAAATATTATCAGCCCTAGACCACAATTGCTGACCCCATCCTACCTAGAAAGCCCTGCCAGGGTCACCAGTATGTCTGTCAGGGTCCTCACTCTTCTTTCCAGTATCTACCTCCTAGGGCTATTGTTTATTCTCCCAAGTATCTGTCCTGTCTACACTGCTTCTCTCCTCTTCCTCACCCTCTGTATGGGACTGAGGCTCTAAATCAGCTTCTAGATGCCTCTGTCCCTTTCTCCTCCCTGTTATCTCTTCCCTGGTGGTAGGGTCCTGGAAGCTTAGCTTTTCCTTCTATTAGTTGCCTGACTTTTTCTCCTTGGCAACCTGGGTTGGGGTTGGAACCTCTAACTGGAATCTCTGGGCATCCACTTCTCATGGAAGTTTTGTGTAGGATTTAATCTTTTTGGTACGTGTTCTGCAGGGTCCTGGTCCAAGGTGCAGGTAGTAGAGACAGGAGGAAGGTGACATCTGAGGGCCAGTCTGTGACCCTGATCTGCAGGGCCTCTGACTTTAACTTCAAGAATTATTCCATGTCTTGTCACTGGTACCCAACTGAGAACCACAGGGAGTTCATGGCTGGCATCAGTCCCAAAACTGGCAGTATCAGACAGTACAGCCCAGAATTCAGGTCAGGGCTTTCATCAGCAGGAACAACAAGCCCAAAGTGTGTCCCTGCCCTTGCTCCAGCTGCAAAAGGAAGACAGGTAAATATTACTGCACCAGATTCACTCTTCTAGGGCCCAGGTAGAGGCCTTGACACAAATCTGGGATTAGAGCCCCAGATGCTAATACTCTGTTATGCTCTTTCTCTCTCTGTCTCTCTCCCTTCCCTTCCCTTCCCTTCCCTTCCCTTCCCTTCCCTTCCCTTCCCTTCCCTTCCCTTCCCTTCCCTTCCCTTCCCTTCCCTTCCCTTCCCTCCCCTTCCCTTCCCTTCCCTTCCCTTCCCTTCGCAGAAGAGACTCAGGTCTGCTCCTGAATTTCCTGCTTGCAGATCCTCTGTCCCTTGCACTTTACCTTGGGTCTCTTAGGCTCTCAACAGTGCATTGATCATTTGCTAGCCTGTAAGAATCCTCCTTTTCAAGTTCTTTTAACCTCTAATTTGGACCTAGGAATGGGAAAGGCTCCAAAGGTGCTGTCAAGGATGCAGTCTTCTTTAAACTTGTGTGATAATCTTGTCACCACCAAGTCCTTTGGGGCTTTTTGTACTTCAGACTTTGGTCAGCTCTGCAGTTCAGCATGTTGTGAAAGACTCAGATGAAGGGAATAAATACACATAGCAAGGAGGAGCACAAGGAGAGAAGCCCAGAGACACTTGATCCCTATTGCTGTGCTTCTCCAGAGCACCTAGGTCTCATGAAGGTCTTCTATCCATCTTCTATCCCTCTTCTCTATTTGAATTACAATGGGATTTTTCAAAGCCTGTTTTTTTTGGGAGCTATATTTCAGGAAAGCAGAAGTTAAAACTGTAAGGAAAAGAGCTAATTGTCCTAGCTTTAAAACAAATTGATGAAATAAATAAATAGGAAAGTAAGAAAATGTAGCCACCGAACCACAAGATATCTTGCAAAATACCAGTGACCAAAATTTATATTTCTTTGGACAGAGTACCCACATGTAAGGGTATGACTCCCCTGAGGACAGAAGGACCACGTGTGATGAAGGAGAAAGAAAAGAAGAAAATAACAGCAATGCTCAACTTGAATTGCAATAACTCAGAAAACAGTGGGAGACCTTGACCTTTTGAAACTAAGACTTGCAGTCAGAAAGACCTGAGTTCAAGTCTGACCTCAGACACTTACTAGCAGTTTGACCCTGGGAAAATCACTTAATATGTATTTTACTGGGTTTTCTCAGCTGTAAAATCGGGATAATAATAGCCCCTACCTCCCAGAGTTGTTGTCAGGATCAAATGATATAATCATTTTAATTCACTTGGTACAGTGTTTGGCATATAGTACTATATAAATGTTGGTTGCTACCATCATCATCATCATCATCATCATCATCATCATCATCATCATCATCATCATCATCATCACCACCACGATCATCTGACCCCAGTCTTGCCAGACTGTTACTTTCCCAGTCCTGGCTACTATAACTCTTAGTTCAGAGTAAGATTGCACTAACTTTCTTAAGTGCCACATTGAACCTGGGAGTCCATTAAGGCTCCAAGATCTATTTTTTCCTCAGGAGAATTTTTCTCTAGCCACATTTCCTCGATCTTATACTTGTGAAGTTGTTGTTGGTTTTTTTTTTTTTTTTTGCAACTCAAGTATAAGACTTTACATTTACCCCATTTCAATTCCACTGTATTAGATTTTGTTTGATGGTGTGGCTTGTCTTGTGTAGATCTTTTTGAATCCTAACTCATCAAGAATATTAGTTTCAAATAAGTTCATATCTAAACCAGGGAGAGTTAAAAAAATAGAAAGAAAATTATGGATCTATTTCTCTAATTAATTTTGATTCAAAAATTTTAAATAAAATATTAGCAAAGAGACTACATAAAGACAATATACTATACCCAGGCTGGATTTATATGAAGAATGCAGGACAGGCTTCATATTAGGAAAAGTTATGAACATAACTGACCATATCAATGACAAAACAATAAAAATTATATAATTACTTCAATGGATGCAGAAAGACCTTCTAACAAACTATAAGACCCAATTGCTGTTGAAAACACTAAAAAGCATGGGAACAAATGGAACTTTCTTTAAAGTGATAAGTACTATCTAAAACCAAGAACCAGCAGTATATATAATGGGGATAAGCCAGAAACTTTTACAAAAAAAGGTAGCCATGTAAGATATCCATCATCACAATTACTATTCAATATTGTCTTGATTAGCCTGGCAGAAGCTAGGAAGAAGCCAACATCTTACAACAAAATGAACTCAAAACAGGCATATACTTTAGATATAAAGGGTGACATCAAAATAAAATTAGTGGAACATGGAAGAATTTTCTTTTCAGATCTATGTATAAGGGAAGAATTTATGACCAAATAAGAGAGAGAGGTTCACAGGTGGTAAAATGAGATAATTTTGATTGCATACAATTAAAAACTTTTGCACAAACAAAACCAATGTAACTAAAATTGGAAAAAAATCAGGAAACTGGCGGGAAATATTTGCAGTAAGTTTTTCTAACAAAGGGTTAATTTCTAAAATTTTTAGAGAACCAAGTCAAATTTACAAGAAAAAGCTTCATTCTCCAATTAATTAATGATCAAAGTATATAAATAGATAATTTTCAGAGAAAGAAATCCAAGCCATCAATTGTCATATGAAAAATGCACTAAATCACTCATATTTGGAGAAATACAAATGAAAACAACTCTGAGTTACCACTCCAAGTTACCCCTCCACATATATTAGATTAGTTAAGAGGACAAAAAAAGAAAATGACAAATGCTGAAGAGGCTGTGGGAAAACAGGTACTCTATGTACTGTTGATTGGATTGTAAACTAGTCTAACCATTCTGGAAAGCCTTTTGAACTAAGCCCCCTAAACTGTTATATTCTATATACCCTTTAGCCAAAATACTACTAGGTCTATATCCCAAAGAGACAAAAGAAAGAAGAAAAGGACTCATTATGTTAAAAACTATTTATAGTACCTCTTTTTGTGGTGCCAATAGAAAGTTGGAAACTAAGAAGATGCCCATAAATTGAAGAATGGTTTAACAAGCTATGGTATATGAATACAATGGAATACTATTGTGCTGTAAGAAATGATGAAGGGGACAATTCCAAGACTCATGATGTAAAATGCTATCCACATTCAGAGAAAGAACTATGGAATCTGAATGCGTATTGAAGCCTACTATTTTCATTTTTTTTTCCATGGTTTTCCCCTTCTCTTCTGCTTTGTCTTTCACAACATCACTAATGTGGGAAGATGTTTAATATGATTGCACATGTATAACTGATATCATATTGCTTGCTGTCTTGGGGAGGAAGAAAAATTTGAAACTCAAAATTACAAAAAATTAATATTAAAGACTATCTTCATATGTAATTGGAAAAAAATACTATTTACAAAAAGAAAAGAAGTGATGAATGGGATGGTTTCAGGAAAAACCTGGGAAGACTTGTATGAACTAATGCAAAGTGAATACAATAATAGCAGCAATATTGTAAAGAAAATCAACTTTGAAAGACTTAGAAACTTTGAAGAACACAGTGGCCAATCACAATTCCAAGGGACTAATGAGAAAACATATTGTCCACCTTCAGAGGTGAACAATCAGAGAGCTGATTGACTCATAGGGCAAATTTAAGCATATTTTCTTCTCCTCCTATTGCCCTTCTTGATATAATGACCACATCTAACAGTAATGACTGTTATGAAAATGACAGTAATGACAACAATGACAGTAATGACAACATTCTAATTTCTATAAAAGGAAAACATGGAGGTACATTTCCTTACATGTTCTACAGAGCCAGAATTACTCATTATAACTATACAGTGCTTGACTTTATTTTTAGCATTATTTTCACTTAAATTATTGTGCAGTTGTATGCATTGTTTTCCCATTTCTGCTCATTTCATGCTTCAGCAGTTCATTCCCAAGATACGTATGTCTTTCCATTTTCCTCTGAATTCCTCATATTTTTTCTAGTGACAATAATAATCCATTGTCATATACCATAATTTGTACAGTTATTCCCCAGCTGACCACTACACACTTGGTTTCCAGTTTTTGTTTTTGTGGTTTTTTTTTGGTACCAGAAAAAATGCAGCTGTGAATACTTTGTTATATAAGGTATCGTTTCTATCTTTGTCCTTTTGGGAACATATGTCCAACAGTGGAATATCTTCCAGATAAGGAATATAAGCAGTTTAATGACTTTTCTTGCCTAATTCGAAGTAAGTTGGAGAAGTTCTCAGCTCCACCAACAATGTTTCAGTGTTCCATTCTTCCTTTAGCCCTTCCAATGCTACTTATTTTTCTTTAGTGATCTTTGCTAATTTTCTGGGCATGAGGTAAAATCTCAGTATTGTGTTAATTAATATTGCCCTTTTTGTTAGTGATTTGAAGCTGTCCTTTTGTTTGTTAATATTTTTTCCTATAGTTTCAAAAAATGATCTAGGACAGATTTTTGTTAAGATACAAAGGACTCACAGCATGCATGAACAAGTAGAGGAAAAAAACCCACGATGATATTTCATTATATGCCTTCCATGAGGTAAAGATACTTTCCAGTTACCTCATTCTACCTATTTCCCTCAGACCTGCTTGTGTTTGTCCTTCATTCTTGGAGAAGACCACAGCATCAACTTGATGACATGACTTGCAATTGACTTTGATTTGAATGGAGGAGGACTGTGCAATGTCACCAACCTCATTTTCTTCTCCTGAGTCCTCTGGGTCCAGTGGCATGATATTCATGAGGACAACTGGAGATGGCCCAGGATGCAGACCCTGACTTTTTCAAGCTTAGGTCTTATCACAATCTTATTTGAGTGAGATATACTGATGCAATGCATAGGCTTCTTTAAGTTACTCAAGTAATGGTCCCTTTAATAAAAAAAAAAAAATCAAACTGGGGAGGAAGACCATCAGAGTTCCTGGGTAAAAGCAAAACAATTACTATTTAGCTATTACATCCACTCTGTGCTAGGTGGGTGGGGACTTGTTGTTCAGTCTTTGAGCTCCAGAGTGAATTGGGTTTAAGGCTTGATCTTTGAGCAAGAAATGGAGCCAGTAAACCCAGAGGAAAAAAGGAAGCTTTTGGTCATGGAGTTAACTTCCCCTGGGCAGAACACCAGGACAGGAGAGGAGAGGAGAGACCTCAGAATTGCACCATATGAGCAGCTCACAGTGAAATCATGGAATGTTGGTAGATCCAAAGCTCCTGGATCCTCATGGTAGGGCTTCAGCCTTTCACCTACAGAATGATCCTGTTAGCAGTCTTCTCCCTTCTCTGAAAAGTGTGCTGTTGAAAGTGTGCAATCTCCCTTTGGGTGGTTGGTGTCCAGCTCTTAGAACTCAGGAAACCTTAGCACTCTGAGGACCCTTGAATTCAGAATTACCCGTGAAGTAACTCCTAAAATGAAATGTTCGTAATTATAGTTCCTACTCTCTGCCCTGTTCTTAGAAAGGGAGAAAGAAAGAATAGCAGAGGTAAGCAGCTCAGGCTTAGAAGGGGAATAATTCCCCTCTCATGCTGAATGCATTCCACTGCCATGTGTTCCAACTTTAAGTTGCTTTCGCTGTTCTTTTTGTAGAAGGTTTTGTGTATGGTGGTGGTAGATGAAATACTCCCCTTTCCCACTGTCCCATCTGTACACTACTCTGGGAGTCCAAAGGAGAGAAAATGAACAAAAATAATCCCTCCTCATAGCTTTCAGCTGAAGCTACTCAGAGTTAATAAAATCCTTAAAAAAAATCAGTGCTTACTATGGTACTTCATAACCCTCTTGACCATGACAATGTGTTTGGGGAGCAGTAACATGTGGACCCACTCAAAGAACAGGTAAATCATCTGTTGAGTCTGTGTATCCTCTGAAAGAACCTATGCAACTTTTGGGACGGGCTTATCCATCTTCTTTTTTTAAAAGTTTATTTATTGATTTTTAGTTTTCAACATTCATTTTCACAAAATTTTGAGTTCCAAATTTTCTCCCCATCTCTTCCCTCTCCCACCCCAAAACACTGAGCATTCTGTTTACTCCTTCCCCCAATATGCCCTCCCTTCTATCACACCCCTCCATTCCCTTATCACCACCTTCTCTCTTCTTATAGGGCAAGATGGATTTCTGTAACCCATTACCTGTATTTCTTATTTCCCAGTTGCATACAAAAACAGTTCTCAACATTTGGTTCTAAAACTTTGAGTTCCAACTTCTCTCCCTTCCTCCCTTGCCACCCACTCCAACTGAGAAGTCAAGCAATTCAATATAGGCTATATATGTGTAGTTTTGCAAAAGACTTCCATAATAGTCATGTTGTGTAAGACTAACTATATTTCCTTCCATCCTATTCCATCCCCCATTTATTCTATTCTCTCTTTTGACCCTGTCCCTCACATAAGTGTTTACTTCTAATTACTCCATCATCCGATTTTCCCTCCATTCTATCATCTCCACCCCACCCCACTTATCCCCTTCTCCCCCACTTTCCTGTAGTGTAAAATAGATTTTCATACCAAATTGAGTATGCATGTTATTTCCTCCTTAAGCCAAATGTGATGAGAGTGTCACTTTTCCCCTCTCACCTCCCCCCTATTCCCCTTCATTGAAGAAGCTTTTTCTTGCCTCTCTTATGAGAGATAATTTGCCCCATTCCATTTCTCCCATTCTCCTCCCAATATATTCCTCTCTCACCCCAAAATTTTAGTTTTTTAGATATCATCCCTTCCTACTCAACTCACCTTGTGCTCTCTGTCCATGTATAATGTGCACAACCCTCCAACTACCCAAATACTGAGAAAAGTTTCAGGAGTTACGAATATTATATTTCGATGCAGGAATGTAAACAGTTCAACTTTAGTAAGTCCCCTATGATTCTCTTTCTTGTTTACCTTTTCATGCTTCCCTTAATTCTTGTGTTTGAAAGTCAAATTTTCTATTCATCTCTGGTCTTTTCATCAAGAATGCTTGAAAGTTCTCTGTTTTATTGAATGACCATGTTTCCCCCTGAAATATTGTACTCAGTTTTGTTGAGTAGGTGATTCTTGGTTTTAATCATAGTTCTTTTGACTTCTGGAATATTATATTCCAAGTCCTTCAGACCCTTAATGTGGAAGCTACTAGGTCTTGTGTTATCCTTGTTGTATTTGCAGAATACTCCAATTCTTTCTTTCTATCTGCTTGCAATATTTTCTCCTTGAACTGGAAATTCTGGCATCTTGCTACAATATTCCTAGGAGTTTCTCTTTTTGGATCTCTTTCAGGAGGTGATTGGTGGATTCTTTCAATCTTTATTTTACCCTCCGCTTCTAGAATATCAAGTCAGTTTTCTTTGAAAATTTCATGAAAGATGATGTCTAGGTTCTTTTTCTCATCATGGCTTTCAGATAGTCCCATAATTTTTAAAAAAATTTATTTATTTAACTTTTAACATTTATTTTCACAAAATTTTGGGTTCCAAATTTTCTCCCCATTTCTCCCCTCCCCCCCCACGAAAATGCTGAGCATTCTAATTACCCCTATCACCAATCTTCCCTCTCTTCTAACATCCCTCCCTTCTCTTGTCCCCATCTTCTCTTTTGTCGTGTACGACCAGATAACTTTCTATACCCTATTACCGGTATTTCTTATTTCCTAGTAGTTAGAACAATGCTCGACAATTGTTCCTAAAACTTTGAGTTCCAACTTCTCTTCATCCCTCCCTCTCCACCCATTCCCTTTGGGAAGGCAAGCAATTCAATATCGGCCATATCTGTGTAGTTTTGCAAATGACTTCCATAATTGTCGTGCTGTGTAAGACTAACTATATTTCCCTCCATCCTATCCTGCCCCCCATTGCTTCTGTTCTCTCTTTTGATCCTGTCCCTCCCCAAGAGTGTTGACTTCAAATTGCTTCCTCCTCCCACTGCCCTCCCTTCCATCATCCTCCCCCCCCCATGCTGCTTATCCCCTTCTCCCCCACATTCCTGCAGTGTAAGATAGGTTTTCATAGCAAAATGAGTGTGCATTTTATTCCTTTCTTTAGTCGAATGTGATGAGAGTAAGCTTCATGTTTTTCTCTCACCTCCCCTGTTCTTCCCTCCACTGAAAAGTCTTTTGCTTGCCTCTTCTATGAGAGATAATTTGCCCCATTTCATATCTCCCTTTCTCCTCTCAATATATTTCTCTCTCACTGCTTAATTTCATTTTTTAAAGATATGACTCCATCCTATTCAATTCCCTCTGTTCTGTGTGTGTGTGTGTGTGTGTGTGTGTGTGTGTGTGTAATCCCACTAACTACCCCGATACTGAAAAATTTCAAAATTTACAAATATTGTCTTTCCATGTAGGAATGTAAACAATTCAACTTTAGTAAGTCCCTTATGACTTCTCTTTGCTGTTTACCTTTTCATGCTTCTCTTCATTCTTGTGTTTGAAAGTCAAATTTTCTTTTCGGCCCTGGTCTTTTCATCAAGAATTCTTGATAGTCCTCTGTGTCATTGAAAGGACATTTTTTCCCCTGAAGTATTGTACTTGGTTTTGCGAGGTAGGTGATTTTTGGTTTTAGTCCTAGTTCCTTTGACTTCTGGAATATCCTATTCCACGCCCTTCTATCTCTTAATGTAGAAGCTGCAAGATCTTGTGTTATCCTGATTGTATTTCCACAATACTTGAATTGTTTCTTTCTAGCTGCTTGCAATATTTTCTCCTTGACCAGGTAACTCTGGAATTTGACCAAAATGTTCCTAGGAATTTCTCTTTTTGGATCTCTTTCAGGAGGTGATTGGTGGATTCTTTCAATATTTATTTTGCCCTCTGGTTCTAGAATATCAGGGCAGTTTTCCTTGATAATTTCATGAAAGAAGATGTCTAGGCTCTTTTTTTGATCGTGACTTTCAGATAGTCCCATAACTTTTAAATTGTCTTTCCTGGATCTATTTTCCAGGTAAGTTGTTTTTCCAATTAGATATTTCACATTATCTTTCATTTTTTCATTCTTTTGATTTTGTTTTGTGATTTCTTCTTTTCTCATAAAGTCCTTAGCTTCCATCTGTTCCATTCTAATTTTTAAAGAACTATTTTCTTCAGTGAGCTTTTGAACCTCTTTTTCCATTTGGCTAATTCTGCTTTTTAAAGCCTTCTTCTCCTCATTGCCTTTTTGAACCTCTTTTTCCAATTGAGTTTGCCTGTTTTTAAAAGTGTTATTTTCTTTAGTCTTTTTTTGGGTTTCCTTTAGCAAGGTGTTGACCTGCTTTTCATGCTTTTCTTGCATCTCTCTCATTTCTCTTCCCAGTTTTTCCTCCACCTCTCTAACTTGATTTTCACAATCCTTTTTGAGCTCTTCCATAGTCTGAGCCCATTGAATATTTATATTGGATGTTTGGGATACAGAAGCCTTGACTTCTATGTCTTTCGCTGATGGTCAGCATTGTTCCTCATCTGAAAGGATGGGAGGAGATATCTGTTCACCAAGAAAGTAATTTTCTATGGTCTTATTTTTTTTTCCTTTTTTGGGCATTTTCCCAACCAGTTACTTGACTTTTGGGTCCTTTGTCAAGAGTAGGGTATACCCTGGGAATTTGTGAGATCTCAGTTCTTCCAAGGTAACACAATCAAGTGTGTACTGGTCTGGATGCAGAAAGGGATTTTTATGCCCAGAATTTTAGCAGTTACCTCTCCACAGCCACCTGGCCTCCAGTTCCAAAGTCAGGACAGGGAGGGCTGATTTTCAGATAAGCTGGATGGGCAGGGCCACCATTCAGTTTGAGACAAAGATCAGCTGGGCCAGGTCCTCCATCCAGGGCTGAGGTAAGACTCAGTGATTCAATGACCCCAGGGGTTTTTACTCTCCAACAATGGAGCTTCTCTAAGGGCTGCTTTGCTGGCTCTGTTGTTGCTGCCTGCTGCTAGAGCTATGGGAAGTCCCCTCTCACTTCCTGGCCAGCTGATTAAACCCTGTCACTGATCTTTGGCACCTGTGGGCTGAGGGATCTGAGGTCCCGCTCCTGTGACTGGAGATTCCGCCCCCGAGGTGTCCTCCTCCCAGAGTCTCATCCCATCATGCTGTGCACCAAAGCTGGGCTGGGCTCCGCGCTCATCTCCGTGTCCTGTGCTATCGATGTTTCTGTGAGCCTTTCAGGTCACCATGGGCTACAAATCTCCTCCACTCTGTTGTTCTCCACTTCTGCTGCTCCAAAATTTGTTGTGAGTCCCTCTCTACACGTATTTTATGGGCTGTGGGGAGGATCCTGTGTAAGTGTGTCTTTCTAGTTCACCATCTTGGCTCCACTCTCTAGTCCCATAATTTTTAAATTGCCTCTTCTGTTTGTATTTTTCAGGTCAGTTGTTTTTCCAATGACATATTTGACGTTGTCTTCTATTTTGTCATTCTTTTGGTTTTGTTTTCTAATTTTTTGGTTTCTCATAAAGCCATTAGCTTCCATCTGATCCATGCTAATTTTTAAAGAACTATTTTCTTCAATGAGCTTTTGAACCTTCTTTTCCATTTGTCTAATTCTGCTTTTTAAAACATTCTTCTCTTCATTGGTTTTTTGGACTTCCTTTGCCAGTTGAGTTACCCTATCTTTAAAGGTGTTATTTTCTTCAACATTTTTTTGGGTCTTCTTTATCAAGCTGTTGAATCACTTTTCATGATTCTCTTGCATTGCTTTCATTTCTCTTTCCAATTTTTCCTCCACCTTTCTTACTTCATTTTCAAAATCCTTTTTGAGCTCTTCTGTGGCCTGAGACCACTGCATTTTTATTTTGCGTGCTTTGGATGCAGAGGCCTTGACTTTTAGGTCTTCCTCTGATGGTGTGCATTGTTCTTCCTCATCTAAAAGGATGGAAGAAAGTACACGTTCACCAAGAAAGCCTTCTATAGCCTTATTTTCTTCCCCTTTTTTGATCATTTTCCCAGCAAGTTACTTTACTTTTGAGTCCCTTGTTAAGAGGAGGGTGTACTCTGGGGAACTGTAAGTTCTCAGTTCCTCCAAGGTGGCACAATCAAAGGAGAAAAGTTTATTCTTTTCCTGGCCTGTTCTCTTGTCTGTGAGCAACCAAAAACCCTCTGTTCTGCCCAGGATCTGCCAGTAGGATTCCCTCTCCAGAGCCTCTACCAGCTCCACCAGGCCAGCCAACACTCCTCCTCACCCCAGGGTTGCCACTCAGGGCTGAGATCCAGATTATCCACGCAATTCCTCCAGGGGCTTTAGGCTGAGGTCTCCTAAAATGGATGCTGTGCAGCAGCAAATGCTGCTACCCTGGGGCCACCAGGGCCAGAACGTGTTCCCTTCTCATGCAGGTGAAAGAACTTTCTCACTGACCTTTGAAGCTGCGTTTGGTGTTTGTGGATTGAGGAATCTGGGAACTGCAGCTGATGCCAGGGATTCTGCACTCAAGGCTGCTCCAGTCCTGTCCCTGCCACACGGTCAACTGGGCTGTGCTCTACTCCACGCCCAGTGTGATACACCTTTCCTGTCAGCCTTCCAGGCTGTCTTGGGCTGGAAATGTCTTTCACTCAGTCGTTTTGTGTTTTTTTCTGCTTTAGAATTTGTTCAGAGTCATTTTTTACATGTATTTTATGGGCTAAGGTGGAGGGAGAGTGGGGCTTCTACAGGTCCTTCCTTCTGCTCTGCCATCTTGGCTCCACCCCATGACAACTTTTCATCTTATTTATCTTCTGAATGAACATAAGCATCCCCTGTGATTCTTCCATATTGCACTGGTTCATCTTTTGCTGGACCTGCATGTTCTCTGCAACAACCTGGACATTCTTCTTGAATCTCTACAACCTCTGTAAGTTGTTTGTTTTCTTTGCCTCTTCTATAGAACCTCTGCATTCTTTAAAGAGGGACATGCATTCACTGGAAATAGAGATACATTCTCAGCAGAGCCTGGGCATCCTCCTTAAGGATCCTCTATATTCTCCATCAAGGGCATGAGCATCTTTTTCAGGGCCTGTTTATCCTTTGTTTGTCCTCTATAAAGACCACTATGTACATTGTAAAGAGAATGGGCCTCATCCGACCTCCAGTTCAGTCTAGCACAAATTCTGTATAGAACCTGTACATCCCCTGTACACTTCAGTGTACTCTTGTCAGGGTCTGTGCCTCCTCTTTGTAGATCCATAGCTTGTTTGCTTGACTTGTGTATTCACTGTAAGAAACCATGAATCTTCTTTAAATGCTTTGGCTTATTTTTCCTAGATCTGTGAATCCTCCTTAAGAACCTCTGTAGCCTTGCCAGGACCCCATTGCTCTCTGGGTTTATAGTGAGCCATGTGTCACTGTGGTGATAAGGAAGGGAACACAGTGATGTGATCTCAAGGACACCTGGGATAAAAACATGCTAGACATTTGGAGGGGATGGTGCCTGTGGTAGGGACACCTGGGACTTATAGTCATGCAGACATACCTTGATGCTACAATATCCCTGAAACCTTGATCAATGTGGACTTAGCTCTTCTGCCACCAGAGAAGGTGCGGGTAGAATGGAAGGGGACAAGGCTACAGATGAGAAATTCAGTCCTTGATGTAGGTCCCCAGTAAGATGGAGCCCTTATAGAACTGAACAGGCCAATATCAGGCCTTGCCTTGGCTAATTCATTGGAGGCTTCCTGGCTCTTTCCCTCCTTTAGTACCCTTTTGGATAAAAGTCCTTTAAGTAATTGAAATATTATCATGGGGAAGAGAAATTAGACTTGGTTGTCTTGGTTCCAGAAGGCAGAACTGCATAGAAGTTTTGAATGGACAGATTTTGGTTCAATGTAAGGGAAAATACCTAAACCATCAGAAATGTCCTGAAACTGAATGGGTTTCTCTTTGGATTAGTGATTCTTTACCCCTGAAGGTCTCCAAGTGAAAGCTCACTCATTGGTAAAGTTGGTTAGTTACAAGTTCATTTGCTGTTTATTTCTTCATGTGATTAATTTAACTTCTCTAAGAATTAGGATGTTATGCCACTTGGTGCATAAATATTTAGTACTGATATTGCTTCATTGTTTATGGTACCTTTTAGCAAGGTACAGTTTCCTTCCTTATCTCTTTTAATTAAATCTATTTTTGCTTTTGCTTTATCTGAAATCAGGATTGCTACCCAGGCTTTTAAATTTTTCTTCAGCCAAAGCATAATAAATTCTGCTCCAGTCTTTTATCTTTACTCTGTGTGTATGCCTCTGCTTCAGATGTTTTTCTTTTATACAACATATAGTAGGATTATGGCTTTTAATTCACTCTGCTATCCACTTTTGTTTTATGGGAGAGTTCATCCCATTCCCATTAACAATTATGATTACCAGTTTTGTATTTCCCTCCATCTTCTTCCCTGCCCTGTTTCTACTTTTCTCTCTCCTTTTCCTCTATCCATCCTCACAAGTAATTTACTTCTGAACACCACCTCCCTCAATCTGCTCTCTCTTTTATTGACCCCTTCCTTTTTCTTTCCCCTTTCCCCTACTACCTCCTTATAGGGTGAGAGAGATTTTTATACACAACTGTGTATGTCATTCCCTCATTGAGCCAAATCTGATGAAAGTCAGTTTCAAACAGTGCTTATCTCCCTCTCTTCTTTCCCTCTACTGTAATAGGTGTTTTGTGGCTCTTCATGTGATATAATTTAACATTTTGTGTACCCCCTTTTCTCTTCACCCCTTAATTCTTTATAATATTATGTCAAAGTCAACTTATATGCACATCTTCTGTCTATGTAAACCCCTTTTAATTGCCCCAATAAAGACACAATTCTCAAGAGTTACAAGTGTCTTCTTCCTGTGTAGGGATGTAAATAATTTAATCTCATTGAAAGCATAATTTTTTCTTTCCTGTTTACCTTTTTATGCTTCTCTTGAGTTTTGTATTTGAAGACTGAATTTTCTCATCAGCTGTGGTCTTTCATCAAAAAATGACTGAAAGTTCCCTTTTTCATTGTGTGTCCATCATTTCCCCTGAACGATCATGTTAAATTTTTCTGGGGAGTTGATTCTTGGTTGTATTCCAAGCTCCTTTGCATCCCAGAACATCGTATTTCAAGTCCTCCAATTATTTAATGTAGAAACTGCTAAGTCCCGTGTAAACCTGACTGTGGCTCCATGATATTTGAATTATTTTCTGGCTGCTTGCAGTATTTTCTCCATGATAATTCTGGAATTTGGTTATGATGTTCCTTGTATTATGTGCCTTCTTCTGTCTTTGTCTTAAGAATCTCTGGGTTAGAAGTATAGACATTTTAATAATTTTCTTAGCATGATTTCAAATTGTTTTCCTCAATACTTGCATCACCTTGCAGAACCCCCAGCAGTACATCAGCATGGCTATCTTTTTACAGCTGTGACAACATATAGATATTCCTAATTTTTGTCATCTTTTCCAATTCACTAGAGCAAATTTAATTTGGAGGAAATTTTACATTTTCAGTCATTTAACACTTTTTTGTCTCATATTCTTTGACCATGTATCCATTAAGGAATGGTTCTTAGCCTCATATATTTTTCTAGTTCTCTACATATACTGGGGTATCACACCTTTTGAAAAGAGATGTTTGATGCATTTCCCCCCCAGTTGGCCACTTCCTTTTTAATTCTGATGAAGTTCATTTTATTCACACAAAATATTTTTAATTCATGGAATACAGATTATCTATTCTAGAGAGAGGTGATCCCTTCTCTCTCTCTCTTTCAGCATACTTCTGAAAGATATCTGGTTCTCATTTTAAATATTTAAATATTCATATTTTATGTAATAAATTAATGATATTGAAATATTAATATTTAATGTTCAGGTCACATCTATTTTAAGCTTTTAGGGTATATAGTGGGATTAGGCTAAGGGATTTTTTTTTCAAATTTCTTTCAACTTAAAGTCATGTCTTCCTGACTCCAATACTTTACCCATCCACTGCAACACCTTGACTCCTCAAATAGCTAGCATGTATATAACACTTTTATGTTTGGAAAGTCCTTGATTACTCCATCATTTGATGAGACTCAGTAAAGGTGTAGTTTTCATTATTGTAGTCTGAGAATGATCATTTTTCATTCCTTATCTTCCTAAGACCCAGCTCAGTCATCACTGCTTCCAAAGAAACCTTCCTAAATCCCATAGATTAGAATAGCCCTCTTTCTCTCCTCCCACTGCTTGACTTCTCCTATTCACTTATGATATTCTATCCTGTATCATAGTGCTATCTACCTGTTTGTCTGTCTATCTATCTGTAGATCTCTCTCTGTCTCTCTCTTTCCCTCTCTCTCTCTGTCTCTCTCTCTCTCAGTACTTACCTATCTCTTCCATTGCTGAGAACAAAGCCTTTCCTGTAGCAGGTGCTAAATAAATATTTATATTGAGGTTGAATGCTTTGGATGAGCAGCTCCTCTTCTCACTGGGTGTCTTCTTCCCCCCCCCCCCCC
The DNA here is from genome assembly GCF_028372415.1 of Notamacropus eugenii. Lineage (NCBI taxonomy): Eukaryota > Metazoa > Chordata > Mammalia > Diprotodontia > Macropodidae > Notamacropus > Notamacropus eugenii. The sequence continues at coordinate 81,544,797 of NC_092875.1, forward strand.
CCCCCAGCATCTCGTGATCTGGTTTCTATGCTGCTTATTCCCTCAGCCCAGCTCATTATTGCCAGTCACATACCAGAGTCCCCTTTATCAAAGAACATAAACAGGGAATAGAGAGCCATGAGATTTATCTATGAAGAGAACAACCTATGGCACCAGAGACCACCAATCCAAGGGCACCTCAGAGATTGTCCTTGATAATGCCTTATACAACCACCCTGTTCTTTCACTTTCCCCTTCCCAATAGTCTTTGGCTCTAGCTGATTCCCTCTTACAACTGGGCTACTAACAGTCCAGCCTCCATCTGAAGATGTCATTTGCCTTTCTTGGCCCAGCTCCACCTACTGGGTGATTTGTCACCACATTCTGTCACCTGACTCAGTCCTACCCAATGAACTCCTGCCATTTCAAACTCACTGCCTTGGCTTTCTATACTTTATTTTAAATTTCACTTTAAGTAGAATACAGAATCTATCCTTATTTTAGGAGACCTCCTCCAGATGCCAAGGCAGACAATGTCACAAATACCACGTGTGACCATACACAAGTCTCCTTCTGTATTTTGGCTGCTTTTTTCTACATTAAAATGTGTAGATTGGGTGAATGTGGAGTGGGATGTAATGGTGGAGTGGGGACATTGTTGGACTTGATCATCTTCAAGGTCCCATCTCACTTTGTGACTCCACAATGCTATTATTTCCCACTACCTCTGCTGCCCTACCCCCAATGTTTTATCAAATGAAATGGACTAGAGAAGCTGATGACTTGAGAGAGGACTTCTGGGAGGTCCCTGGGGTCTGCTAGGGGAAAGGTGAGTGTGTGTGTGAATTTGCTGTGGAGGATGGGATACCAGCAAGTGAAGCACAGATGAGGTAGAGGATAAAAAGTTGGGATCAAGCAGATCTGAGCTCATATCTCACTAATGACACTAACTCTGTGACTATGGGCAAATCTCTTAACTCTTTCATATGCAATTTCCTCATCTTTCACAATGGGGATAGTAAAACTTGTAGTAACTTACTTGTCAGAACTCTTATGAGTTTTATTTGAAATGATGTCTGTAAAATGTTTTGCAATATTCAAATTGTGATGCAAAAAGTTTATCACTGTCATTATTATTATCACTATCTGTATCATTAATTGTACAACAATACACATAATGTTGATATTTTAATAATATTGTAGAGAAACAATAATAACACAATATTAATATTGTAGAGAAAGGACCAGTTATTTATCTTCTCTTTGTGAGACTCAAGGTCACACAATATCAGATACTTTCAAATAGGTCCAAACTATAAACTCTAACTAGGTCCTCAGTAGAACCTGTAACTCTTTAAGCTTTTGAATGGAGAAGAGCCTTCTGGACTAAAATAGGACTAAAGAAATTTGAGAGTTGAAGGCACCTCAGGACCAAGGGAATTAAGGGGGCTCAGGGAATGAGAGACTGAAATAATGGAGGGATATACGTATAGTTCAGTGCCTGAAAATGATTCCAGAGCAAGAAAGGCAGGATAAATGAGATCAGAGGGGAAGAAATTAACTAGAACTAGGGGAAAAATCAGTCCAGTAGCAAATTATCTGTTACTAGGGCAGTCAGTGTGAAAACTAAATTTCCATTGACATATGGGGCTTTCACTCAGGAACTGAGAGCAGACCACAAGTATGGGACTCATTTTTGGGCTTCCATATACCCTATTCTGGGGAGTGGTAGTTTTCATCTTTGAGCTCAGGTCTCTCTTCTGGTTTATAACCCTACTCATGGTCAAAGACTATAAGAGGGAGAGGCAGGGTACTCAAGAGGCTAACCCAAAGTGGGAAGTGATAGTTCAGTGCCCAGACAGAGGATCTACCACATCGTAGCTCTGAGAAAAGAGGACACTTCTTTCTATCTAAGAAGGAGAGGGTAGAGAATCCATGTCCCCCAGATAGGGTACACTCTTCCCAAAGAAGGAAGCAACTGCCCTCCCATATACACATACAAAAGACGTTGCCACTAAGGGACCCTCTCTTAGCAAGGAAGAAAGTATATTTTACTCATTTTGAGGTGTCTGAACCTTGTTGTATAGCCTCAAATGGGAAGACAGCCTTCTCTCCATCAGAGGAAATCCTAGCCATCACCCCAAGTGTAACATAGGCAGAGGGTCCACTCTACTGTCTGTAGAGTCTACTGTCAACTTACCTCTTGCTCCCCTCCCAATAAAGTTTCATTGAATCACACTATCCCAGTTTACATCTCTGATCCCTGGGGAATTGAGGGCAGAGTGAGAACCAGAAGTAGCTATACTAACACCCTGTCCCCAAAGGAAAAGATATCTTTGTCACCATCCCCAAGGTATGTTCTCTTTTCACTAGACTCATATTGGTCATTGCTCCTGAGATTGGTTTAGAGATGCTTCCTTATTTCCTTGAAGTCTCATATATCATCTCTGCTTTTATTTTTGGCATTAGTGCTGCTAAAGCCATCTCTCACAGACTTCTTCCCTCTATCTCTTGCTCTTTGCTGAAACCATGTATGAGGAGACACAGGCATCCTTCTCCAGAGTAGGGAGCTGAACTTGGTCCAGATTGAAGTCAGAGGTATTTGTATGTAGGAGAAAGCTTGGCACATTCCTGTATTTCTGGAGAAAGTTACTCCAGGACACTACTGGCAGCTACCTGATTCCAGAACTCTAATCAGTAAGTCTGTCCCATTTACTGATTAACATCCCCTGCCCCCATCACAAGCATTCACTTCTTGCGTTCTTTTCATAAGACACTGGCCTTCCTATGTCCCTCTTACACTTACAGATCCCCTTGTGATCCCTGTCACTTACTATACTGTGTCCCTATAACAGTCACTATCCTTCCATACTCCTCCCTATCATAAATACTAAATCTCCATATCCCTGTTTCTGACCTCAACGTACCTACGTTCTTGACACATTCAATGACACATCTTTTCCCATCACAAATGCTGAATCCTTGGGTTTCTATCACATATCTCCTTTCTCCCTCCCTTCTGTTTCTTCCTTGTGTGATGGAGACCATCTGACCATCGAGCTTCATTTACTCATCTTTCTTAGTTTCCCTTCTCCTTGAAATGCCCACATTGACCTCTTTTTTATTTCCCAGAACTTGAAAGCTGGATCCTGAGGACTGAGGCATGATCTTACTGAGATTTTTCTTCTCTTTTGCACAATCATTTATTGCTCAATCCATTCTCTTATAAGCCAAAACTACCTTCAAATTCTTTCCTGTTTCTCCTCTTTCTTCTTCCTCTCTGTCTCAACACTAGTGCACTGTTCTGTCTGGAGCCCCTCATTTGCTGTTTAGGTAATCCTGTCTTACATATAACAAACCAGAATCTCATCCCAACATTTCAAAAAGTACACCATGATTCTTCATGGACACTCTGGAGAGATAAGGAATAGGCGACAGAGAGCAGAAGTCTTTCTCAGAACTCATCTATGGGGACCTTTGTCTTGGAAAGCTTTCATATTTTATTAATTTATCTGATTCCTGAATTCCACCTCAAAGTCCATAGTCATTTGTACCTTCCCAGGCCCTCAGCTCCTTTGGTTCCCTGGACTGACATATTGGCCATACCCCATTCTTAATTACCTTTTCTCTTCTTCTGCCATTGCCATTGTAACTCATAAATGAATGCCATAGTCTGATATCTACTCCCTCTTTCACTTCTTGCCATTGTCTCTACATATTCCAGATGACATGAGCAATTCTTTTCTGAGAGTTGAGTATAATAAATTATACATAATATGCTAGAAGGAGGTTATTAGAATTGCATTTAAAGGAAACATGCAAACTAGATGATATTTGAGTTCCTATTTTGTCTAGTTAGAAATCATCTCTTTTTTTGCCTCCACAGTGATTCTCTAGTGACATGGAATGATTATTCAAGAAATACAGTGGAATGAGATAGAGGGTCTGGGTTTAAGTCTCATCTTTGATGCTCACTTCTCCGCTTAACCTCCATGACTCTGTTTCCTCATTCTTGTAACTGTGAGTTGGGATAGATGGCCTGTGAGGTCCTTTGAACTCTAGCTCTCTAATCCTAAGAATGGTCTCTTTCACTAAAATACCTCCAAACTCTTCCACAACACAAAGGATAGAGATTCTTCCCCCATTGAAGAATCTAGAGGTTCTTCAACCCTAGGTTCAGTCACAGCCAATCAGAAAGTACCATAATCAGCTGTGAAATGAACAAGTAAGGCTTGTGCTGGAACCTATTCTTGGTCAGTAAATGAGAGGCAGAGAGATCTGGATTCAAGGGCATAGTCAAGAAGCTCTATTTGAATCGCAGTGGGCTTTATCAAAGCCTTGTTTACCAGAGTCATATTTCAAGAAATCATGAATGAAAAATCACATGAGATGAGAGAGTTAATTGTCCCAGTTTAAAAAGAAAAATGTAGAATAAATAAATGGGAAAGAAGAAAATAAAGTCAAGCGACCAAACCTCAGGATATCTTGTGAAGTGTAAGCAGTCACAAAGCTTTGTAAGCCTCCTAGATCATGAGTTCAGAGACCATCTTCTCTAATTTTCTGAATTCTTAGAAGAAGCAAAAACGTGGCTCCATATGGGAGAGAGAAAGAGAGAGAAAGAAGAGGCAAAGGAAGGAAACCAAGGGTATTTGCATAGAAAATTGTTAGGTTGTTGTTGTTTGTCCTTGCCATGACATCAGGAACGTGATGCCATGACTTTCAAGTGAATTGGACTGAAGTGAGGTAGAGCTGTGCAGAGTCATTGGTCTCACTCTTTCCTACAGAGCCATCTGGGTCCAGCGGCAAAATACGGATCAGGACGACTGGAGATGCCTCCTGATGCAGTGGAGAACTTTGGCCTTTTTAAGTTAAGGGCTTTCCCATGTCTCAGTTTGACGGAGGCAATGCCCATTCAGTGATTAGGACTAGGAAAGCAATGAGGCTTTACCTAATTAAAAAAAAAAAATCAGTCTGGGAGGGGGAAGACCCTCAGGGATTCTGACCAAAACAGAAATAACTGCTATTTATACTCACTCTGAGCCATCAGAGCCCAAACAATGATCAAGAGAAGTTTGGAATGGGCCCTATTGGTGATCAATCTTTGAGAGGCAGTGTTTTGGGTTTAAAGGCTTGGTCTTTACGGAAGTAATCAGTGGGGACAACAGCACCTACCTCACAGACTTGTTATGAAGATCAAATGAGGTGATATTTGTAAGACACTTAGCACAAGACTTGGCACATAGTAGGGACTTAATAGATAACCTTTCTCTTCCCCCACCCCAGACATTTTAAACTTAACATAGGCAAAACTGAACTCATTACCTTATAAACACTTCCCTCCACCTACTGTATTACAGTAGAGTATCAGCATCCTCCCATGTTCCAGTCTGGGATCCTAAGGGTCTTTCCTTTCTCTCTTGGCACCCCCTTGCCCATAGATATCTCATGTATGTTGTTGGAATTCAAGTCTAGGGAATAGCCACTTCTATGCATTGTTGACATAGACTGGTGACAGAAGCATGAATCCCAGAGCTAGCAGTTTCCTTGAGATAGGGGTAGAGAAGTGGAGTCTCCTCTTCTCCTTTGCATGAGTATCATGAAGCATCAGGGGATGGAGGAATGGTGAGGTTGTGGACCATCTGTCACTAGAAAGGAGAAAGCACAGAAGGTGGGAAGCAACACCCCTCCCTTCCCTGAGAAGGATGTAAGAATGAGAGACACTGTCCTGGTAGTTGGGTGCTAGTTCTAGCTTTACACAAAAACAAGACTCACCTTAAACAAAGAACAATATTTTTTGTAAAATCAGGAAAGCTTTTATTAATTCTTGCATTAATTTCCAGTCTGTGGCTGGAAATATTTTACATAATTGTACATGTACAACCTGTAACAGTCTCAGAGAAGAGGGGAGGGAAGGAGAGAGGGATAGAATTTGGAACTCAAAACTTCAAATAAATATGTTAGAAAAGATAATTAAATAAAATAATCTTTAGTACAGGCAGCAGAAAGATGATGCTCTCAACATTGCCAAAATTCATTGAAAACAGCAGTATCATAAGAAAGAAGGCATAACGTCCACTTTTCAAAGCTATTATTACTACGAGTGCGATGAAGATCAACATGAGGCTCCAAGGAAGCCAGTTTAACCAGTCGTCCTTGAGTATAAACCCTGGAGAGGAGAACAAAGCTTGTTACTTCTTAGAAACCTGTCCAAGGTAAACTATGCAGATTCCCTTCCTAGTGGCTGGAGCCACTTGTCTCTTCTACCCTCACTTACAGTATACAGCTGGCTTTCTCCCACCACCTCTGGATTAGCAGTCACACCAAATTATACACTACCTGTTCCATCCTCAGGAATCCTCCCCTCTCTCCACACCCAAATTCCTCAAGAAATCTCTGGGCCACTTCACATGTGGAGAAGAGAAATCACTATGCTACTGTGGGAACCTGGGGTGAGTCACACTTGTCTTTTTTATCATTATTATTAATTTATTTTTTTTACAGCTTGCAACAATCACTTCCATATGCTTTAAGTTTTCTCCCCCTCCCTTCCATCTCCCTCCCTGAGATAGCATGAAGTCTCATATGGGTTCTATACATACATACTTATGAAACACATTTTCACATCAGTCATGTTGCACAGAAGAATTAAAATGAATGGGAGAAACCATGTGGAAAACCAAACCAAAACCAAAATATAACAAATGAGAAAATAGTTTGCTTCATTCTGCATTCTGATTCTATAGTTCTTTTTTTTGATGTGCATGGCATTTTGCATTAGGAGTCTTTTGAAGATGTTTTAGGTTGTTGCATTGCTGTGAAGGGATAAGTCTATCAAAATCAGTACTTGTATACTGTGGCTGTTACTGTATACAATGTTCTCCTGGTTTTGCTCCTTTCACTCAGCATCAGTTCATAAAAGTCCTTCCAGACCTCTCTGAAGTCTTCCTGTTCATCATTTCTTATAGTACAATAGTATTCCTTTACATTCATATACCACAACCTGTTCAGCCATTACCCAATTGATGGGTATTCCCTTGATCTCCAGCTCTTGGCCACCCCATTTGTACATGTGCATCCTTTTCCCATTTTTATGATCTCTTTTGGATATAGCCCTAGAAGCAACATTGCTGGGTCAAAGGCTATCTTTATTTTTATAGCCCTTTGGGCATAGTTCCAAATTACTCTCCAGAATGGCTGGATCGCTTCACAGCTCCACCAACAATGAACTAGTGTTACAAATCTCCCACATCTTCTCCAACATTCATCATCTTTCTGTTTTGTCAATTTGATAAACATGATGTGGCACCTCAGAGCTGTTTTGATTTGTGTCTCTCTAATCAATTGTGATTTAGAGCATTTTTTCCTATGTCTATGTATATCTTTAATTTCTTCCTCTGAAAACTGCCTGTTCATATCTTTTGACCATTTACCAATGGGGAATGACTTCTATTCTTGTAAATTAGACTCAGTTCTCTATATATTTTAGAAATGAGGCTTTTATCAAAAACACTAGTTGCAAAGATTCTTTCCCAGTTTTCTGCTTCCCTCCTAATATTGGTTGCTTTGGGTTTGTTTGTACAAAAACTTTTCAATTTAATGTAATCAAAATTATCCATTTTGCATTTTATAATGTTCACTATCTCTTGTTTGGTCACAAATTTCTTCATCCTCTATAAATATGACCAACTATTCCTTCCTCCCAAAATTTGTTTATAATGTCAGCCTTAAGACCTAGATTGTGTACCCATTTGGACATTACTCCGGTGTAAGATTTCTGGCATTGGTCTATGCCCAGTTTACACCACAATTTTATCCAGTTTTCCCCGCAGTTTTTGCCAAACAGTGTGTTCTCGTTCCAGAAGCTGGGGTCTTTGAGTTTATCAAACAGTAGAGTGCTATAGTAATTGATTACTCCATCTTGTGTACCTAACTATTCCACTGATCTACCCCTCCATTTCTTAGCCAGAACCAAGTGACTTTTATGATTGCTGCTTTATAATACAATTTGAGATATGGTTTGGGTAGGCTATCTTTCCTAACATTTCTTTTCATTAATTCCCTTGGTATTCTGGATTTTTTGTTCTTCCAGATGAATTTTAATGTTATTTTTTTCTTGCTCTAGAAAATAATTTTCTGGTAGTTTGGTTTGTATGGCATTGAATAAATAAATTAATTTAGGTAGAAGTCTCATTTTTATTATATTATCCTGACCTACTCACAAGCAACTGATGTTTTCTCAGTTACTTAAATCTGACTTTATTTGTGAGAAAAGTGTTTTGTAATTATGTTCATATAGTCCCTGGGTTTGTTTTCGCAGCTGGATTCCCAAATATTTTATAGTGTCTACTGTAAATTTAATTGGGAATTCTCTGTATATCTCTTGCTATTGGACTTTGTTAGCAATATATAGAAATGCAGATGATTTATGTGGGTTTATTTTGTATCTTGCAATTTTGCCAAAGATTTTATTATATCAAGTAGTTTTATACTTGATTCTCTAGTATTCTCTAAGTATATCATCATATCATCTGCAGAGAGTGATAAGTTAGTTTCTTCTTTGCCTATTCTAATTCCTTGAATTTCATTTTCTTTTCTTATTGCTGAAGTCAACTTTTCTAGTACCATATTGAACAACAATGGTGATAATGGACATCCTTGTTTCACCTGATGTTATTGGAAATACATCTAGCTTATCCCCATTATATATGATGCTTGCTGATGGTTTTAGGTAGATACCACTCATTCTTTTAAGGAATTCTCCACTTATTCCTATGTTCTCCAGTATTTTCAATAGGAGTGGGGGTTGTGTTTTGTCAAAAGGTTTTTCTGCATCTATTGAGATAATTGTAGGTTTTCTTTTGTTGTTTTAGTTTTGTTGTTGATTTTATCAATAATACTGATAGTTTTCCTAATATTGAATTAGTCCTGCATTCCTGGCATAAATCCTACCTGACCATAATACATTATCTCATGATAAGTGGCTGTAATCTCTTTTCGTAATATCTTATACAAAATTTTTGCATTTGTATTCACTAGGAAAATTGGTCTATAATTTTCTCTGTTTTGGTTCTTCCCAGTTTAGGTATCAGAACCATATTTGTATCATAAAAAGGATGTGAGAGGACTCCTTCTTCACCAATTTCCCCAAATACTCTATATAGTATTGGAATTAACTGTTCTTTAAATGTTTGATGGCATTTTCTTGTAAATCCATGTAGCTCTGGAGATTTTTTTCCTAGGGAGTTCATTGATGGCTTGTTCAATTTCTTTTTCAGAGATGGGGTTATTTAAGTATTTTACCTACTCTGTGGTTAATATGGACAATATTTACTATTCATCTGTTTCAATTAGATTGTCAAATTATGGGCATACAGTTGGGCAAAGTAATTTCTAACTATTTTTTAAATTTCCTCTTCTTTGGAAGTGAGTTTACCCCTTTCATTTTAGATATTTGTAATTTTGTTTTCGTCTTTCTTTTTTTTAAACCAAATTTTGCAAAGGCTTTTCCATTTTATTGTTGTTTTTTATAAAACCAACTCTTAGTTTTATTTATTAGTTCAGTAATTTTCTTAATTTCAATTTTATTAATCTCTCCTTTAGTTTTTAATATTTCTAATTTGGTATTTAATTGGGAATGTTTAATTTGTTCTTCTTCTAGCTTTTTCACTTATGTGCCACAATTCCCTGATCTCCTCTTTCTCTGTTTTGTTCATGTAAGCTTTCAATGATGTAAATCTTCCCATAAGAACTGCTTTTGCTGCATTTCATAAGTTTTGATAGGTTGTCTCATTCTTGTCATTCTCTTGAAAGAAATTATTTGTTTTTTCTATGATTTGTTGTTTGACCCACTCATCCTTTAGGATCAGATTATTTAGTTTCCAAATAATTTTTGACCTATCTATCCATGGCCCTTTAATACATATAATTTTTACTGCCCCATGATCTGAAAAGGATACATTAACTACCTTTGCCTTTCTCTACTGGACTGTGTAGTTTTTATGCCCCTAGCACATGGTCAATTTTTGTGTATGTGCCATATGTACACTGAAAAAAATGTATATTCCTTTCTACTCCCATTCAATTTTCCCCAGAGGTCTATCATGTGTACCTTATGCAAAATTCTATTCACTTCCTTAACTCTTTCTTTGTTTATTTTTGAGGTTAGATTTATCAAGTTCAGAAAATGGGAGGTTGAGGTCACCCACAAGTATAGTTTTGCTGTCTGTTTCTTCCTGTAATTCCCTTAACTCCTCCTCTAAGAATTTGGATCCTAGGGGGTGGAGCCAAGATGGCAGAGTGGAAAGGAGCACAGACTCTACCTCTTTCCTCACAGTCCAAAAAATATCTGTAAAAAACTACTCTCAAAAAATTCTAGAGCAACAGAAGGCACAGGTTGACAGAGTATAAGAGGTTTCTATCCAAGGGTAACCTGGAAGGCTGACAGGAAAGATCTATTGTATGGGACGCTGAGCAGAGTGAACCTCAGCCCTGGCTGCATGGCACCAGGAGGAACAGTACTGTAACAGGCCTCTGGGGCAGAATCCCCAGAAGAAAGGATCTTAGATCCCTCAACCTTCAAGTGCCAAAGAAAGCTTCAAAGGTTAGTAAGAGGATTTTCCCAACTAGGTGTGATGAGAGCAGGGACTCCCCCTATGTGGGCCCCAGATGGCAGCAGCAGTAGCGGGATGAAGGTGGTAGCCCTGCCCTGCCTAAATCCTTGGGGGAATTGAGCAGCTGATCTGAACCTCAGCCCTGAGCATGGTCCTGGGGTGAGGAAGAGCACTAGGATACTCCTCTTGCCAAAAGATTCAGAAGTCAAGTAACTGCCTGGGAAAATGCCCAAAAAAGGGGAAAAAATGGGATCATAAAAGGCTAATTTCTTGGTGAACAGGTATTTATACCACTTTTTTGAATGAGGAAGAACAATGCATACTGTCAGAGGAAGTCGAGGCTTTTGCATCCAGCACCTCCAAAATGAATATGCAACGAGCTTAGGCCATTGAAGAGCTTGAAAAGCAAGTCAAGAGCTTGGTAAAGGAGACCCAGAAAATGCTGAAGAAAATAACACCTTTAAACATAGGTGAACTCAATTAGAAAAAGAGGTCCAAGAAGCCAATGAGGAGAAGAAGGCTTCAAAAAGGAGCATCGACCAAAGGGAAAAGGAGATTCAAAAGCTCACTGAAGAAAATAGTTTCTTAAAAACTAGAGTGGAGCTGAGGGAACCTAAAGAGTATATGATAAACCAAGAAATTAAAAATAAAGCCAAAGGAATGACAAAATATAAGATAATGTGAAATATCTCATTGGAAGAACAACTGACCTGGAAAATATATTCAGGAGAGACAATGTAAAAATTATGGGATGACGTGAAAGCCATAATCAAAAAAGAGCCTAGACATTATCTTTCATGAAATTAGCAAGGAAAACTGTCCTGATACTCTAGAACTAGAGGTTAAAATAAATGTTGAAAGAATCCACTGATCACCTTCTGAAAGAGATAAAAAAAGAGAAACTCTGAGAAATATTGGGGCCAAATTTCAGGGTTCCCAGGTCAAGGAGAAAATATTGCAAGCAGCTAGAAAGAAACAATTCAACTATTTTGGAAATACAATGAGGACAACCCAGGATCTGGCAGCTTCTACATTAAGAGATAGAAGGGCTTGGAATAGGATGTTCCAACAGTCAAAGGAACTGGGATTGAAGCCAAGAATCACCTACTCAGCAAAACTGAGTATAATACTTCAGGGGAAAAAAATGGTCATTCAATGATATAGAGGACTTTCAAGCATTCTTGATGAAAAGACCAGAGCTGAAAAGAAAATTTGACTTTCAAACACAAGAATCAAGAGAAGTGTGAAAAGGTAAACAGGAAAGTAAAAACATAAAGGACTTTCTAAAGTTGAACTGTTTACATTCTTACATGGAAAGATAATATTTGTCACTCTTGAGACTTTTCTCAGTATTTCGGTAGTTGGAGAGATTATACACACACACACATAGACACACATATAAACAGAAAGCACAGGTTGAGTTGAATCAGAAGGGATGATATGCATAAAAAATAAAATTAAGGGGTGAGAGAGGAATATATTGGGTGGAGAAAGGGAGAAATGGAATGGGGCAAATTATCGCTTATAAAAGAAATAAAAAAATCTTTTTCAATGGAGGAGAAAAGGGAGGAGGTGAGAGGGGAAAAGTGAAGTTTAGTCTTTTCACATGTGGCTTACGGAGGGAATAACATGCTCTCTCAATTTGGTATGAAAATCTGAGTTACAGTACAGGAAAGTAGGGGAGAAGTGGACAAGTGGGGTGGGGGGGATAATAGAAGGGAGAGCAAATGAGAGAAGAGAGTAATTAGAAGTAAACACTTTTGGTAAGGGACAAGGGCAAATGAGAGAATAGAAGAAATGGGGGACAGGGTAAGATGGAGGGAAATACCGTTAGTCTTACACAACATGGCTATTATCGAAGTCTTTTGCAAAGTGACACATATATAGCCTGTATTGAATTGTTTGCCTTTTCAGTGGGGATGGGTGAGGAGGGAGGAAGGGAGAGAAGATGAAATTCAAAGCATTAGGAATGAATGTTGATAATTGTTATTTTGTATATCTGGGAAATAAGAAATACAGGTGATGGAGTGTAGATATCCATCCTGCCCTACAAGATAAGACAGAAAATGGGGATAAGGGAAAGGTGGGGTGTGATAGAAGGGAGGGCACATTGAGGGAAGAGGTATGCAAGGTGTTATGGGGTGGAGGGAGGGGAGCGATGGGGAGAAAAATTAGAACTCAAAATTTTGTGGAAATGAATGTAGAAATGTAAAAATAAATAAACAAAACCATAAAAAAAAAAAGAATTTGGATGCTATACCACTTGGTGCATATATGTTTAGTAATGATACTATTTCATATTCTATGGTGACTTTTAGCAGAATATAGTTTCCTTCCTTATATCTTTTGATTAGATCTATTTTTGCTTTTGCTTTGTCTGAGAGTAGGATTGTGACCCCTGCTTTTTTTACATCAGCTGAAGCATAGTATTTTCTCCTCCAACCTTTTCCCTTTTCCCTTTGTGTATCCCCCTGTTTCAAATGTGTTTCTGGTAAACAACATATTGTAGGATTATGGTTTTTAATCCATTCTGCTATCTACCTCCATTTTATGGAAGACTTCATCCCATTCACATTCACAGTTATGATTAATATTTGTCTTTTTCTCTCCATCTTATGCCTGTTCCCCCATTTCTGTTTTATTCCTCCCTTCTCCCTTCCTCTCCCCAAAAGAGCTTTGCTTTGACCACTGCCTCCCTCAATCTTCCTTCCCTTTTAACCCCCTCCCCCCTCCATTTTCTTTCCCCCTTCTCCTTCTACTGCCTGTAGGGCAAGTGAGATTTCTATACTTAACCAACTGTGTTGTTCCCTCCTTGAACCAAATCAGGTAAGAATAAAGCTCAAACAATGCTCATCTCCCTCCTCTCTTTCCCTCAACTGTAATTAGTTTTTGTGCCTCTTCCTGTGATGTAATTAACTTTTTTTCTGCCTCCTCCTTTACTCTTCTCCCATTACAGTCTCTTTGCATCCATTAATTATGTTTTGTATCATCACATCAGCTAATTTATACCCACCCCCTCCATCTATGTATATCCCTTTTAAATGTCATAATAAATATAGAATTCTCAAGATTAACAAGTATCTTTCTCCCATATAGGGAAGTAAATAGTTTGTCCACATTGAATAAGAAGTTTCTTTTACCTGTGTTTACCTTTTTATGCCTCGCTTGAGTTTTGTATTTGAAGATCAAATTTTCTATAGAGCTCTGACCTTGTCATCAGGAAGGTCTGGAAATCCCTTATTTGATGGAATGCCTGTCTCCTTGCTTGAAAGATTATGCTCAGTTTTGCTACATAATTTAGACTTGTTAGTAGTCTAAGCTCCTTTGTCTTACAGAATTATTATATTTCAGTCCCTCCAAACTTTTTTTAAAAAATTTATTTATTTAAGTTTTCAACATTCATTTCCACAAAATTTTGGGTTCCAAATTTTCTCCCCATTTTTCCCCTCCCCCACCCCAAAACACCAAGCATTCTAATTATCCCTATCACCAATCTGTCCTCCCTTCTAACAGCCCTCCCTTACCTTATCCCCATCTTCTCTTTTGTCCTAAAGGGCAAGACAACTTTCTATACCCCATTATCTATGTTTGTCAATTCCCACTTATATGCAAGAACAATACTGAATATTTGTTCCTAAAACTTTGAGTTCCGACTTCTCTTCCTCTCTCCCTCCCCACCCATTCCCTTTGGGAAGACAAGCAATTCAACATAGGCCATATCTGTGTAGTTTTGCAAATGACTTCCATAATAGTTGTGTTGTGTAAGACTAACTATATTTCCCTCCATCCTATCCTGCCTGCCGTTTCTTCTATTCTCTCTTTTGATCCTATCCTTCCCCAAGAATGTTGACTTCTAACTTCTTCCTCCTCCCACTGCCCTCCTTTCCATCATCCCCCCCATCCTACTTATCCCATTCTCCCCCACTTTCCTGTATTGTAAGATAGGTTTTCACACCAAAATGAGTGTGCATTTTATTCCTTCTTTTAGTCCAATGTGATGAGAGTAAGCTTCATGTTTTTCTCTCACCTCCCCTCTTTTTCCCTCCTCTGAAAAGTCTTTTACTTGCCTCTTTTATGAGAGATAATTTGCCCCATTCCATTTCTCCTTCCAATATATTTCTCTCTCACCACTTAATTTCATTTTTTAAAGATATGATCCCATCCTATTCAATTCACCCTCTGCTCTCTTCCTCTCTCTCTCTCTCTCTCTCTCTCTCTCTCTCTCTCTCTCTCTCTCTCTCTCTCTCTTTGTAATCCCACCAACTACTGAAATACTGAAAAAACTTTCAAGAGTTACAAATATTGTCTTTCCATGTAGGTATCTAAATAGTTCAGCTTTACTAAGTCCCTTATGATTTCTCTTTGCTGTTTACCTATTCATGCTCCTCTTCTTTCTTGTGTTTGAAGGTCAAATTTTCTTTTCAGCTCTGGTCTTTTCATCAAGAATGCTTGAAAGTCCTCGATTTCATTGAAAGACAATTTTTTCCCTTGAAGAATTATACTCAGTTTTGCTGGGTAGGTGATTCTTGGTTTTAGTCCTAATTCCTTTGACTTCTGGAATATCATATTTCATGCCCTTTGATCCCTTAATGCAGAAGCTACTAGATATTGTGTTATCCTGATTGTATTTCCACTATACTTGAATTGTTTCTTTCTAGCTGCCTGCAATATTTTACCCTTGATGTGGGAACTCTGGAATTTGACCACAATGTTCCTAAGAGTTTCTCTTTTTGGATCTCTTTCAGGAAGTGATTGGTGGAGTCTTTCAGTATTTATTTTGCCCCCTGGTTCTAGAAAATCAGGGCAGTTTTCCTTTATAATTTCATGAAAGATGATGTCAAGGCTCTTTTTTTGATCATGGCTTTCAGGTAGTCCCATAATTTTTAAATTGTCCCTCCTGGTTATATTTTCCAGGTCATTTGTTTTTCCAGTGAGATATTTCACATTATCTTCCATTTCTTCATTTTTTTGGTTTTGTTTTGTGATATCTTGGTTTCTCATAAAGTCATTAGCCTCCATTTGTTCCATTCTATTTTTAAAGAACTGTTTTCTTCAGTGAGCTTTTGAACCTCCTTTTCCATTTGGCTAATTCTGCTTTTTAAAGCCTTCTTCTCTTCATTGGCTTTTTGAACCTCTTTTGTCAATTGAGTTAGTCTATTGTTCAAGGTGTTATTTTCTTTAGCATTTTTTTGGGTCTCCTTTAGTAAGGTGTTGACTCGCTTTTCATGCTTTTCTTGTATCTCTTTCATTTCTCTTCCCAGTTTTTCCTCCACCTCTCTTATGTGATTTTCAAAATCCTTTTTGACCTCTTCTATGGTTTGAGACCATTGAATATTTATTTTGGATATCTGGGATACAGAATCCTTGACTTTTACATCTTTTCCTGATGGTAAGTATTGTTCTTCCTCTTCAGAACGGATGGGAGAAGATATCTGTTTACCATGAAAGCAACCTTCTATAGTCTTATTTTTTTCCCTTTTTTGGGCATTTTCCCAACCATTTATTTGACTTTTGGTTCCTTTGTCAAGAGCAGGGTATACTCTGGGAATCTGTAAGATCTCAGTTCCTTCTAGGTGGCAAAATCAAGCATGTACACTGGTCTGGGAGTAGGCAGAGATCTTTGTGCCCAGAATCTTAGCAGTTTCGTCTCCACAGCTACCTGGCCTCCAGTTCCACCGCCATTCAGTGTGAGATAAAGATCAGCTCCCTCAGGGCCTCTACACAGGGCTGAGGCAATATTCAGCCCCTCAGTGCCCCCAGCGTTTTTCCTATCCAACAATGGATGCGGGCTGCTGTAGCAGCTGGGGTAGGAACTGTTGCCGCCTGCCTGATGTGTCCTCTGTGGCTGCTGTATAGGAACAGAGCTATGTGAAGGCCCTTCTCTCTTCCTGGCCAGCTGAAAAAACCCCGTCACTGATCTTTGGCGCCTATGGGTTGAGGGATCTGCAGACCTGCCGCTGTTGGGACTGGAGATTCTTCCCCTGAGGTGTCCTCCTCCCTAAGATGCACTGCACCCCACCACATCAGCATGGCCAAGACTGGGCTGGGCTCTGTTCTGTGTCTCATGAAACCAACGTTTCCCATGGGCCTTTCAGGTCACCCTGGGCTGGAAATCTCCTCCACTCTGTTGTTCTCCACTTCTGCTGCTGCAAAATTTGTTGAGAGTTCCTCTCTACAGGTATTTTATGGACTGTGTGGAGAGAACCTGCATATGTGTGTCTTTCTACTCTGCCATCTTGTCTCCACCTCCCCACCCCCCCAGTCTTTTAATGTAGAAGTTTTAAAATCCTGTGTGATCCTGACTGTTGTTCCTTGATATTTGAATGGTTTCTTTCTGGCTGTTTGCAGTATTTTCTCCTTAACTTGATAGTTCTGGCATTTTCCGTTTGGGATCTCTTTTAGAAGGTGATTGGTGGATTCTTTCAATGACGACATTGCCCTCTCGATCTAGGATCTCAGGGCAGTTTGCCATGATGATTTCTTGAAAGATATTTTCCAGGCTTTTTTTTTCGTCATGGACTTCTGGTAGACCAATAATTCTTAGATTTTTCTCTCCTGGATCCATTTTCCAGGTGTTGCTTTTCCAATGAGATATTTTACATTTTCTTATTTTTTCATTCTTTAGATTTTGTTTGACTGATTCTTGATATTTCACAAAGTCATTAACTTCTACTTGCCCAACTGTAATTTTTAATAAATTGTTTTCCTCAGTTAACTTTTGTACTTATTTTTGCATTTGTCCAATTTTCCTAGTTAGGTTTTATGCCTCCTTATCCATTTGGCCAATTTTACTTTTTATGGAACTGATCTTTTCATTGAATTCTTTTTTCATTTTGTCAGTTTTGTCAATCATTTTGTCAGTCTTTGCGCAATTTTTCTCCTACCTCTGTATTTTGGCTTTTAAAAATCCTTCTTGAGCTCTTCCAAGAATGCTGTTTGGGTATGAGATCAGTTCATATTCCCTTTTGAAGTTTCAAGTATGGGTATATTGTCAGTGCTGTCCTCTTCTGCATTCATATTTGGTCTTCTTTGTTCCCATTGTAAGATTCTATGGTCTTTGCTTTTCTGATTTGCTTGTTGCCCATGGTGATTGCCTTTTCCTCAGTGTTGGTGCTTACAGGCTTCACCCTCCTTGTAGCTCAGAATCTCTTTTGGTATGCTAACTTCATACTTGCTGTGATCCCTCTGATCTTGCACTAGTCCCCTTCAGCCAAAGCAAGATATACTCTTCTCATTGATCTCCCTAGCCTTCCAAGCTGAGAGACTGCTATGCTCCTTCTTCCAATTCCCTGGGGAAATATTCTCTGGGTTTTTCAAGGGCAACAAGGGTAGGATGAAAACATTTACATTTACTCTGCCATCTTGGCTCCCAAACATTCAGGTAGGTGACATTCAAACATCTGATCTGTGGGCTGATAGTCTCAGGAGTGGCTTCTGCTATTACTAGGGGA
Source organism: Notamacropus eugenii (assembly GCF_028372415.1). Classification (NCBI taxonomy): domain Eukaryota; kingdom Metazoa; phylum Chordata; class Mammalia; order Diprotodontia; family Macropodidae; genus Notamacropus; species Notamacropus eugenii. Next base: position 81,562,837 of record NC_092875.1, read on the forward strand.
TCTGCATTTCTCTTTCAGTTAGTTCTGCTAGACTCCTGTCCTGTGCTGATATGTTTGAGAGTCTGCATTGCTGCCTCTGCTTCAGTCCACCTGGGGCCATTCCCATTTCCTTTTGCTATGGCAGTCTGCCCCAGTGCTGCCTATGCTCTCTGTGCTCCCCCAACCCCATGTTAAAAAGATGCTTCCCATTGACCTTCTGGGCTGTCCTGTGTGGGAAATCTGCCAAACTCTGTCTTCTAGTGAATTCTGCCTCTAAAAAATTTGTCCAGATTCACTTTTTAAAGGTATCTGAAGGAATTTATGGTAGAGCTCAGGTTTATCCCTGCTTTCCCTCCACCATCTTGGCCCACCTTTCCACCCCTGTCTTTGAAAGGGAAAAAGGGATTCTTGAGGTCAAGACTGTCCAGCAATTGGAGTAAGAACAGAATGAGGACAGGGAGTTGTCTCCCATTGAGTTTCATGAGGACTGTCCTTTAATTTTGTCCAATTGCCCTCCCCTCATCCCTGCCCCTGGTCAACATTACCTGGGCAACCGTGCCAGGCCCAAATATAGAAAATATCAGCACCCATTTCCATTGAAGAAAACACTGTCAGGATCCCAGTCAGGTGCCACCAAAAGCCACGTTCCTGACGAATTCCTGAAAGAGGATAAGAACGGTTAAGGGCATAACCACTCAGGCTCTCCCCTAACTTCTGAACTATCAACTCTGACTGAAGGGCTCAGGAGCTCCCAAAGGAGTAGGAGTAGGAGTTTTCTCCAACTAAATCTGGCTCATAGAAGATGACCACTGACCCAACCCTCCTGCTAAAGAGAAAAGGTACTGAAATGGAGAGATATGAATCTCTTGTAGTCCCCAAAGACAGCTTACTACCACTTCTTTGAATCCATGTCTTCTCATACAGAGAATGTTCCAGAAGAATTTAGAGGCCACCAGCCGCAGGGATAGAATGTGTAAGCTGCAGGATCTAGGTACTTAGTGATAGTTCCTTAGCTCCAGTCATAGACCCCTGAGGAAAGAGGAGCTCTGAGACTGAGATATGTCTTGTACTCCTGTAACTTTTCTGTCTATGTTATCTTATGAGCAAAGCACCACACAAAACCCCAAAGGGTGTTTATTATAGGTGTTACTGGTGCTCTTGTAGGGTTAATGGATTAGGAGAGGGGTGGAAGCACCAAGTGCTCATATCCCTGCAACTTCCCTGCTCAAATTGTCCCATAGGGCTCAAGAGGAATTCCCCGTCCTGACTTTTATTCATACTTACTTTTTCGGTAGAAAAGGAAAGCTGTATAATACAAAGATGACATCATCCACAAGCCAGTGATATTCCTTATCATATTTGCCAACTGGGGATCCATTGGAATGGTCTCTTTCTCACCTGAAACATAACATGCCAACTCAGGAGAATCTGACCTACATATTCTGTCCTGGCACAGGAAAAGGCATTCCATATTGGTCTTTGGGAATCTTCTCCCCTTCTTCAAGTAGAAGAAGGTCTGTGGAGAGGGGCATCTTTGGCCCTGCTTACGGAGGAGAATGAAAATCTGGCTGAGTATAGAGAGAACAGGGGCCATGACCGTACACTCCAGGCTACCAACCACTAACCCCATCTCTGGCTCTCTCTGTCCCCTGATGCTCCCTCTTCCATTCTGTGCACTCATTCTTCAACCACAGTTACCTCCGCTTTAATTCCAGAAACTGTCTACCAACCTCAGGACACAGCATATCTATTGAGAACAAAGTTAGACTATACAGAAGGGTGTACAAGGAATGTATTAGTGTGATAGGTGTGAAGAGTTGCTGCTTTGTATATTGTGGGGATTCAACCAGTTAATCAATAAACATTTATTCAGTGCCTACTATGTTCTAAGCATTGTGTTAAGTGCAGGGGATAGAAAAAAGGCGAAAGGCAATCTCTGCTCTCAGGGAGCTCAGTCTAATAGGGAGACAATTTCAAAAGAGTAATGTACAAATATGCCTATTTTGAAAACAAAGAGTAAATAGTGTTTCTTTCTTCCCTCCTTCCCTTTCCCACTCCTTCCCTTCCTCCCTTCCTTTCTTCTTTCTTTCTTCTCTCCTTCCTTCCTTCTTTTCTTTCCTCCTTTCTCCCCTTCCCTCCATCTCTTTTTCTCCCTTCCTTCCATCCTCCCTTCTTCCATCCCTCACTGCTTTCCTCCCAACATTATTCCCTTTCTCTATCCTTCCCTTCTTCCCTCTCTTCCTTTCTTCTTGCTCCTTCCCTTGCTCTCTTTCCTTCTTTCATTCATCCATTCCTTTCCTAGTGCTTGGCCCACTGGTTGCTACATAGAAGGTGCTTAATAAACTTTTGTTGAATTGAATTGTTCTCACTTGATCCTCAGCAATAATCCTGTATGGTGTGTGCTATTCTTAACACTACATTACATAAGAGCAAAACTGAGGTTAAGGGACTGGGCCAGGGTCACACAGAGAATAAGTGTCTGAGGCAAAAAGTGAACTTTATGACTCCAACTCCAAGCTGCACCACCCAACTCCTTTTGAACCATGATGTTCTCAGGGTCTCACTTCCTTAACTGTGTTCTATGGCACCTCATGAGAAGGTGAAAATGCTAATTTTGATACCAGTGACAATTTTCCTCTTAATTTATTAGCCACTAAAATCATACATGTGTCAAAAAAATGCAATTGTTTCCCACAAGAAAATCATATCAGTCACTTCCCACATCAAAATCACATCAATTGCATAACCTTTTTAACTTCAATGTTTAGTTTGAATCTCCCACTGTGCTTCTGTAATCCCATGGCATGTTCCATGGCCCATTCTGATTAAAATTATGAATTCTGTCAATGTATTTGAAAACCAAAAACATTCCTTAGTCAAATTAACTTGGGAACTTCTAGTCTTTGTAACTTCTTCCTTTCCATCAATATAATAACTGTGGTGGTGGTGGTGATGCTGATGTTGGTAGTGGTGGTGGTGGTGGTGGTCATGGTGGTGTGTGTGTGTGTGTGTACATGTGTGAGTGTGTATGTATACATGTGTGTGTGTGCTAGGTCACTAGAAGCTGGTCAAAATGATACTACTTTTACACCCCTCCCTTGATACTTTCTTCTGTCTTCCTTGGTTTCCCATTTTTCTGTCTCTCCCTCCCAATCTTCCCACTTCCTTCCTTCCTTTTTTTCTTTCTGTTGAAACCTAATATAATAGTGAGAAAGAAATAGGTTCAGAATTTCTCCTCTACATAAGTAGGAAGTGTCAGGTGGAGAAGAGGAATGAGACAAATCAACATCTTACCTAGAACACACCCTTCCAATGTGTTTTCTCCCAGATCTACTTAGGAGTAATTTTCTAGACTTCAGACCAGAGCTATAAATTCTTTTTCCACACTGGTCTAACCCCTTGGATTTGGTTACTCTTAGAACTGTGATGCAGTAGGCTGTTTATACTCTCTCAGGGTAGAAAAACACCTTTTTTTCTCCTCTGATGGGACAGATGGGCCTAATGAGGAGTGATCACATGCTATCAGGAGACAGGATTCAAAGCCTTGTCTCAACAGAAATCAGAACAGATTTGTTCCCTCATTCCCATGTAATGCATAAAAAGCATGAGAGACATAATTTCTGGGTAATTAGTAATTTTATTAATTTTGTCTAACAAATAACTAAGAAAATGAAGGTCATTTGGCCATCTCTCTTAAACCAAAGATGGATCATGGCAGCCTATTGATGCTTATGTGGCCTTGGGAAAGTGGGTGTTCTCCACAGATGGCAATCAACTCTGATTAGTTAACAATTAATGAGAAGAATCAATATTATGATGAAAAGGGGACCTATTCTAATGAGGGGCTAGGGGAATGTGACTTTGATTATATCACTCTTACTCTCAAGTCACCCTCATTCCCCAGTCATCTAGACAGAGGATCTACTCTCCTTCACCCAAGCCTAGTAGAACAAAATGGGCTTCCCCTGTTGGGTGGGGTCTGAACAGGATTGAGGAGAATGTTAAAGCCAATCTCATTATCAGCCCTATTCTTCAATGGCTGATTTGACATAGTAGAGAATGAGTATATAGGAAGGGAGAACATCCTGGATTTCCCCAATAGTAATTGGTTATGAGTGAAATAAGGATATTATGAAGACTTGACAGAATAAAATATGAGGAATATTGCATTTTTTAAATAAAATTTATTTTCCATAAGGCCTCTCTCTCTGGATGCCCGATTTCTAGGAATCCAGGGCTTGTGGGCAGTTAGGGTCCTTTCCCTCCCTTTTCTCTCTGATAGTGCCACCTGAGCAGTGGTATTTTACCAAATAAGAACATAATAGACTCTAGCTGGAATTTCTTGGAAGTTAATCAAATCTCTCTTTGTTCATTATCCTATGGCCACATCACACAAGTTCCCTCTTCATCCCCTCACCTCTTTTTTACTTTAGTTGTAGAATAACCACATCAACAATTAGTTAGGTATTAGATAAGGAAGTGTGTTTGGATAGGTGGATCCTGGTTACCTGATTTCTGGGGTCTTGTCTAGTTTTTTGTGCTTAGACTGTAAACCCGCCTGCCAGCCAATGGAGAGGTGGGATAGTAGGGGGCAGGCCTCTCTGTATTAGGGTATATGATGGTGCTTTGTTCTGTGTAAGCTGCCTCCTTCCACTAGTCCCATCCTGGTGGAGGGACACACCTTTCTTGTGAGAACTGAGTAAAACACTTTCTGTTCTCACCTCGAGAAGCCTCTTCATTATTTTATAAAGTTTTGGGTAAGTGTCTCATACCCCACACAGTCTTTAATACAATAGAGCAATAATAATTTCTCTCACTTGGTTCATAAATTAGCAGAATCATATTCCTTGTAAGCCTTCTAGATTGTAAGGACTCTAGAGACTATCTTCTCCAATTGTTTGAAGTCTTAGAAGCAGCAAAAACAGTGGCTTCATATGGGCTAGTGAAGACATGAAGAGAGAAGGAAGAGGCAAAGTGGTTACTGGGAAGGTTATTAATGATAACCATTTAAAATCATTTGAACCTCAAAAAGGGCCAGAGCTTGAATTTATCAACCACAAGAAAAAGCTTTCAGTCTAACAGATGCTTCCTTCTTTGTTCTCTGAGTGTACTCAGAGAATACCTCTTCCTATGTCAACAAGGTCAGATGGGGCTGACTTAAGAGCATTTTTTCTTTTTATGGCCATTAAGGATGAGACCCTCAACCTAAGACACTCTCTTAAATAATGAAATATTTTCTTATCTTATCATTTTTTGAACATATACTATTTTATGGCATGTTAATGGTAAAGAAAACAAATATCCTGGGTCATAATTTCAATTGACACTTTGTCAATTCTTTTATCTTATTGTATTTACCACCTATTCAGTTAATAAAATTCCTTTTTCATATTGTAGTTAAACACATATGGGGGTCATAAATTCAAGGAACATAGAGACCCTGAGTTGGGACTGTTTTAAAATGTATTTAAGCCTTCTCATTTCTTTTGTCAGGCAGTCAAACTTGATCTGGCTCTAAACATACACGTATTCTGGTACCTTTAAGGGAATACATAATACATATATGTACCACCTAGCCTGTTTGCCTCTTTTAACCAAATTTTCAGGTCAACATTAGGTAATAAGTAATTGAAAGACTTGAAAGATTATGGGAAGGAAAAAGAACAGAATCTCTCAGCTTTCAGGGATTCTCCTTCTCCATTCTTAATTAGGCCATGGGCAACACACCAACAAAAAGGTAGTGAGACATGTGGACCCTCTCTGGGTAAGAGGGCACTGTTGGAGAACTCATTGGGGATGTAGCTTAAAACTTCTCTGAAAATTCTGGGATTTGGAGTTTTGCTCATTTTCTCATCTAGGGAAATATTGGGAATTAGCAGATAAGAATGATGCAACACCAGACATGGCTTGAATGAATCTTTTAGGAGTTTCAGGAAGGAGATAGAGAAGCAGACACTGATTCTGACAGAGGTAGTGAAAATGGAGTCGAGCATGGCACCAGGGCAGCCAAGCTCTTCATTTACCCCAGGGATAACCCTGGTCATTAATGGATATCCTCCTCACCCCCAGCCATGGATCCAGATGAATGAAGAGCTGTCTTTTTTGTCCTCCCACCCTTCCATCCTTGTGGGCAAGGACTTAAATTCAAAATTTTCTGTTCCATTTAAACTGTTTGTTAATGTTTAAAGGTAGTTTTGTTAAAATTCATTTCTCTAGATCAAAAACCTGCACAACATACAGCCCTCAGTGTGCTTGTGGCTGGCCCAAGGATTTTGGGCAGCCTTCCGCTGCTCACTCTCTCCCATTTATCACCTGACCTGGGACAACCAACCATCACCAGTCTCTCTCTAGTTACCTTTACTTAGAAAGTGAGCTGTTAAAAATCTCTCTTTGGCCTGAAGAAGTTCAGCTTACTTTAATTTTGACCCCTGCCTACTGCCAAGTTGAGCAGCCCTGCTCTAGAGAAAAGAAATCAATCTCTACTTTGCCTTTGAGTTTTGTACTCCTTGAAACTACCCCATGGGGGATGGGTACCAAGCTGTACTGGCCATCAGATTGACACTTTAAGACTGGAACTATGGAGCTGGAGCTTTAGCCCAAGAGTTTTTCTTCAGGTGATAGGGCCAGGGAAGAAAGAGCTGGGACCATGACCAGTACTCCCCTGAATCTGAGGCACATGGAGATGAAAACTAGAGTGGCTGGGTCTGGCAACTAAAAATCTCCTTAGTTGCTGAAATGAAAAGAGAGGTGGCTCTCTGCCACTGTGCTTTCCTAAGGTCTTAGAAATGCTACCCAAGTTTTTAATCCTGTTCACTACCTGTAAGTGTGGGAGTGATTGGGGGTGGGGGCAGAGGTTTCTACACAGACCCACTTAGTGCTTTTCTGTTCATTTTTGCTATATATAGTTAACTATAGGACCACAGTATGCTGAGTGACTGTGTCCTTTGAATGTAAGAAGCAGGTTTACTTGACTGACAGAAGAAATTCTAAGAGCAGGGTAGGGACTCCAGAGTTAACATGTTCATCTTTGGATATTTTCACCAAGAGGCCATAGCTGTGTGACCACTGCTGGCCATTCTGCCAGATCTCCAGCCTGTTCTCTTGCCTTTGGGAAGGGAAATAACATGATTCTTTCAGCTGCAGTTATACCTTTACTTACTTCTTTTAGAGGACTCTACCCTAAGGACGCCAAACCTCTATGTGAACAAGGGCACCTAAGTGGTGTAGTGTACAGAGCCCTGAACTTGAAGTCTTCCAAGAAGATAAAGGCCTTTCTGACTTTCAATCTAACTGTATTCACTTATTAGCTATGTGAACCTGGGCAAGTAATTTAACTTGTGTCTGCCTCAGTTCCCTCAACTGCAAATGGGGATAATGACAGAACTTACACATAGGGTTTTTGTGAGGATCAAATGAGATATCGACAAAATGCTTAGCAGAGCATCTGGCACATAGTAGATACTTAATAAATGATTATTTCCTTCCTTCTTATGGAAAATGAAAATCTACCTAAACTCATTCCTCAATAATGACCAAATTTCCTCTGGTCATAACCTGCCCCCATACTGATGATTCTAAATTCCTGGTCGTCATTCAAATGCCATTTTCAATACCCTCCCTGGGCCCATCCCCTATCCCTTATTGCCATTCCCCTCAGCCCCACCCAGTGTCCCATTGAACAGTTACCCATTTCTTCTACTGTGGTCTCTGATATGTCTGCTCCAGAGATACAAACTTGCTATCATCTTCAAACCTTTCCTTTCCCACTCCTTCCATCTTTTGACCCTCACTGAGAACTGGCTTTCTCTAAGTAACAGAATCTCCCTGGCCATATTTCTCCACCAAACTGATCAAGATGGGGGAGTTGAAATTCTCCTTGCTCCTTATTACTGTCTCCAGATTTTCTCTCTACTATTATCACTCAGTAATCTCTCCTCGTTTAAGGCTCACTCAGTCAACATCTAACATCCAATTATTTCTGGTAGTTAATTGTCAATAGACCTCCAGGACATTCCCATACTTTATTTCAGGAGTTCAGTACTTGACTCACAGTCTCTCCTCAACTCCTGCCTTTATGCTGGGGGACTTAAACTTATATACATCGTTCATCAGACTCCCCAAATTCCTAGTTCTTCAATTTATTTATTCCCCTGACTAGTTACCCCTCTGCCTAATTTAAGCTGCCCACAGAATTATGCCCTTGATCTTGCCACTTCCACAGATGTACCACTTCTGTGCTCATGAGCTTTGAAACTCCCTTATCTAATCATAATCTATTATCATTTCATCTTTCCTTCTGCCTTGCCACCCCTAACCTTGTTCTTCATCCACATCATAACCCTCAGTCTCTCAGTCCCTCAGTTCTCTCCCAGGCAATCATCCCTCTACTAGCTACACTCTCCTCCTTTCTCCATCTTTACCTCTTGGTGAACTGGTTTAAATCTACATTGTCCTCCTCTCCTGAGTCCCTTACCCCATCATTCTCTTGTAAATCTTGCCCTTCCATAACTCAGCCTTGGATTCCTCTAACATTTTGCTTCCTTGTCTACTATACAGTGCTGCTGAATGAAGCTGGAGAAAATGATGAACCTGTGCTGACTAGGTTCACTACAACTATGTGTTATATAACTTCAACTGTGTCTTGAGCAAGATAATCAACTCACTATCCTATTCTCCACAGTGGTTCTTCCAAATCTTTTAATTCATCTTCAAACCTCCCATGGTTCCCTGCTTTTTCTACCTTCCTAGTTGAGGACTTTGATTCATATTTTACTGAAAAAAATTTGAGATCATTCATGCATAGCTCCCTTTTCATTCCTCATTTCACACCACTCAGATACCTTTTACTACCATCTGCATGCTTTTCCTTGCAAAGGAAACCTTTCTACATGCACAAGTGATCTCATTCTAGTTCAGCAGATTGATCCTAATATCTCCACTCTCTCATTGATCTTCAAACTTACTCTGTCTTTTGTCTCCTTCTTTACTGCCTACCTACACACATCCTCAAAAACCCCTCCCTTGACTCAACCATTCTGGCTAACTTTTCTCTTCTTGGTGACTATACTTCTTGAGAAGCCCTCCCTTGACTCAACCATTCTGGCTAACTTTTCTCTTCTTGGTGACTATACTTCTTGAGAAGATGGGGGCCATTGTACTCTATGCTGACCAATGTCCTTCCACGGTACTCCTTTGAGTCTGGAGGAGAGAGTAAGGCAGATGGCTTTGCATAGGCCTGCCTCACTTAAGTCCAACTCACTTACTAGTGAAGATATACCCACCTGATGACACTGGTTCTTTTTGAGAATGAAAGGACAACAACAGTCTGTGAGTAGTACTAGCTAACCATTTGGGGACCCAAATGAGTAGTTCCATTTGGGCAATGCTGCTATTTCCTCCTTCCTTCTCTTCTGCCACCCCAATTCTCCTTCTCTTTTCCCTCTATCCATGGGGAGTGTCATATCCTTATAAGTGCTTTTGATTGCATACATTTTGCAAGACATCTTGAAGTTTGGAGAGTTGGCTTTTTTCTTCCCTATTTATTTATTTTAGTTTTTTAAAAAACCTGTTACAATTAACCTTTTTTGTTTCAAGTAGTTTTCATTCATGATTTCTTGAAATATAGCTCTGATAAACCAGGTTTTGATAAAGCTTATTGAGATTCAAATAGTGCTACTTGACTATGCCTTTAAACTCAAGTCACTCTGACTGCTTATTGTCTTTTCTTCCTCTGTTCTTCAACTGTAAGATGCGAGTAATGATAACACTTACTTCCTAGGATTGCTGTGAGGACTGTGTTTGACTAGTATTGCAAGTACCAATTTGCTGCTGGGCTGATTATTCCCAAATCTTATTTAATGGCTTCCCCCTAGGTTATTTCCAGTCTCATTTTCCTTTCTTTCCTGCTCTGAATGTTCAGGAACTTGACTGTACCTCTGTTTCTCAATTATTTTTGTCCCTCATTCCCTGACTCCCCTCAGACTGCCTGGTTCTCAAGTGCCTCTATCTCTCAAATTCCTTTAGCCCAGTTTTGGTCCTGAGGCCTGTTGTCCATTCAGAAACCTGAAGAAGTACAGGTTTCGATGGTGACCTGGTCAGAGTTCATATTTTATATCCATTTAGAAATATCTGATATTGTGTTGTCTTGGGCAAAGACAAGTGTTTAATAGTCAGTCCTTTCTCTCCAATAACAACAGTGTTATATTCTTTGCATCTCAATTTGAAAACTGCAAGACATTTTACAGACATCATTTCAAGTAAATCTCACAAGAATTCTGAGAAGTAGGTAATATAAGTTTACTACACCCATTTTAAAGGTGAGCAGACTGAGTATCAAAGAGAGTAAACTGAATATCAAAGAGTTTAAGGGATTTTCCCATAGTCATAGAGTTAGTGTCACCAGTGGAATATGAGCCCAGGTCTGCTTGATTCCAACACAATTCATCTTTGCTTCACTCCCAGATATTCCTCCACTGAAAGTTCATGCCTGCCTCCCACAACAGACCTCAGAGACCTCCCAGGAAGTCCTCTCTCAAGTTGTCAACCTCCGGTAAAATATAGTGGGGCGGGGGCAGTGGAGGGAGTGGGAAATCATAATATTGTGGAGTCACAAAGAGGGATGCGACCTTGGAGATGTTCAAGTTTAACCTTCCCCCACTCCACCACTACATCTCACTCCACATTCACTCTGTCTACACATTTTAATAGAGAAGAAACAGCCAAAAGACAGAAGGAGATTTATGGAAGGTCACACATGGTATTTCTGACATTGCCTGCCTTGACACATAGGGGAGGTCTCCTGGAGTGGGAGTAGATTTTGTGTTCTACCTAAAATGAAAGTTAAAATAAAGTACAGAAAGTCAAGACAGTGAGTTTGAAATGTTGGGAGCTCATTGCATAAAGGTGGATCAGATGATAGGGCTAGTAGGTGGAGCTGAAACACTATCTGGACCCAGAGAGGTGGGAGCCATCTTCAAATGGAGACTGGACTGTTAGCAGCCCTGCTGTAAAGAGGGGATGAGGTGGAGCCAAAGGCTATTGTGAAGGGAAAAGTGAGACTCAGGAAAGACAAGAATGGTTGTACAAGGCAGTTATTAGGGACAGTTTCTAAAAGGGCCTTGGATTGGAAGCCTTTGATTCCATGGAATATTCTCTGCATAGATAAATTTGGAATCATGCTAAGAAAATGACTAAAATGTCTATATCTTTAACCCAAAGATTCCACTGCTGGGAAAATACCATAAGGAAAGCAAGGTCAGAAAGGAAAGCACATAATATGTCAAGATATTTCAAGTAAACTTCTATAGGAGGAAATAATTGGAAACAAAGTAGATCCGATTGATTATGGAATGGCTAAAAAAATTTGTGAAGCGTGAATGTAAGAGAATATCATTGTCTTTTAAGAAATTATAGGTAAAAAGGATATAGGGAAGCATAAAAAGACATATACAGTGATACAAAGTGTATTAAGGAGAACCACGAAAACAATACATACAATGACTGGAAAGAATAACAACAAATAAAACTTGAATTATGTGTAAATTTTTGTTACAGTGTACTTCTCTAGGTGGAAGAGGCTGACATTTTGGTTAAACCCAAGTGCCTTTTTCTTTAGCTTCCCTGTTGTTCTGATAATTTTCCTTTACTCACTTCAGGAAGCTATTTATGCTCTTGGAATGCTTAATATGCTCAATGTGCACATTAATTGCCTTGGCTAGAATCTTGCCCTTAACCTGTTTGTTTACAACAATGCCCTCAGCATGTTCAATAATATTATAGACCTATTCAGTCTTGCCACGGTAGCATTTGTGGGACATTCCTTGCTGAACTGTGCTCATACCCTTGATGTCTGCAATATCACAGTATATGTATGCATATACATAGCCAAAGGGACAACGCTATGTTTTCAAAAGGGCTTAGGAAGCATGTATCATGTCCCTCTTCTTTTTCCTTTGGTGTTTGTCATTTTGCCAACTCATTGGAATATGAGAGCTGGCAGAAAATGTAGTTGGCATTTCTTTTTCAAGTGTAGATTGTACTACATCATAGAATTACACAATATTAGAGGGAAGAGGTTCCTCAGAGACCACCTAGTAGAACACATGCATAGAAAACACTTCCTGCTACAGGGTACCCAATATGCTTTTGCTTCATGACCGTTTGCCATAGTGAACCCACAATATTCTGAGGTGGCTCATTCCACTTTTTGACGGCTTTAAGTGTTAGGAAGTTTTCTCTGTCATCAAACTAAAATTTGCTTCTTTGTGACATCTACTCCATTGTTACTAGTTCTCTCCCACTGGGTCAGACAGAATAAGTCTAATCTCACTGATTTCTCTTTCAGCTTTGACATTCTGTGATACAAAAACAACAATAATAACAACTGATTAAGAACCAAGTTTTTAATATTTTAAAATTTATATGTACTTTTTAAATGTTATTATATTGAATACTCATAATACCCTAACTATACAGAATGAAAGCTTTCAAAATAAAGACCTACTGGAAGACATCTGAACCATGTGGAAACAAGATGAAGTACATACAATTCCCATCATCCTCTCTGATGTCAGAGGTGTCCTGAAGGTACCTTCAGAGGTCTACAGAAAACATGTTTGCATGCTAACATTTTTACTCAATTTTTGCTCAGTGACATACAGCAGTCACAATATTGGGCTGTGCAATAGATGGAAGAAATTTGGTTAGCCCTGTAGTCTAGGGTGTCAGATGAGAGGCCTGGCTCCTCTGGGCACACTCATTGTTCATTACGGAAAATGAATAAAGGTGATCAAGAATCAAGTCTGTGACTCAGAAGGTCCTCACAGAACTCCAGACTGCAAGAGATCATTCAGAATCGGCTCCAGGAGGGGCGTTTGTGCCCTATGTCAGCAATGGTCTCAGTGCACCATGGGCTATGGGAAAACCAGACCTGTCCTGGGAAAAACGTGAGACCTGAGATTCCTCAGGATATATTTCAAGATTTGTCCAGAGTCCTTGCTCTAAGAAGGACACTGGAGGAATATTTGCTGGGAAGGATGAAGAAAGGAGAACAGATATTTCAAAGGAAATATAGCCCAACAAGGAGTTAGAGCTATTGAGACAAATTCACTGGGGGTGGAAGGGATAGGGACATGAGGTGTGTATGGTTTGGAGGTCAAATCAATGGTACAGCCCAGGGATGGGGAATGTAAGGCCTTAAGGCCACATGTAGCCTTGGTTAACTTTAAAAAGAACAAAGAGTTTTCATTTTTTGAAATTATTAACTACATAGTACTTAGAGTTTTACAAAATAATATACATTTTAAAATATATCTAATTGATGTTTCTTGAATGTGTCCTTATTTGATTACAGCTAAATTAACAACATGAAGAACTTCCCCCTCCCTGATAGATCCACTCCCATGCATTGTTGATTTAGATTGGAGACAGAATTATGAATACTGAACTTTCTGTTTTCTTGAGGTAGGCAGAGAGAAGTATAGTTCTCTTTTCCCCTTTGGGAAACTTCCTTAGCCAAGGAGCATGATTATCAAGAAGCATTAGGTGTTGGAGGGATGGTGAAGTTGTGAACCAGCTGGAACTAGAAAAGTGAAAGAACAGAAGGTGGGAAGTAATACCCCTCCCCTTTCTAGGGAGGATGTAGGGATGAGGGGCACTGGCCTGGTAGATTGGAACTATTTCCAGCTTTAGACAGAAGGAAGGAGAGAGTAAGCAGGAAGAAGAAAAGTGAGGGAGTACAGTGAAAGAAAGAAAAAAGATGGAGGGAGGGAATAGGGATGGAGTAATAAAGGAACCATGATCTTGCTTTTTGTCCCAGCCCACATCTTCTTCCTTAGGTGCCTCCAGCTCAAGTCCAGGTCTCCTGGCCTAGCTTCTTCCTTGGTCCATCCCCTTCCCCTGGCTTCATCTTTATTAGTCTCCCCCTTGTGAATATTTTCCCATTACCCAATTACCTCCCCCCCCCCCCACCAAGCTGAGCATTAAGTGGGACTCTGGGTCAAACCCTGGAACATCTTTATCTCCTTTTCTGGGGAAGTGTGACCATTTTCTATATGCTAGCCGGTCTGATTGACAAGCCTCACTTACCAGAAAGACAAATTTGTAAGGATAAGTTGAATATGGGTTAAAAACTTCTTTGGCACTGGCAGCACAAGGATGATTTTCTCAATATTGGTGATATTCATTGAAAACAGCAGTATCGTAGGAAATGGTAAAATAATCATGTAGAATTGCCCTAATTATTATTCCTAAGATTGTGAAGAAGACCAAAATGAGACTCCAAGCATGCCAGTTCATCCAATCCTCCTTGAGAACAAACCCTGAAGAGGAGACTAATTAATGCTTGTCAGCTCTTAGAAACTGGTCCAAGGTAGACTACATGGTTTCCCTTCCCTGTGCCCTCTTCTAGGATGGCTAAAACAACTTGTCTCTTCTTCTACCCACATTCTCAGCCCACAGCTGGCTTTCTCCACCACCCCTGGATTACCTGACATACCAAATTATATAGAACTTGTTTCATTCTCAGGGGATCCTCCCCTCTTCCCACCCCAAAACTTATCAAGAGCAAGAGACATCTAGATACTGCTGTGGGAAACTGGGGTGAGTCACACTTGTCTTTGATAGTGAAAAAGGGATACCTGGGGTCTGGATTGTCCAGAGATTAGAGTAAGAACAAAATGAGGATGGGGAGTTGACACTCAATATATAGGAGGACAATCCTTTAATATTGTCCACTTACTCTGTCCCCCATCCTCACCCCCATGTCACCATTACCTCGTGAACTGTGCTGTGCCTACAAATAACAACTATAGATGCCTGCTTCCATTGAATAAGTGACTGCCAGGATCTCAGTAAGCTGCCACCAAAAGGCATGTTTCAAAATATCTTCTGTTGACCTGAAAGTTTGGTTTAAAAAGGCAGAGAGGCTAAATGCATATTCTTTATTCCCTTAAAGATAGTGGTTATGTGACTGTTACAGAAATGACCAGGCCTAAATCTCTTTCAGGAGAAGCCAAGGGTGTCTGTGTCCTTCAGATTTATGGTCTCCATATGTGATCAACTACACCATGAGAAAGGAATTTCTTAATTGGATGGGTTGCAAATACATTAAAATAATAGCATTGACAGTTTCAATTAAAATTACAATCCAGGATATCTGTGTTTTCTTTACCATTAACATTCCATAACATACTATATGTCTACAAAATATTAAGACATGGAAAAAGTCTCATTATTCAAGATAGTGTCTCACATTAAGGGTCTTACAAAGTATGCTAAGTCAACCCCATCTGACTTTGTTGACATAAGAAGAGGTATTCTCTGAGTTTACTTTAGAGAACAAAGACACTGTTAGGTCCAGGCTCTTCTTCTGATTGATTAATTTAAGCTCTGGCCTTTATTAAAGTCCAAAAATGATATTAAATGTTATTAGTTCTGAAAGAGGACACCAAGGGTCAAGGTCATAATCACTCAGACTCTACCCTATGCCCCCTGAGTGTCAGCTCTGACTAAAGGAATCAGAACCTCCAAAAGACTGGAAGTACAAGTTTTCTCCAACCAATCTGTCTCATAGAAGATGACCACTGGCCCAACTCTCCAGCTGAAGAGAGACGGTAGTGAAGTAGAAAGAAGTGCATCTCCTGTGATCCCAAGTTTGTCAAAGACAGCTCATTAGCACTTCTTTGCACCCATGTTTTCTCATGCAGGGGACATTCCAAGAGGGGACTGAGACCACCAGTCACAGGGATGGATGTTGTTAGTGGGAGGATCCAAGGAATCAGAGACAATTCCTTAGCTCCACTCATAGACCCCTGAAGAGAAAGGAACTCAGACTGTGATCCATATTGTACTAATCTAACTTTTTTATCTCTGTTGCCTTATGAGCACGGCACTCCAGAAAACCCCCAAGGGTGTTTATTATAGGGATTATTGGTGCTATTGTTGGGTTAAATGGGTGGGGAAGGGTGGAGGCACCAAGTTTTCAAATTCTCTGCCTTCCTAGCTCAAATTGGGTTCAAGAGGAATTCCCTGCCCTGGATTTTCATCATACTTGCTTCTGTAGAAGAGTGAGAAAGATAAAGAAAATGAACATGAAATTGCCCACACACCAATCAAGCTCTTTATCATGCTTCCCATCTGTGGATGCACTGGAATTGTCTTTTCCTCATCTGAAACATATCATGCCAACTCAGGATAATCTGACCTGCATACTTTGTCCTGGCACAGGAAAAGGCATTCTATATTGTTCTTTGGCAATCTTCTCTCCAAGTGGAAGGTCAGTTACAGGACATCCTTCCTGAAGAGAGGGGCATCCTTGTCCCTACTCAGGGCAGAGGATGGAGCTGTGGCTGAGCATAGGAAGAGCAGGGGCCATGGCCATACATTCCAAGCTTCTCAGTCAATAAACTCAGCATTGGGTCTCCCTGGTACTTACTTGCACCCATTCCTCACCCACAGATATCTCCCCCAAACACCAAAAACTGTCAACCTCAGAACAGAACATCCTTACTGAGAATAAAGTTAGACTATATAGAGGAGGCAACAAGGAGTGTATTAGTATAAAGAGTGAAAAGAGGTGCTGCTTTGTATATTTTGGGGAGGCAGTCAATCAATAATCATTTATTAAGTGTCTATCTTGTGCCACACATTGTGCTAAGTGTAGAGGATACAAAAAAAGACAGAAGACAATTTGTCCTCTCAAGTTCACAATCTAATTGGGGAGACAACTTGCAAATAGTTGTTACAAACACGAAACATTGAAGATAAATAGGAATAATCCTTCCTTCTTTCCTGCCTTCTTTCCTACCTTTCTCCTTACCTTCTTTACTCTCTCTCCTATACTCTCTTCCCCTCCCTCCCTTCCTACTTTTTTGCCTTCTCCTTTCTTCCTCCTTCCTCTTTCCCTTCCTCTCCTTCTATTCATCCCCTTTCTTCCTAACTTCCCCTTCCTCCTTTCCTCCCTTTGTCACTACCTACCCCTTTTTCCTCCTTCCTTCCTTCCTTCCTTCCTTCCTTCCTTCCTTCCTTCCTTCCTTCCTTCCTTCCTTCCTTCCTTCCTTCCTTCCTTCCTTCCTTCCTTCCTTCCTTCCTTCCTTCTCTTGTGCTTAGCACAGTGCTTGGCACATACAGAGCATTTAATAAATATTTATTGAATTGAATAGTTCTCACTTGATCCTCAGCAATTATTATGTGTGGCATGTGCTGTTATAAATCCCATTTTACATAGGAGCAAACTGAGACTGAAAGGTTAAGGGACTGGTCCAGGTTTCCACAGTTATTCAAAGTGTCAGAGGCAGAAAGTGAAATCAAATCTTTCTGCCTCCAATTCTGAGCATCCACTGTAACCATCCAACTCCTTCTGAACCATGTTTTTCCCAGGATCTCACTTCCTGAACTACATTCTATGGCACCTCACAAGAAGTTCAAAGGTATAATGCTGATACCAGTGATATTTTTCCTATTAATTATTAACCATTAAAATTATAACTGTGCCAAAAAAATGCAATAGGTCCTCATATGAGAATTTCAACCTCATCAAAATTGTATCTCTCACAAAGCAAAGATGGATCATAGCAGCCTATTGATGCTTATATACCCGTGGAAACATATTCCCTACACATGGTAATTCCCTGATTATGTAATAATTAATGAGAATGAATATTATGAGGAAAAGTGGACCTATTCTAATAAGGGGATAGGGAATGAGACTGAATATCACTCTTATCCCTAGACCACCCTTAGCCCCCAGCCATCTAGACAAAGGATCTACCCTCCCCCACCCAAGCTTAGTGGAACACAATGGGCTTCCCCAGCTGGGTGGGGTCTGAACAAGATAGAGGAGAATGTTAAATCCAATTTTATTATCAGCCCCATTCTTCAGGGGCTGATTTGACCTAGAAGAGAATGAGGAAATAGGAAGGGAAAAAAATCCCAGATCTCCCAGTAGTTATTAGTTATTAATATAAGAGAACAATAATAATTTCTTTCACTTGGTTAATATATTGGCAGAATTACACACAGCCTTTTAAGCCTTCAAGATCATAAGAACTCCAGAAACTGTCTTCTCTAACTGTCTGAGGTCTAAGTGGCAAAATATAGTGGCTCCACAAGGGTTAGTGAAGACATGGAGAGAGAAAGAAGAGGCAAAGGAAGGAAACAAAGTGTATTTAATGGGAAAAGTTGTTAAGTAATAAGAAACTGAATGACTTGAAAGATTATGGGAAGGAAAAAAGAGCAGAGTCTCTCAACTTTTTCTCTGCTTTCAGTAAGTCTTTTACCCCATTTTTAATTAGGCTCTGGGAAACAAACAAAAAAGTAATGATACATCTGATCCCTCTCTGTAAGAGAGCAGTGTTGGAGATCTCATGGGGAAGTAGTTTAAAACTTCTCTGAGAATTCTGGGATTGGGAGTTTTTCTCACTTTCCTGGCCAGGGAAATATTGGGAATTAGCAGATGAGAATGATGCAACTCCAGAAATGGCTTGAATGAGTCTTTCAGCAGTTTCAGGAAAAAAGATTGAGAGACCTACACTGATTCTGGCAGACGGGGTGGAGATGTCTGAGGAGCAATTAATATATATTCGAGCATGGAATCAGGGCAGTCAAGGTCTTCATCTACCCCAGGGAGATGGGATGGCAGCACCAAAGTAGAAGATAAATCTGATCATTAATGGATGTCCTCCTCCTCCCCAACCATGAGTCTAAGTGAATGAAGAGGTGTCTTTTTACCCCCCACTGTCTCTTCCCTTCTTTCCTTCCATCCTTTTGGGCAGAGACTTAAAACCAAAAATTTCTCTTCCATTTTAGTGTTTTTTTAATGTTTAAAGTTAGTCTGTCAAGCTTGGTTTATCTAGACCAGGCCCACATAACATACTACCCTCAGTCCATTTGCAGCCCACCAAACTATTAAGGATAGCCCCCCACTGGCAATACTCTTCTGTTTGTCATGTCACCTGCAGCAACCAACCTTCTTCAGTCTCTTTCTAGTTACCTTTACTTAGAAAGTGAGCTGCTAAAAACTTATGTTCAGCCTGAAGAACTTTATCCTCTCTCAATTTTGGCTCCTCTCTACTGCCAAGTTGTGCAGGTCTGCTCTAGATAAAAGAAACCAATCTCTGTTGTGCTTTTGGGTTTTGTTCACCCTGAAGGTGCCCCATGGGAGATGGGTATCAAGCTGCCCTGGTCATCAGATTGACACTTTAGAATTGGAACTGTGAAACTAGAATTTTAGCCCAAGACTCTTTCTTTTGGTTAAAGGACCATGGAAGGAAGAGCTGAGACAAATGGTCCCCTGAATCTGAGGCACATGGTGATCAAGACCAGAGTAGCTGGGCCTGGCAACTCTTGAAAATTCCATTAGCTGCTGAAATGAAAGGGAGGTAGCCCTCACTGTGCTTTCCTAAGGTCTTAGACATGCAACACCAGCTTTCAATTCTATTCACTACCTGTGATTGTGGGAGAAAATTGATGGGTAGGGAACTCCACATGCAAGCACTTAGAGCTTTTCTGTTTATTTCTGTTATGTGTAGTTAACTATATGACCATAGTATGCTGAGCAACTCTGTCCTTTGAATGTAAGAAGCAGGTTTGATTGACTGACACAAGAGATTCTAAAAGTAGGGTAGGTGCTGTAGAGTTATCATATCCAACTATGAATATTTTGATCAAGAGATCGTAGCTGTGTGCCCACTGGAGGCCATTCCACCAAATTTTTTATCTGGTCTTTTGTCTTTGGAACGGGGAATAATGTTCCTTCAGCTCCAAGAACCCTTTCCCTAAGACTTTTAGAGAACCCCACCTCAAGGACCTCTAAACTGCTATGTGAACAGAGGCACCTAAATGGTGCAGTGGATAGAGCATTGTATATGAAGTGTTCCAAGAAGACGCAGGCTTTTCTGAATTCCAGTATAACTCTAGACAACACATATTACCTATGTGAACCTGGGCAAGTCACTTAACCTTTGTCTCAGTTGCCTCAACTGTAAAATGGGGATAATTACAGCATTTATTCCCAGTGTAGTTGTGAGGTCCAAATGAGATCTCTAAAAAGTGCTTCACACTGTCTGGCACATAGTAGGTACTTAATAAATATTTGTTTCGTTCCGTCTTATGGGAAATGAAAATATACCTAAACTTATTCAATAATTAACAAACTCCTCTCTGATCATAACCCTCCACCATCCCAATGTTTCCAAACTGCTGGTCATCATTCAAACGCTATTTTCTGTACCCCACTGCCAGATCCCTTCTTCCCATTCCCCTCAATGCCATCCCATATCCCATTCTATAGTTATCCACTCCTTCAGCTGAGCACTCTGATACGCGTGGTCCAGAAACAATAAACTTTCTTTCATCTTCAAATCTTTTTTTCCCCTCACATCTTCCATCCTTTGTTCCTCACAGAGACTTGGCTTTCTCTTGATAACAGAATCTCCCTGGCCAATATTTCCAACACTGGCTGCACTTTCACTTATTTCTCCAACTCACTGGTCAAGATGGGAGAGCTGCAATGCACCTTGCTTCCCATTGCTTTCTCTAGATTTTCTCTCTACTACTATCACTCAGTAATCTCTCCTCCTTTAAGGTCCACTCAATCCCTATCTATAACTGAATAATTTCTGGTAGTTGTCTAGAGACGTCCATCTAACGCCCTTTATTCACTTCATGAATTCAGTGCTTGGCTCACAATCTACTCTCAACTCTTGTCTCCACACTAAGGGACTTCAACACACACACACACACACACACACACACACACACACAGACACACACTGATAGAGAGATAGCTCCTCAGATACCTTAGATTCCTAGTTCCTCAACTTATTCATTGCCTTTGACCAGTTACCCCTCTACCCCATTTAAGCCACCCACAAATATGATCATACCCTGATTCTTGCCACATTCATAAATGTACCATTTCTATGTTCATGAACTTTGAAATTCTCTTATCTGATCCCAATCTATTCCTTCTGTCTTGCATCCCTAAACCCTGTTCTTCCTCCATGTCATGATCCCCAGTATCTCAGGCCCTCAGTTCTCTCCCAGGCAGTCACTTTACTAGCTACACTCTCCTCCTTTCCCCATTTTGACCTCTTGGTGAACTGGTTTAAGTCTACACTGTCTTCTTCTCTGGAGTCCCTTACCCCCTGATCCTCTTGTAAATCATGGCCCTTCATACCTCAGCCTTGGATCACTCCCACTCACTCTTTGCTTCCTTGTCTACTACACACACTGCTGCTGAATGAAGCTGGAGAAAATGATGAAATCGCGCTGACTAGAGTCACTATAAATTTGTGTTATATAATCTTAACTTGGCCTCAAGCAAGGCAATCCTTTTCGAGCTCCCATATCCACTCACTGTCCCACTCTCCGCAATGGCTCTTCCAAACCTTTTTATCCCTTTTCAAACCTCCCATGGTTCCCCTCCCCCACCCTTCCAGCTGAGAACCTTGACTCATATTTTACTGAAAAAAATTGAGGTCATTCATGGATAGTTCCTTTTCCACTCCTCCTCCTCATTTCACATCACTCAGATGATGTGCTACCATATCCATGCTTTTCCTTGCAAGACAGACTTCTCTATAAGCACAAGTGATCCTGTTCTAGTTCAGCAGACTGCTCTTTTCTATTATCCCTGCTTTGTAATTCATCTTCAAACTCTCTCTGTCTAGTGGCTCTTTCCTTACAGCCTAAAACACCTATCCTCAACAATCCCTCACTTGACCCATGCACCTTGGTTATCTTTTCTCTTTTTTTGTGGCTAAACTCCTCAAAAAGGTAGGGGCCATCCTCAGTAATACTGACTTAACTTTTGCCCCTGGACTCCATTAACTATGGAGGAGAGAGTGAGGCAGATGACTTTGCACAGCCCTGTCAAACTTCAATCCAATTCACTTGCAAGTCGAGACATCACACTCATGATGTCACTGGTCCTCTTTGGGAATGAAGGACAAACAACAATCTGTGAGTAGTACTAATTTGCCCCCTTTAGGATGTAACTAAGCAGCTCTAGTTGGACAGTACCGCTGTTTCCTCTGTCCTCTTCCTCTTTCTCTTCTTCTCCCTCCCCACTCCATCTTCTCTTTTCCCTCTGTCCCCTTGGGGAGTCAGATCCTTACATGTGCTTTGGATTGCTTATATTTCAGAAGGTACCCTGACATTTGGAGACTGGATTTTTTTTTTCTTACTTATTGATTTATGTACTTACTTATTCATTCATTCATTTATTTATTCTATCCTTTTTTAAAAACTGCAACAATTAACTGTTTTGTCTCATGTAGTTTTCATTCCTGATTTCTTGAAATATAACTCTGCTAAACAAGTTTTTTTTTTTTTACAAGGGCTACTGGAATTCAATTTGAGCTACTTGGCTGTCATTTCAAATCCAAATAATTCTGGTTCTCACTGATTGGCCATGGATAGATCTCAGTCCAAGCCTCACTTGCTCATTGTTTGGGGACTGATGGATGAATTTTTGTCAATAGCATTGTTTCTGTTCTCTTCAAAAATTCTGAGGATCTTCTCCTCCCAGATTTCTTCTTTTGGGATGTCTCACACACACATATATCCTACAATTCAGTAACAATGGCCTCCTTGATGTTCCTCAAAGAAGACATTCCATCTCCTGACTCCAGACATTTTCTCTGGCTGACTTCATGTCTGGGATGCTCACTCTCCTCCTGGCTTTCCTGGTTTCCTTCAAAATCCTGCCTTCTATAGGAAGACTTTTTCTATCCTCCTTAATGCTAATGACTTCCCTCTCTTGATTATTTACCAATTATTATAGATATAGTATGAATGCATGCAGTTATTTCTAACTTGTCTCCCTTATGAGGCTGTGAAATCCTTGAGTGCAAGAATTGTTTTTTTCTTCACCTTCCTTTGTATCCCCAGGGATATTCCCACAATATCTAAAACAAAGTAGGTACTACTTTTGTCCTCTACAGTTGTTCAATTTGTTATACAACTCAAAATGTTCCACTGCTCCACCACTATGGTAGATCATGTGGGAAAATTTCTAATGTTCTCTGATCTCATAATACTTATTTGTATGTGCTGAATGGCTAGGTACAAGAAAGAAAGGTAAAGGAAAAGTTAGAGCAGAATGAAAGGAAGGAAAGTAGGAGAGAAAGCAGGAAGGAAAAAGGAAAGAATGGAAAGAAGGAAGAAAAGCACTTTTTAATACCGATTTATCAATCATTTACTAAGGTGCTGTGCTAAGGGACGGTGTGATCAGGAGGCCAATGATTATGGGGAAAAAAAGGGTTTGGTAAGGAGTGGTTCTGAAGATAAGAAGAAAGAAATCAGTCAGGGAGAGTGCCACGACTCCCTGAAAGATTAATTGGGACTTCCTTCACAGTTCTCTGAACACAAGGAAACTTTAACAGAACGACTTTTTGAGATGTCTTATAAATACCTTTGATATAGGGGTATTTTTACCCATTTCCCTGAGCATATGTTTGTCCTTCATTTTGGAAGAAGACCATGACACCAGAGAAATGATGACATGACTTGCAGTTGACTTTGTTTTGAGTGAGGGAGGGCTGTGCAAGGTCACCAACCCCACTTTCTCCTCCTGAGCCAACTGGGTCCAGTGACCAGATGTTCATCAGAATGACTGGAGATGGATGACCCAGGATGCAATGGAGGCCTTGGCCTTCTTAGGCTGGTCTTTTCAGGTACTCACTTAGAGGGAGGTAATGCCCATTGAGTGAGTGGGCCTCTTTAAGAAGGAGTCAGGGAATGGCCCTTTTAATGAACAAAAGAACAAACAACTAAATCAACAGAAACTGTTAGTAGTGATAATCACTCTAAATCAGCAGTTAAGTAGAGCATGGGCAGGGACTTATTGTTGTCCAGCTCCTGGGCTTCAGCGTGCACTGGGTTTAAGGTTTTTGGAACAAGAAGGAAGGAAATAAGGAAGGAAGTAAGGAAAGAAGGAATGGAGCAAAGGATGAAGGAAGGAAGGACATCGAGCTAGCAAACCCAAAGCCTCAAAGGAAGGGGAGAGGGAGACAGACTTGCACTTGACTTTATTTTGAGTGAGGGCTGTGCAAGGTCACCAACCTCACTTTCTCCTCCTCCCTGAACATACAATGCTGATGAGCAACATATATAAATTTCTTAGAGGTCTTTGTCATAATTATTATACCACCTGATTCCCATCTTCTCCTCCACCACACCCCTCCTTGGTGATTTTGATGTTTAAGTTAACACTGCTGTCTCCCTTGGTTCTCAGTTCATCAAGCTCAACATCCTCAGAATTTGTCTCCTTTCTACACCATTTATCCACAGGGGTGGTGATAGTTCCAACATTACCTGAAATTGCTCACCTCCAACTTCACAAACTCTGAAATATTCCCATCTGAGGATAATACCTTGTCCTACTTTCCTTGCTGCCTACTCTTCATGCTCAACATAACTTATGATGCATCAACACTTCCATATTCTTCTAGTCTGTGACCTTTGTTTTGGTCTTACTTCCCTTCATTCACACTCTTAACTCTAAAGTCAATCAGCTCAAAACCATTTGGAACCATTCCTGAACTTTCCCCAAACATACACATCCTTGTCCTTTTAACATTCATCCTTTTAAACATCAGCTTCTAATCTTCACAACTACCACCTGCCTTTTACTCTCTGTTTGCCTAACAATGGGATCCACTAGAGATGGAAATGGCAGACTACTCCAATATCTTTGCCATGGACAATGTCCACAAGGTCACAAAGAGTTCGACATGACTGAATAGGAACAATAAACATTGCTTGAGAAAGTCATGTGATAATGTAAGTGGCTTCAGTACAAATTTGCCCCACTTAACCTCACCTAGATCCTTCAAAAAATATGATTGCTTATTGCATTTCCATAGTGGTTATTCAAAACTTTTCCTCTTTTTAAAAAAATGTATTTTCTTTTCTTTTCTTTTTTTTTTTTACAAAGAAAACCAATTTTATTGAAATGAATTTATAAAAACACTTTTGGTTTTTTTTTTTAAATTATTTTTTAATGTTTAACAATCAGGACATACAGTCAGGATCACACAGGACCTTGCAGCTTCTACATTAAAAGATAGAAAGAATTGGAACCCAATATTCCGTAAGGCAAAGGAGTTGGGACTTCAACCAAGGATCAGCTATCCAGCAAAGTTCAGCATAATATTTCAGTCAAGGAGAAAGTCATTCAATGAAATAAGGGATTTCCAGAGCTTCCTGACCAAAACACCAGAACTCAATAGACAATTTGATCTTCAAATACAGGTCTCAAGAGAATTATAAAAAGGTAAACAGGGGGGAAAAAACAAAAACAAAAACTTGCTACTCAATTAGGGCAAACTGTTTACCTCCCTATAAGGGAAGATGATACCTGTTAATCTTGAGAACTGTGCAGCTATTATGATAAAAGGGATATATGTAGAGGGAATGGGTATAAAGTAAATGATGTCATGTCAAAAATATGATTTAAGTATGAGAAGGGATTGTAATAGGAGGTGTGAAAAGGAGGAAGCAGAAAATGGCAAATTACATCACAGGAAGAAGTACAAAACTATAGTAGAGGGAAGGAGGGGAGGGAGATGAGCATTGTTTGAGAGGTACTCTCATCTGATTTTTTTAAAGGAGGGAACAATAATCTTAAGTAGATAATCCTAACTAGCTCTATAGGTAGTAGGAGGGGAAGGGGGAAGAAAGGGGAGGGAGGCTAAAAGGGAGGGAAGAAGCAATAAAAGTAAAGGGGAGTAAAAGGGAGGGGGGCTAAAAGAAGGAGGAGAAGGCTGCAGGAGGAGAGGGAGAAAAGTGAATACTATTGAGGAGGGGAAGGGAGACGGGAGAGTTAAAAGCACAAATGGTGAGAAAGAGGATGGAGGGAAATACACAGATTGTAATCATAACTGTGAATGTGAATGGAATGAACTCTCCCATAAAACGGAGACGGATAGCAGAATGGATTAAAAGCCATAATCCAACAATATGCTGCTTACAAGAAACACATTTGAAACTGGGGGATACACATAGGATAAAGGTCAAAGGATGGAGCAGAATATATTGTGCTTCAGCTCATGTAAGGAAGGCAGGAGTAGCAATCCTAATCTCAGACAAAGCAAAAGCAGAAATAGATCTAATCAAAAGGGATAAGGATGGAAACTATATCCTGCTAAAAGGCACCATAGACAATGAAGCAATATCATTACTAAACACGTATGCTCCAAGTGGCATAGCATCCAAATTCTTAGAGGAGAGGTTGGGGGAGTTGAAGGAAGAAATTGACAGCAAAACTATACTAGTGGGGGACCTTAAACTCCCCCTCTCTGAACTTGATAAATCTAACCTCAAAATAAACAAGAAAGAGGTTAAGGAGCTAAATAAAACTCTGGATAAGGTAGATATGATAGATCTTTGGAGAAAATTAAATGGGAATAGAAAGGAATATACCTTTTTCTCAGCAGTACATGGAACATTTACAAAAATTGACCATGTACTAGGACATAAAAATCTCACAATCCAGTGCAGAAAGGTAGAGATAATCAATGCATTCTTCTCACATCATAATGCATTAAAAATTACATGTAATAAAAGGCCATGGAAAGGTAAACCAAAAATCAATTGCAAACTAAATAATCTAATTCTAAAGAAGGGTTGGGTTAAAGAAGAAATCATAGAAACAAAAAATGTATTTTTGATCACCAAAGTTCCTGAGTGCTCCTGTTCCCTCCCCAAATTGGGAATGAAAGAATACAATCCTTCCTAACATGTATATCAAGGAAAACAAATTTCCCCGTTGGTCATGTCTAAAAGGTGTGTGTGTGTGTGTGTGTGTTTGCACTCTAAATTCCTCACCTCCCTGTCTTGTAGGTAGCATATTTCATTATTAGTTCTCTTGAATTTTTATGGCCATTTATCAATCAATAAATGGTTAAAGGCTATGAACAGGCAGCTGTCAGGGGAAGGTATTCAAGCTCTCTGAAGCCATATGAAAAAACTTCTCTAAATCATTAATGATAGAGAAATACAAATTAAAGCAGGTCTCATATCCCACTTCGTACTCATCAGATTGGCAAAGTTGACAAAAAGGGTAATTCAAATACTGGAAAGGTTACAGAAAAACAAACACTTTAATGCACTTTTGGTGGAGCCTTGAATTGGTCAAACCATTCCAGAGAACAATCTGGAAATTTGTCCAAAAAGTTACTAGATTGTGCATGTCCTTTGAAAGAGTATTGGGCCTATATTACAAAGAAATCAAAGAGAAAATTGTCCTATACATACAAGAATTTTTATAACAGTTGTTTTCATTGCAGCCCCAAACTGGAAACTAAAGGGATACCCATTAATTAGGAACATTGCTGAACAAATTACGGAATATGAATGTAATGGAATCTTTTGTAAAGTAAAACATAAAGTGATTTTTTCCAGAGAAACCTGGAAGGTTTGTATGAATTGATGAGAACAAAGAAAAAATTTGTAGTCTAACACCAATATTGTAGAGATGAACAATCTTGAAAGACTTAAGAACTCTGATTAATCGTGATTGCAGAGAACTGATGATAAAAAATGTTACCCACTTCCGGACAGAGAAGTGATGGACTAACAGGCAGGCTAAGACACACATTTGTAGACTGCTAATTTGGAATTTGTTTTGCTTCATTCTCTTTGTTCAAAGGGCTTTTCTTATTCCCCACTCTCACATCCCCCAGTGCTGAATGAAAGTGGATGGTAGAAAAAGAAAATAAATGCTCCATAATTGAAAAACAATTAATTGAAAAATAATAAAACCTTCCCTTGACCATTCATTACCCAAAGTGATATCCTCTTCTACACTTCTACACTGCTGGAAAGAGCAACCCATACTTTGCCGTATCTACCTCTTCACCCTAACCCTAACCCTAAATGCCTCTTGAGAATCTAGATTCTATCCCCACTACTCCTGCTGAAACATCTATTTCCTTTGTCACTAATAATATTCTTGCTGCCAAATCCAGTGACCTTTTCTTCCCCTGCCATTGTCTTCCTTTATCTCTCTAAAACATTCAACACCATTGACAACCTCCTACTTGGTATTCTACCCTTTTTTGCCTCCCATGGTATTGTTCTCTCTGTGCTCTCTGCCAGTGAGATACTCTTGCCATGATCTCCTCCTAGCACCTGAAGTGTTGATGTGCAACAAGGTTCTCTTCTCAGCTTCTTACTTCTCCACATTTTCTCCCTTGGTGATCTCTGCCACTCCCAGGGCTTATCACCTATTTGGATAATTCCCAAACTGACATATCTACCAAAGTTTCTCCGTAACACACCCTGCAATTACCTACTGAACTTCTCTGCACCTTTGTCCAGGAAGTATCCCGTCTGGCAGATACATTCCCTTTATCATTTCTGACGGATAACATCTTTCTCATCCTTCAAGTGCCCTTTTAGGTGCTGTCAGAAACTAAAATTCAATATGACTCAAGCTGAAGATTTCTCCTGCTCTCACCAAATAATCTGTTTTCTTTTGATGACATCATGACCCACTCCTCCTCTCAGTCATGCAGGTCTGAAACCTTACAGTCCTTTCCATAATCTCTAAATCTAAACAATTATTGATTACATATAAAATTATATGTTGATTCTATTTCTGCATCATCGTCAGAATCCATTTTCTTTTCTCTCTTCCCCCAGCACCCACCCTTCCTTCAAATATTCATCACTTCTAACACGAACTACTACTATAACAACTTCTGAAGTTGTATCCCTATGCCTAATCTCTCAATTATGTCATCCCTCCCCCAGCTGCCAAGACATAAATTCCCCTGGCATTTAAGGCTCTTCATAAGTTAATCCTTTCCTACCCTCCCAGTCTTCTTACACTTTACTCCCTACTCCCACCCCCACAAACTCTACAATTCAGCTACACCAGCCTACTGGCTGTACGTTGAACAGGACCCTCCACCTCTCATGTCTCTGCCTTTGTGATGGCTGTCCCCTTTTCCTGGAATGCTCTTCCTCCTCATCTCTGCCTCTTAATTTCCTCAGCTTCCTTCCAGAAATAGCTCAAACCCCACGTTCTGCTGGAGCACCGCCCCTCTCTAAGAATGGCCTCCATCCACTCTCTCTATACATTTTGTATGTCCCTAGTTATTCACCTGCTTTCTCCCCCTCACATTAACAGGTGAGCTCTTTGGGGCCGGGATTGCTTTTGCCTTTCTCTTTCTCCTTGGTGCTTAGCACAGGCACCTGAAAAACACCAAATTAATGCTGTTTGACTCATGATGCAGATGTGACCAGATCACACTTCTGCTCAAAGTTACCTAGTCTCTAGAATACAGACTTCTTTGCCTGGCATTCAAGGTCCTCCACTCTCTCATTTCTGTCTTATTTCACATGATACTCCTGTACACACTCATGTAACCTAACTGTGCTCTTATTCCCCAGTTTTCATTCCATCTCTCATCTCTGTGCACCAGGCCCCCCTAGACACCAGATATTCTTCCATCATCTGTTGTAACCCTTCTCTTCCTCCAAGTACCATTTCAGGAGCCATCTCCTTGAGTCTCCAGCTGAAAATATTTGGTCCCTATTCAAATTTTTCTAGAATACTTTGTCCAGCTCTCTCCCTTGTCCCTGTCATTATCAGTCTTGGAGAATACCTATGTACAATGTGTCCCAAAAGTTTTAGTGCACATTTAAGCTTAAATATGTGATCAATATATCCTTCTGATAGATTGGAGGATTCTTAAAGGCAAAGACTGGGCTATTTTTCATTTTTTCTCCCTAATCCATCTTACAAAAATAAGAGGTGTCACTTCACTTAATAAGTCAATATATATTTATTAAGTACCTGCTTTGTCACTACCTCCCAGAGTAGTTGTAAGAATCAAATGATGTTGTATCCAGCTAACTAACTTAGCTAACTACCTAAGTGTCTGGGACACAAAAATGTTAACACTAAATATGCTTTCATTGAATTATATAGAAATTCTGCCTCCTGCATGAAGTTTCATCTGAATGATATTGGAAACCAGGTTGCAGAGCATTTAAGAATTGAGTGGGAGTAGAGGCAACAGACTGAGGTTCTCTAGAATGACCCAGGGGTGAATTGAGACTAATAGCTTGCTTTGCCTTCAGCTGGTGGCCTAGGAGGAACCAAGCCCTGTTGGGAAAATGGGTGGTGACTATCAAGAACACAGCAGTCCCTGGAACTCAAGGGAGTAAAGGAAGGGAAGATTCAGGAGGTACACTGTGATCAAGAAGTACTTCTTGTCTTTATTCTGGCAACAGCCCCCTGAGCTTCCAAAGGGAGAAGACTTTTTACATGCCTGATTGCCTACTTATCAACAGGATACCTACAGGAGCTATTCTAACTATTGCACTGATCCATGGGACCCTGAAGAGTCATTCATTTGAGGTGGGGAGTGGCAGGTAGCTACATGTACCCAAGAAAGACAAGGAAGGGTGAGGCAGGGGGAAACTGCCCCATATGTCCTCTGTGGAGGAACGTACCCAAGTGATCTCTGAGAGGTGGGAAATATTTGAGTTCTGGGGAGGCAGTATGAGGTGACTGGCTGGGGATACAAACCAGTAAGACCTCTAAGGTGGGAGGTGGTGTGTGCTGGAGGGATAAAGCAGGAAATAGGATTTAACATTTACCCTGGGGTGATTTCAGCAGGCCCTGGGTGTCTGAGTCTCCCGAAGGGTTGAGTCTACGAAATGGACAGATGGGTCGAAGCTGCACCTTCGCTATTCGTAAAAGACGGTCATATCCAGCGGAGACTCCTGTTTGGGGATCGGTCTGTACGGAGGAAGGGGCTGTGGTGGCAGCGCGGACTCAAAGGCAACTAGCTTCAGGGACTCAGAAATCGAAAGTGACAGTGGGGACTGGGGGCAAAGGAAACGAAGGAACTGTCCTAGACCTTGGACAGGTCCCTGACCCCGCCCCTCCAATTAACCACGCTCTTCTTCTCTACTTTATTGTAGACCCGCCCTCAGGGGCTCTGCTTTTACTTGGTTCTCTTAGCCCCGCCCTCGCCAGCTCTCTGGGTCCTCTGCACTGGGAACGCATCTCAGCCTCCAGGGCAGCTTCTGGAGGTGAGGTTGCCCAGCGCACCCGCCTGGACAAGACAGGTGCTGCAGTAGGCAGTGCTTACAGTCGGAGCACCACGGAGACCACGACGCCTTTGCAGACTCCGAATGCCAACGGATTGAGTACACTTCGGGACAGGGTTTGCGGCGCTCTTCTGCTCTGACTCCTGCTGTAGAAGTGTCTTGGTGCCTCCCGAACCTCGAGTTGAAACCCACTGAGGTGCCCACCCCAGGTGAGCCTCAGCCTCCGAGCCTGCCCAGATCCGCCAAGCGAGGGATCCTCCTCTTCCACTCTCTCTTAGTTCAGTCCCTCCCTCTCCCCTTCATCTCCCGTTCTTCTCTTCTTCCTCCTCTTCAGCTCCCTACTCATCGGTCCTCCCCTTCTTCCTTTTCTCGATTTCTCCCTC
Source organism: Notamacropus eugenii (assembly GCF_028372415.1). Lineage (NCBI taxonomy): Eukaryota > Metazoa > Chordata > Mammalia > Diprotodontia > Macropodidae > Notamacropus > Notamacropus eugenii. Next base: position 81,594,270 of record NC_092875.1, read on the forward strand.
TATCCCTTCCACTTCAGTCCCCTGCCTCTCCTCCACTCTTCATCCATCTCAACAATCCCCCCATCCTCTCTTCCCTTCCTCAGCTCCTCTCCACATCCTTATCAGGCCCTTGCCCCTTCATCCTCTAGCTCTCGATCCCTCCATCCCTGTTCCTTTTACCCCATTAATCCCCTCCCCTTCATCCCCTCTACCTCTTTACCTGTCCTTTCCATTTCTCCCCCTTCATTCTCCTTAGAGTTTTGACCCTTTATCCTTTCCCCATTCTGTTACTCTACCCCTGTTCCTTCTACCTCCCGATCCCCACACCCTTGTGTTCCTCCATCACCCCACCCCCTTCTCCATTCCTACTTTCCCTCCCCCTTCATCTTCCTCAGTTCCCTGCCACTCCCTTTTTTTCTTCCTCTTTTTCTCCTCTGTTGGTTCTTCTCCCCTCCTCCTACTCTCTCAGTCCCTTCCCCTTGTGCATCATACCTTCTATCCATCCATTTCATTCCCTCCCCTCTCTCTTCTGGCTCTCTCTCATCTTCATTCATTCTCTTCTGTTCTCTGCCCATCCATCATCCTCTTCATTCTTTTCCCTCTCTGATCCTCCATTTCCAATCCATCCCTTCCCTGCTCTACTTTCTGCTCCAACATTCCTACCCCTGCCTTTTCAGACCCCTCCATACTTCTCTTCCCTCTCCATCCTCTGTCTCCTTCTCCTTGCTGCTCTGACTCCATGCCTCTTCCTTCATCCTCCCTCCCTCTTTTTACACCTCTGTTCTTTTTTCCCTGACCTCCTCAACATGTTCTTACCAATTCTTTTTTCCCATTCCAAGACCTAGCTCTTCTTCCTTTTCTTTCTTTTACCAGGACCATCTTGTTTCTCTGTTTCCTTGTTCTCCCTCACCTGAAACCTGCCCTTCCCCTTAAACTCTTCCCTTCCTCTCTTGAGACCTCTCCTCACCCTCTGGTCCTTATTATCTCTTCTCTTTAGACTTCCTTCTCCCAGTCCTCCCTTCAAGGTTTACTCTGCCCAGTATTCCCCTGGCCTGCATGGATTTGGAATAAGGATTCCTTTGGTATCCACTGATGGGGAACTTCATGTTCCCACAGCCTAGCACAGTGCCTTGCACATAGTAGGTGCTTAATAAATGCTTGTTGATTGGTTGCCTTCCTGGGTTCCATGTAGCATCACTCTCATCTCTATTCACCCACATATGCTTTTGTTGGGTTTGCCACCCAGCCCTGAGAATTCTTCTAGAAGTCATCCGGAGTCTCTTATTTGATTTTTGGGACTTAAAATTAGGGGCAGAATAGCTAATAGAGTAATAGCTAGTAGGGGCTAGGTAGCACTTATATAGCTTTTCATGGTTTGTAAAGCACTTTATGTTAGCTCACTTGATCCTCAAAACAACACTGTGAAGTAGGGGATATTATTATCCCAATTTTGCAGATGAGGAAACAGACTAAGCCAAGTTGCTTAGGGTTGTGCAACTACAGTAGGTATCTAAGCCAGAATTCAAACCAAGGTCTGCCTGAGTCCAAGTTTTGTGCTCTAGCTTCAATTCTACCTAGTTGCCACAGAAATAAAGGGTGGTCATGTCCAACAATGGAAGCTCCTTTCTGGGGATTGCGGCATAGGAGGAAGGTTTTCTATTGCCCCTATAATGTTCTTATGATACTGCCCCCACATTCCAAGTGTCAGTATTTTTGACCCATGGAGGGGGAACAGAAGGGAGACCTTGAGTCTATATCCTGAACCCTGGTCCTCTAATACTTCAGTGGATCTATGATCTTATCAATGTATTCCTCCCATTTACTGTAGTTTGCAACCCCTCTATACCTTTTGATCTTATGCAATTGATGTTTATGTTCTCCTGTAGGACCTCCACAGAGAATTTACCTAATGTACTTTGGGTCTTTCTCCAGGACTTTTTGTATTTTCTGAGTACTAATGTAGCAATCTGACTCTCCTTCTTTTCTCTCTTTTTTCACATAATCACCCACTTCTTTCTGTTCATTTATGTACTGAACAATATGTTTTATATTGCTTCTTCTGTATAAATTCTCTTTGGAAATATGCTCCCGTTTATTTATTCCAACTGTTCACCTTACTAGCGTACTAGTATTTTTCCTGGTATAAACCAATAACTTTGATTCTTTGAAGATTGTAGAATTCCAAATTCCAGATCATATAATATTATCAGAACTTAGTTGAAAGACAGATTTTCGTGTCAGATTCATCTTGTCGTAGTTAAAAACATTGTTGAATTTTTGAAATGCAAGGTGATTCTGGACTCAACTCATTCTTCCTCTGCTGTACCTGTTCTAGATCCAATCGACTGGCTTTTCAGGTGCATGTCATTTTCTGGATAGTAAGGATTTTTTTTTCATTTATTTGCTTTTTCTTCTGTGGACAGTTAGGCTGACTCCTGATATCCATGGACTTCTTAGAAGGCAGGCCCCTATTATTCTGGAGAGTGATGCAATAAACACAAGATTACCTACAAACAGGAACATCTAGAAGGCATCATTGGGAGGGAAACCTTGAGATTTGTATCTGCATAGGACATCCACCATGATAGTGATACTCCCCTTTTTTGCATATATCTTTCTTGGAGGCAGCTGGGTGGTACAGTGGATTGAGCACCAGTGCAAGAGTCAGGAAGGCTTGAGTTCAAATCTCACCTCAGACACTTGACACTCACTAGCTGTGTGACCTTGGGCAAGTCACTTAATTCCAGTTGCCTTATCCTGGGTTATCTCCAGTCATCCTGATGAATATCTGGTCACTGAATTCAGATGGCTCTAGAGGAGAAGTGAAACTGGTGACTTTCACAGCCCTCCCTCACTGAAAAACAAAGTCAAGTGCAAGTCATGTCATTATTTCTCTAATGGCATGGTCTTCTACAGCAAAGAAGGATGAACACACATATCTTCCTGTTTTATTCCTCATGTAAATAAATATGGGGAATGTTTAATACCAGAGAGTCACTGAATAGAGGTATCTGTTGCATTTATCAAGGAATCCTGTCTGACCTCAACACACACAAGAGATTCCTTGTGGAAGGGAGGGCCTTTAAAACTGCGATTTACTCTACTGACTCAAAAGCTTTTTTGTATTCAAATGTAATGGCATCTTAAAGAAACTCTGAACTTTTCCATAAATTGTGTAACTCTAAAGTCTTCCATTAAAAAATAATGTACAAAAGTTTATCTGTCATTCTCATATTTTCTTTACATACCCAGTAAATAGGTGAAGATTATTCTCATAAAGAATTCAAATAGAAGCATATAAATCAGATACTTAATGATGTCCTCTAAATTACCCCTTAGGGGGGTATTACTACCACCAATAGTGGTTATTTCCCTCATTCTTTGGATTTCTTCCTCTTGAGATCTTGTAAAAATGATCATCTCATGCTTTCAAGATTATGTTGCCCTCTGGGCTAGCCATTCTTTTCTACTTTCTCTTCTGTTATTTCTACTTCCCAACGTAGCATTTCATAGATTGAAGAATTCAGTTTCAAATGTGATGGTTCTGATAACATCATTGATGAAAATATGCAGTTATGGAAGAGCTGTGATGAGGATTCCAAAATAGCCAAATGAGAGGTTATAGCTGAGCTCATCTCCCTAACTTCACCTCAAAATAGCAGTAACTGTGCCACATTTGATAAAAGAGAACAAGTGGAAAGGAAAAAGAAAATCATTACTTGGAAGCTAACCTTTCCAGTTATAAAAATATGTTTAATATGAATGAGTATGTAGAGCCTACATGAGATTGCATGTTGTCTTGGAGAGGGGGAGAAATTCAAAACTCAAAAGGTTGTGGAACTGAATGTTGTAAACTAAGAATAAATAAATGAATTTTTAAAAATAACCCCAATAATGTAAAAAAAAAAAAAGATAGAAATGTCCCAATACATTGAATAATCGGGGGTTTAAAAAAAGGAAAAATTTGTATAAAGAACAATAGATGCTCAGAAGCAAAAATGAATATGCCTGAAGAATCTTCAAAGTGGTTCACAAACTGAGTAAAAGTGATGAAAGGAGATGTGGTAGCTATAAAATTGGATATTAAATCAACAAAGAAGGTAAAGAGAAGCATAAGGCTTGATAGCTTGGAACAATTGGTAGAAAAAAATATTTTTTACATGACTGATTCTTTGATGAACAGAACGGCCCAGATCTAAGACCAAAGGATGTGGTGGTAGCAGTACCAATTAGTAGCAAACTAATGTTTTTTTTTTTTAAAGTTTTATTCATGTGTTCTTTTTATCCCATTATGAACATTTACAATTTACCCCTTTTCCATGAGAGGGCTCTCACAACAAAGTAAAACAATGAAGTAAAACTAATGCTATAATGACCTCATTTGAAGGCACAAGCAAACCAACTCTTAAAAATGGCACAAGTAAATATGTGATAGCTTTCTGGATGCTCTCTATTCCTTGGCTTTTCATCACACTACTCAGACCAGTTTGAGTATTCCTTCTCTTTCTCCTTTGATGGATCATCATTCATAACCCAATTTTACATGAGTGTATACTGAAAGGATCTCTGTACATCTACTCTCTCTGTCTCTCTCTTTCTCTCTCAGCTCCTCTGGATTTACCTATCATCTTTAAGTTGTTGTTCAGTCATTTTTCATTCATGTCCAATTCTTCATGACCCCATTTGTGGTTTTTGTGGCAAAGATATTTAAGTGGTTTACCATTTTACAGATGAGGAAACTGAGGCAAACAGTTAAATGACTTACCCATAGTCTCACAGCTGGTAAGTGTATGAGGCCAGATTTAAGCTCAGGAAGATGAATGTTCTTGACTCCAAACCCAGCATTCTCTCCACTGTGCCACCTAGCTGGCCCTCAACATCTTTAAGTAAATGACTGAAATTCACATTTCTACTTCCAGTATCTCTTCTGAATTTCATTTCCAACTGATGTCCTACAGGCATATCAGATTCCACATATCCATAATGATCATAATTCTTCTAACCCAGACCCAACTCTTTTCCTAACATACCCAAGTTCATTATCTCATAGTTTTAATTCAATTCGGGTGTATTAGGTTTTCACTGAGTGGGAGTAAATGCTCAGAATATAATGACAAAACAAAAAAGTTTCAGTCTCAAGGAACTTACGTTCTGCTGGGAGAATATATATAACACTGATAAACTAGAAAGTATCCACAGGAGAGTGACCAGGGTGGTGAAGAGCCTTGACTTTATGTGACAGCGAGATCAGTTAAAGAATATGGGGATGTTTAACCTAGAGAAGAGAAGATTTAGGGAGGAAATGATAGCTATTTTCTAGAATTTGAAGGGTTGTCATGTGAAAGAGGGATTAAACTTATTCTCTTTGGTCCCAAAGGGTAGAAACAGGATCAATAGACAGAAGATTCAAAATTTGGGCTTGCTATCAGCAAAAACTTCCTAGTAATTTCACACACACACAGACACTTGTGTACATGTATGTATATATAATATTTATAATGTTATACATGCACATACATACAACTGGATGGTATGGTAGATAGACTGCTACCCTTAGGAAGACTCATCTTCTTGAGTTCAAATCTGGTCTCAGACACTTAATAACTGTGTGATCCTAAGCATGTCACTTAACCCTTTTTGCCTCAATTTCCTCATCTGTAAAATGAATTATAGAAGAAAATGGCCAATCATTCCAGTATCTCTGCCAAGAAAATCCCAAATGAGGTCACAGAGTCAAACATGACTGAGACAGCTGAACAACAACACATGTGTGTGTGTGTGTGTGTGTGTGTGTGTTTATGAAATGAGCTGCTTTGATAGGTGACAGGGTGCCCTGCACTGGAGCTCTCTAAAAAAGGCTGGATGACTACTTCTCAAGCATATGGTAGTGGGGATTCTTTTGGGGAGCATGGGTTAGGTTACATATAGTTGGTTGCTAAGGTTACTTTCCAAATCTTAAGTTCTGTGTATATAGTCACAGAAAACTAAAAATAATATAATTTGAAGAGGAAGCAAGCAATAACAATGAGGAGGATGAAGGAAGTGGCTCTTGGAGGAGTCCTTGAAAGAAGATTAAAACTCTAAGTAAAGAAAGGAATATAAAGAGAGGCAGGTGGAAGATGGACTATTATGTTTGGGAAGCAGCAAGAAGGCTAGTGGGGATGGAACATAGAGAAGGGAAAGAAAGTGAAATATGCTTGAAAACGTTTGTTGCAGTCTGAGTAAGGCCAGAACTAGGGTGATAACCATGTAACTGGAGAGACAGGAGAGATATTGTAGAGGCAGAATTAACAAAACTTGGGTTATTGGTTTTATATGGAAGGTAAGAAAGAGGGAAGAGTCAAATATGACTCTAAGTCTGTGAATCTGGGCAAGTAGAAGAATGGTAGGAAAGAAGTAGAAAAGTTTGGAGAAAGACAAGTTAAGGGAGGAATATAAGGAGTTTGAATTTAAGATGCCTAGAAGACATTCAGGTGGAAAAGTCCATTGGGCATTTGTTGAAGGAGAAATGGAAATGAGGAGAAGAATTAGTTAGGGTTGAACATATAAGTTTAGGAGTCATCTGCATAGAAATGACAATTGAATCCTTGGGAACTGATAAGTTCAAAAATAGATTATAGAAGGAGAAGAGATAATATCCCAAGACAGAGCCTTGAAAGAGATCTATGATCAGAGAATTAACATGGATGAAAATCCAGCTAAAGGGACTGAAAGGGTGGTATGGGGGCAGAATAGGAGAAAGCATTTTCATGAAACTCAATAGTGGAGAGAATATTCAGGAGAAGAGAATGGTCAATAGGGTTAAATTTTGGTAAGAAGTCAAAAGGGATGGTCACTGAGAAACAACCACAGGATTTAGCAGTTAAGAACTCATTGAAAACTTTGGAGAAAGCAGTTGGTTGTGTTGTGGGATCAAAAGCCAGATTACTATGTGTTTTAGAGTAAGTCTGAGAAGTGTGTTAAGTCTTGCAGATTGGGTCAGAAAACAGCCTAATCAGTTGCCTGGAGGAAACATAAGTAACGCATAGGGCTGTAGAAATATTTAAAGCTATAGGCCAGAATAAAATTTATTCTATTTCAATTGAAGCCAAGATTACAGATTTAGAGGTGGAAAACAGTTCAGAGGTTAATAAGTCCAGACTTCCCATTTTATAAATGAGTAAACTGGGGTGCAACCAGGCTAATTGATTTTCTCCAAAGTCATGCAAGTAAAAAGAAACAGCCACGTTTTAAATTAAATTCTACTAATTCCAAATCCACTGTACCACTGTATACATTATAGTAATGTTGTCATTAATCATAATTTCAGAAAAGGTAGAAAAATTGCTTTGAGAGAGACAAATAGGAAGCTATATTGTACCTAACCAATGTAATACTATCAATATTAAATACATATTCACTAAATTGCATAGCAGTTAATCACTTAAAGGAATGGCCAATTGAAATATATATATATATAAAATGCCTATATATGTACACATAAATATGACATATGAATACATATGTACATAATGTTCATTGACAATATTTTGGAACATGAAAAATATAACATAAAGAAAAAATCAGAATTGAACAGAATATTTAAAATGCTTATTTTGATAAATTTATGGAGAAAGCTGAATGGAAATCTTAGAGAAAACAGTTTAGAGGGATACTCAATATGTGTTTTAAAAATCATACTCTAGGCCATAAAGAATTCATAAATCAATACAGAAAGACAAATTATAAATATTATTTGCAGATCATAATGTAATAAAAATAGAAACAAGTAAAAGAAATGTAAACAAGAGATGCAGGCCTCTGCCCCACAACACATTGCTTGTGGTAATGTCTTCAATGACCAAGCAAGGCAAGTCTTCTAACTTGTTTACATGCGGGTCTTTCAAATACTTCAGGATCGTTTTCCTACAACTCAACTCTCTTCTTTAGACTAAAGATCTTCAGGTTCTTTAACTATTCTTCATATTGCCTGGTGTATTTTTGTCTTATGGTCCTTGTCCTCTGGAAGCCATCTTTTCTGTTACCATCGTTACTAAAATGTGTTACCGCTAACTGAATACAGTGTTTCAGAACAGAATTCGGTTAAAACTATTCCCTCTTCCCGGATACTGTGTTTCCTGTTATTCTTTTTCATATTATGCTTTTAGTTTTTTAAAGCTCTCAGGTCTTTTCCATGTGCTTTTTCAATCATGTCATCTCCCCAGGATTTGCTGGAACTTCTCAAATATTTACTGACCTGGATCAGTGACTAGACCCTATTTCTTCTTCCTTCAGGAACATGAACAGGAATAGGAATAGGAACAGGAACCTGGGTCTGCATGACATTGCATGGCACTGAGGTCAAAGACAAAAATCTCTAAATCCAGTCCTACCTGGATCTTTGTGGCATTCTGGAAATGGCAAGGGTTCACCATCCCTGAAGGGTATGAAGAAGATACTGGATGATCCAGTTTCTCATATTTGTAGATTCTTTTTCAGGTATAGGTTAGACTGAATGATGTCAGATTCCCTTCTAATACTAAAGTGCTGTGAAATTCTGTCCATTGTTTCATATTATTTAGGTTCCCATGGTTTCTCTCCTAAGATTAGGCTCATTATTTTCTCAGCACCTCACCCTCATCTATCATGTCCCTGATGATCCCCCAGTTACAGGCACTTTGGAACAAAAGGAGGTACTTTAGAGGCAAAGATGGGAGCCTCAGGAGCGTTTGTGAATCAATCTCTTGCTCTGCTTTGTTTCAGTGACTCTTCCCTAGGGTCAAGTAGAAGAACAAGTCAAACAAGTAGAAGAAAGTAAGAGTACTTTTGCATAAGGAAATAAGAAGGATGCGTCAAAGGCAAAGGGTAAAGAAAGTTGTAGTCTGCTTGCACTGGCACAGCTTAAAGTCAGGGTTTGAAAGTAAAGGGTTTTGAAATTTTGGAAAGGAAATTTCAGAAAGAGTCTTAATCCTACTGAAATAGAAAAGATTTAGCATAAAATACATCTTAATTAACTCATTGATAGAGAAAGAATTATATCTTTGCTCTGCTTTGAATAGTTATGGTAAAGGATTAGTAATTTAGAAAATTTAATGAAATTGTTGTGACTCTTTGGGTAACTCAAAGAAACAAAGAAGCACTAATGGGAAACTGAGAATATCACCATGAAATTTTTGAACATGAGGCAACTAAAAATAATGGAACCTTGTGCAAAATGGAGCTTAGTTATGGCCGCTAGTCATTATGAATCAAAATTGATTAGGTTGAAAATATTGTAATGGTAGTAAATCAGAGACTCTAATCTGCCTTTGTATGTACAAAGGGAAAAATAAATATTTACACCTATCTCCCAGGGTTGTTGGGAGAAACACATAGTTGTGAAGTACTTAACACAGGACTTGGCTTAAGTAAAGGAAGAGCACTGCAGAGTTCAGACCTTGCAGAAATACAAGTGAACCAAATGCTGTCTTATTCACAGGTACCTCTTCTGACTGGCATGGAATGTTAACAAAACTAAGAAATTATAGATTAAACATTTTACATTATTAATAAAACAAGCTTAAGCAACTTTGAATATAGTAAAAAACCTGGCACATGGTAGGTACGGCATAAACTACTGTAATTAGCATGAAAATGCAGGGGTAGTAATGGCTTTGGATGAATTGACAAGCTTTAGAGGCATTTAACAAAATTATTATTACTTGACTGATGATGTTTTAAGTACAAGAAGGCTGAGGAGCAGTTAAAGGAAATGTCTTCTTTTCCATATGAATACTGCTATATTATAAATATATCTTTTATATGATTATTAAAATATGTATTTTCAAAACTGGAAAATGACAATACTAATAAATGGCTTAATGCTGGGAGAAAACCATGGTAAATCCTCTTAAGAGATCTTTGTCTCTGAGGTTCCTGGGAATGAGTCCTACTAAGAGGGTGATGTGAAACTTGGCAGCACTTCCACTTGAGGAACTAGGACCTCTCTTATCCAAAATGGAGAAATGAAACTTTTAAATAATAAGTAGGCATCATTTGTTATCATATGGAAATTCCTGTAATTGTATCTTTTAATGCTGTTATTTTGAAGCAACTATTCACTGTCTATGAACTTGTGGTGAAGAAGTGGAAACAGCAGTACAATGCTAGGCAATTCTCTTGTATCTGGGTGACTGGGATAAGTAAGCCACTCCTCCCCAGGTATACCTTTTTTCTTTTAGTTCATTAAGGGGTTATTGTGATACGGAAAGTATAATAGATTTAATTAAGAAAGAATGGTTTCTGCAGACATCACCCTACTGCAACTTGCATAACAGCTACTTGTCTAACTTGTGAAGCTTGCCTTTCAAGTCACATTCATCTGCCACCTTTTAGAACACTTACAGAAAAAGATTATTATTGTGCACAAGTCAGTCCCTGCCCAAGGCTGAACTAACCTGTAACTCTTCAAAAAACTGAGGCCTGTCAGTTACTCTCAATGTGGTTTAGCCTGTCTGCTGAGACAGTTTTACTGGGGTGTGACCATTGTACAGGTTGCAGATTTTTTGTAGTCATATGGGAAGGTTAGGTGAAAGATGGCTACCAGAGATTGGTGAGCAGCTGTGAAAAGGACTTGGTAGAACTCCTTTTTTGCCTACTATTCCAAATTGTTTATTGAATATTGAAATTAGCTGATCATTAAACATTTGGAAGAATTCACTTGTAAATCTGTCTGGTCCTGATGTTTTTTTCTTAGAAAGCTCACTTTTGGTCTGCCTAATTTCTTTTGCTAAAATAGACTCATTTTAATATTCTATTTCTTTTTCTGTTAATGAGGACAGCATATATTTTTGTAACTATTTCCTCATTTCATTTAAATTGTTGAATTTATTGGCAGAGAATTGGGCAAAATAACTCCTAATAATTATTTTAATTTCATCTTGATTATTGGTATAGTCACCCTTTTAATTTTTTTATTAGTGATATATTTTCTTCTCTTTTTAAAAATCATGTTCATCATTAATTTATCTATCTTCCTATTTTTTAAAAAACAGAGCCTAGTTTTATTCATTAATTCAGTGTCTTTTTTTTATTCAGCTTATTCATCTCACATTTAATTTTCAGAATTTAGAGTTTGATGTGTAAGGATTTTTAATTTGTTTTTTTTTCTAGTTTTTAGTTGCATATCAAATTAATTGATCTGCCCTTTGTGTATTTTGTTGATGCAAGCATTTAAAGATATTTTTTCCTGTGATATCTAGTTTTGCTGCAGTCATTATATTTTGTTATCTTGTTTCATTATTACCATTCTCTTCAAAAAAATTTATTTTTATATGATTTGTTTTTGACCCACTCATTCTTTAAGATTAGATTATTTAGTTTCTAACTAGTCTTTAATCTGTGTGTCCATGATCATTTATTGAATGTAATTTTATTGCATTCTGGTTGGAAAAGGTACACTTGATATTTCTGCTTATCTTCATTTGACTATAAGATTTTTATGCCATAATATGTAGTCAGATTTTGTAAAGATGCCATATACTTCTGAGAAAAAAAATTTATTCTTTCCTATTCCCATTCACTTTTGTCCAGATGTCTTTCATATCAAGCTTATCTATGATTCTATTCTTTACCTTGACTTCTTATTTATTTTTGGTTAGATTTCTCTAGTTCTGATAGGAGAAAGTTGAAGCTCCCCACTATTATAGTTTTGTATACTATTTCCATCTGTAATTCCTGTAGTTTTTTTCCTATAAATCTGCATGCTATGGTATTTGGTGCATATATATTTCGTTCTGATATTACTTCATGATACTATGGTATCTTTTAACATAATGTACTTTTCCTATTTATCTCTTTTAACTAAATCCATTTTAGTTTTAACTTTGTCTGAGGTCATGATTGCTTCCTCTGCTTTTTATTTTTTATGTGAAGTGAAGCACAATAAATTATATTTCAGAACTTTATTTTTTACTCAATATGTGTCTCTCATTTTTAAATGTGTTTCTTGTAAACAACATATTGTCAGGTCCCGGTTTTTGATCCATTCTGCTATCCATTTCCATTTTATGGATGAGTTCATCACATTCGCTTAGTAGCTGCCCAGTCTCTCACCTGGCCAAGCAAACACTTCCAACAAGTAAGCTCCAAAGTAAAACCTCACCTCAGTTATACACTTTTCAGAGCCAGAAGGCATTACAACCCTTGAAAACCTAATTAGAAATTACCAAAAGGTGTGGGCCTTCCTGCAAAACAAATTTCCCCTCATCAAGCTTCCCTTAATGGGCAGGCCTATTGATGGATGATCTTTAACTCTCATAATTACCATTACATATAATTTTATAGTTTTTGAGTTGGGAATGTCCTTAGTAGGCCTACAAGTAGTCATCTTAAAAAGGATTCCCTAATCTGGAATATAAGACAAGTGATCATAGTTCCCTTGCTTGAAGATCCTTGTTGACAGAGATTGTAACACCATCCTTGGCAGACCATTCCACCACTGGATGACTCTAAATGTTAAGAAATTTTTCTTACATGAAGTCTCAATTTGCCTGTTTTGCAAGTACCACCCCATTGTCCCTGATTCTGGCCACATAAAACATGTCTAACTCTACTTCCACTTGACAGTCCATCAGCTACTTAGACACAGTGAACATACATATCCCCACTAGGTTCATCTTCTCCAAGCTAAATGTCACCAACTCCTGATATGATTTGGACTTTTCATCATCCTGGTTACCTTCCTCTAGATAATCTTGATCTTACTAATTTTTCTTTCTTTTGTTCCCAGAACAACACAGTGCTCCAGAAATATCCTCATTAGTGTGGAGTTTCACTTTGTTTTGTTGATTGGTGGGGTCCAACTCCTTGTGATCCCCTTTGGGATTTTCTTGGCAAAGATACTGGATCCAGTTAATGTTATAGATGAGGAACTGAAGCAGGGTTAAGGTCACACAGCTAGTAAGTGTCTGAGGCCTGATTTTAACTCAGATCATCCTGACTCCAGGGCTGGGACACTATCCTCTTTAACAACTAGCTGCCCTTAGGGTGAAATGTTGCTTCCTTATTTGTGGAAACAATGCCTCTTCTAATGCAGCCCAAGACTGCACTAACTTTTCAGAAGATATATCATAATAGTGATCCATATTGGGCTTACGGTGCACTAAAATTCCAAATCTTTTTTTCAGACAAACTTCCATATAACCATGATTCCCTCTTATTTGTGAGCTGATTTTGTGAAGTTGGTTTTTTAAAGCCCAAACTTTATATATACCACTATTGAATTTCATCACCTTAGACTTAGCACAAGGATTTAGCCTGTCAAGATCATTTTGGATTTTTTATTATCCTCTAATATACCTTTATTTATCTTTTAAATAAATTCTTTGAAATATTTTATCAAATGCTTTTCTAAAATCTAAGTATCTATAGTAATAGCATTTATTGATTTACTAGCTACTAAGACAACTCTATAGTATAATGGATAGAGTTGACTTGGAGTCAAAAAGAGATGAGTTTGAATCCTGCCTTAGACAGTTACTTGTTATTTGAACCTGGGCAATTCGTATAACCTTCCAACCTCAGTTTTATCATTTATAAAATGGGAATAATAATAGCCCCTGCCCCACAGGACTGTTGTTGGGATCAAAGAAGGCAATATATGTAAAGTGCTTTGCAAACTTGAAACGTACTGTAAGTGCTAGCTGCTAATATTGCTAGTTTAATAACCCTAGTAAAAGAAGAAATAAGCTTGGTTTGATGGAATAATGTGATTGTGATGATCATTTCCCTCTTTTAGATTTTTTTTAATAATTTCTTTATTGTCTACTTTTGAATAGTCCCAATAATTAGAATCACAATTGTAGTGTATACTATATTGGTACAGAATATGTGTGTATGTATGTGTGTATATGTGCCTCAAAGTATGAGTCCTTGTGTAAGCCACTTAACCTTTATGTATGCAAATGTCTGTGTATATATATCCACATGTACATGTATATGTTAATTTATACAATATACGTAATATATTTGTATATAATATTACACACAATACATTGGCATAGTATATATTATGTATATGCATACATGTATATATATGTGTGTGTGTGTTAAAATCTAGCACTTACTGTATATCTTGTTCAAGTCACTTAACTTCTGTTTGCCTCAGTTTCCTCATCTGTAAAATGGGGATGATAATAACACCTCCCAGACTTCTGTGAATAAAATGACATAATTTTTATAAAGTGCTTTACAAACCTTAAAATGTTATATAGTGCAAGATATGAATCGAATCTACACTTTGCAGACTGTATTCTTTCCCACTTAAAAAAAAATCTGGACAGCCTTTGACCTTTCTCTGGTCCGATGGTAATTTTTCCATTTTGCATGTTTTTTCAAATATTAATGGCAATAGCTCAGTAAACACATCTTCCACTTCTTTCAGTAGGCGTGTAGTTTGTCTGCATCAGGTGACTTGAAGACTTTGTTTTGGGCTCCTTAAAGACCTGAAACAGCCTTTCATTGATGTGTCTAGTTTATCCTTGGCCCTGAATGAAAATATTGATGTTAGCTTGTGTTTCCAGGGACACTGCTGGGACTTCAGTGAGAAATCTAACTCTGAAGTTCACAAAATTGTCCTGTAGTGAAGTGAGTTTGGAGGAAGGAGTCAGAGGCTCTCCCCTTCTCCCCCAAGAGAGTCCTTCTCTGGGGCTTGGCTAGGCAACTCTCTCCTCTAGTCTGCCAGCTGTTTGAATTTGCTTTCTTATACAAAATTACATGCAAAATCAATGCAAAGTAATTCTGAGGGGATCACTAGCAGCTTAGGGGTAGAGATGAACTTAAAAGGACATAGGAATTCTAAGAAGGGGAGGTAAGGAAAGAGTGTATTCTGAGTCTGGGCAAAGGCACTGAGAGAGGAGATAGATTGTTGTGCCTGAGAAACAGCAGATAGGTCAATTTGACTGGCACATGAAATTGCATAAACTGGAGTAATATATTTTAAGTTTAGATAGGTAGATAGATTAGAGGCTGAGAGTGGAGGGATTAAAATTCTATGGTGTGAAATTTGTATTCTAAAGACAACAGAGAGCCACTGAAGCTTTTTCAGCAAAGGAGTGAATTGTTAAGCTTCATATTTGACAAAGATTATTTTGGCAGCTGATTGGAAGTACAATTGAGCAGGGGAGAGACTGGAGGTAGCAAGACTGACTACACTGTTATAATGGCCTGAGTGAGAGGTGATAGAGGCCTAACCCAAGGTGGCAGCTGTGAGAGTGAAGAGAAGGGGACAGTATTGTTGTGTAGACAGAGTTAACAAGATTTGGTAACTAATTAGATGTAGGGGATGACAGTGAGGGAGAATGAAGATGCAAAAATGTATTGAGGCATAAATTCGGGGAGAGGAAACAAAAGTCCACAATTTTCTTAGCAAAAATTAGAATGATTATAATGTTTGCTCCAGGAGGGCAGGGCCATTTTTCCCTTTCTCTGTATCCCTAATGCTTAGTGCAATGTCTGGCATATAGTGAGCACTTAATAAATGCTTCTTGACTGAAAAATTATCTGCTGAAAGAAAGACTGCTGGGAATGGCATAGGTTGTTTTTAGAAGAGAAAAGGTTGGGGAACTGTGGGGAGAGTGCTTTGGAGTCAATTAGGGAAGAATAAAATGATTCTGGTGTAGTAGTAAGCCCCCAGTTTAAATAGGATAACATGGATTTGTGGTGTGCCTTGACAACACGGTTAAACGACTAGCAGTGTTCAGTAATGGTGGAAGAGGAGTAGGGAAGGCAGATGGTGAAGATGACCTAGGGCTGAGGATTGGCAGGGCATGAATATCACTGAAACAAACTTGCAAGTGATTCAAAGGTGGAGTAATCTGTATAGTTTTTTTTTTTAATTACAATATAAAAATTCTTAACAATGACTGTATAGTAGAAGTAGTCACCTCGAGGGTCAAGACTGTGAAGAGAGGGAAATAAGGTCAGAGCAGAAATTATTATTTGGAAGAAGAGAGAAGGATGAAAGGATGAGAGATAATGGTTAGGTGGTGGGGGGAATAGAGAAAGAGGGAGAGAAAGAGAGAGAGAGAGAGAGAGAGAGAGAGAGAGAGAGAGAGAGAGAGAGAGAGAGAGAGAGAAGGAGGGAGGGAGGGAGGGAGAGAAGATTGGTAATAATGATTAGAAGGGGAATTACTGAGTTCAGAATCATGGATGATAGTTATCTAACTCACAACCATCAGTGTGGGTAGCTCAGGTAACCAATAATGTATGAAAGTGTAGGGTATGGAAATGATGTTGATGAGGATAATGATGGAAATCAACATGAATTCTGAAGTTCTCATGCAAGGCGGCAGAGGTAGAGTTGGAGAGGAAAATGGTGACACCAGCATTGACCTCTCTGTGAAAGTAAGGAGTGTGAACTGGGGGCTGGTACTTTCCTTCAACAAGGATTTGGATTGGGTGATATGCTTCAGATTAATGGCAGCAAAGGGAAGTTCTGGAGTTGGCAGAGTTGCCTGGGAAGTAGGCAGTCTTTGTTTCTTGGTATCTTTTGATATAATCGTATGGTATTGTGGGGGGCTTTTTTGGATCACATATTTTATGGTATAGTTTTTATATACTTGAATCCACCTTGCATTCTTGATTTAGGGATCCCATGTGCTCATGATGGCTACTTCTGAAACCATCTAGACTAGGGTTTTTTGTGATATAATACTTTGGTGACTTGTCTTATTTCTTGCTCTAAAATTGATCCATTTCAATTATTCATTTTCTGTGGTTTCATATTTGGCATTTTATATTTTGTACATAATCCTCTACTTCCTTTAAATTTTCTAATTTTTTAGTCTATGTGTACCATTTTCTATTAATATTCTGGATTTCTGTTGGTTTTTGTAAAATAAGAGAGTTAAAACTAGAAGATCTTCAATGTTATTTAGTCCAACTCTATCATTTTGCAGATGAAGAGGCAGAGCTAGAGAGGCCACATATTTGACAAGGGCACACAGGTAGTAGTGTGTCAGACTTAGCATTTGAATGAAGCTAGATCTGTTGACTTCACACTTAGCATAATTTCCATTTTATGATCCTGACTTCCATTTGCTTTGACATCTCCTTTTCCATTTGTATTTTTGTTTTCTTCCCCCTTTTCTCATATTAGCTTTACTAATTCTAGCGGCTTTATTGACTTTTTTCATATTTCACTTTTTTCATTGGGTTTAAAGAAATTCAAGTGTTGTTACATTTTCTATTCTGTTTATTTTATCTTTTACTTCAATATTTTTCCTCTCTTTTTCTTTCCTTTGAATTATTGCTTTGTTTCTTTTCTCATGAAGTTAGTTAATTTATTTTCTACTTTTCTTATTAATGTAGCTATCAAATGCTGTAAATTTGCCCCTAAAAATTGCTTTTCTATGGCCCTATAGATTTGTATACAGATTATTATTCATTTCAGTTTATTTATGGAATGGCTGAAAAACTATGGCATTCGAATGTAATAGAAAATTATTTTGCAATAAATGGTAAATATTGGTTCAGAGAAACTTGGGAAAGACTTGTATGAACTTATGGGGAGCAAAATAAGCAGAACCAAGAAAATAATGTAAGCAGTGATTAAAATAACAAATATGAAAAAACAGTAAATAGAAAGATGAATTCTTTCATCTAGAGATCAGACGATGGGATAGACATTCTTCCTCTTAATAAAGAGGTAAGGGATGACCAGGACAGAATATTGTATATATTATGAGATATGGTCACTACACTTCATGTTTTTTGTTTTATAGCTATTCTCTTTTATAAAAGAGAGAGTTTATTAATGGTGTTGAGATGGCATATGAAAACAAAAGGCATGAATAAAACATGCTAAAATAATTTATTATTTTTCTTTAACTAAACTATTGGTTAATGAACATATGTCTAGTATATTAATTTTTTGCTAATATTATTACTGTTTAATTCTAATTTTTTCGTATGATCCGAAAATATACTATGGATAAGTTCTGCCTTTTTGAGTATAGGTGGACTTCTGTCAGTTATATATAAGGTGTTGTTCCAAGTACTGGGGATAAAAAATAAAAATAAAGTAGTCTTTGAACTCAAGAAGTTTACATTCTACTTGGAAGTAGAACATGTACACAGAAAAAGAAATATTAAAGATCCTGCATTGAGGTGGGCCCTGCCCCAAGGGAGATAGCAGTGTTTTCAATGTCTTGAATAGTTACATGAAGTGCCATATCTGTGAGAGCCACTAGGTGGCATTGAAAGCTCGCTGTATCTGCTTATAAGGCAATAAACTGTTACTACCTGCTATGGTTCCAGGCATTGTGCTAAGCGTTAGGCATAAAAATAATAGCAGAAACCACCTGCTTTCAAGGAGGTCATAGTCTAATGGAGAATGGACTCTATGTCTTTGAAGACATGGAAGATATTGTGTATAAACAAATGAAAATGCGAGGTAGAATGTTCTGTGTAAGGAATGGCAAGAGGGTCCATTTGGCTGAACTACAGAGTATGTGAAGGGGAATTGTGTATAATAACCGAGAAAGGTAGGTTGGAGCCAGATTGTGAAGACTTTAAACACTAAATACAGTAGTTTGATCTATACACAATAAGGAGCCACAGAAATTTATTTTCTGTAAGTAGGAGAGTGACATGATCAGATCTACAGTTTAAAAAATCACTTTGGTAGCTGTGTGGAGGGTGCATTGAAGAGGGGAGAGATGAGGCAGGGAGACCACTTAAGAGGCCATTGTAATAGTCTAGGTAAGAGGTGATGGTGGCCTGAACTTGAGTCAAGGCCATGTGAGTAGAGGGATGCTAGAGTAGGTGGATGCTAGAGATGTGACAGAGATAGACTTGACAAGACTTGAATGCAAGCTCATTGGTTATCAATCAGTGTAGGGAGGTAGAATAAGGTATTGAAGATGATTCTAATATTGTAAACTTAGGGGACAGGAACGATAGTGGTTCCTTTGACAGATATAGTTATAAAAGTATATGTCTACAGCTGCCTTGCCTCTTTTTGACATGTGCTTGTATAGACACTTTGGGGATGTTAAAGCCCCTGACTGATTCTTGCCAGCCATGTGTGTTTCAATTCTGAAAGATAATAGGTATTTTGAATGTTCCAAAGTAATCCTTTATTAGTTACTCAACAGAAGTACTGCCAATCCAGTGGATCTTTAAAAGGGGGATCATCCCTTTTCAATTCCATCTTCCCTTTCTGTCTACAGTGTGAAGATTCTGTTAATACTATTCAGGTCTATCCCTGAATTGAAGGAGAATGCTGACAACAAGAATGGGGGTATTCTAAGTGAAGTTGAGCCAGGGTCTCTGGCCACCTCTTTTGTTTTATGGCTTGTTTTTGTTTTTGATCTAATCATAGGTGATGTTGAACAGTGATCCTGAGACAGATTCATCAAAATCTGGAGCCAAGCTCATGCGTTTGTAAAATTGGAGATTCTGGATCCCTTTGTCAGAGACTGGTAGAAGACAGAATTTCTGGACCAGAAAAGACACCTGCAAAGAAGAGAATGAATACAAACCTGGACTGCCAGGTAGGTCATCTATCCTGAAGGAGACTTCCTTGAAGTCAGTTGAGGTACCTATTCAGTAGTCCTATGAAATGCATCATGTTCTGATGCTGAAATTTGAACTTCCCAGGAGAGTGTAAAAGCAATTATAGGTGTGTCAAACATTTATTTTGCATATTCAAAATACATATTGTTCCTTAGATGATTTATACTGGCCTTCTCTTGAGGAGTCACTAGACATCAGCTAATGCAGAGCTAATAATGAAGGTTATCATTCATATAATATTTTAAGTATTTTGAACAAAATGAGAGTGCTAGAGGGAAAAAAAACTGGCAAAGAAATGAGCTCTGTGGAAGAAAGGATTGGAAAAGGAATTAATAACTTGACACAAGAGGTAAAAAAAATCTTGCAGAAGCAACAAAATCACTGAAAACTAGAATAGACAAAATAGAAGCCAATGATTTCATGAGGTAACAACAAATATTAAAACAAAATCAAAAGACAAAAAAAGAAGAAAATGTAAGATATCGTATAGCAAAAGCAACTGAAATGAAAAACAGATTGAAGAGAAATACGTTGACAGTCCTTGAACCATCTGAATTCCATAACCAAATAAAAAAGCCTAGACCAAAATTATCTTTAGATAAAATAGCTCAAATTTTCTACAATCAGAGGACAAAGTGGAGATGGAATCACTATTCACTTCCTGAAGGAAACCTCCAAATAAAAATTCTTAACAACATTATAACCAGAATTCAGTTTCCAGGTCAAAGAATGTATTGCAAATATCCAGAAAGAATTCAGGTTCCAAGGAGTCATAGTCAGGCTCATATATGATTTGATAACCACTAGTGCAAAGGAATAGAGAACTTGGAATATAATATTCCAAAAGGAAAAGAATATAATCTTATAAGTAAGAATATTTTACCAGCAAAACTTAGTAAAATGCTTCAGGGGGAGAAAAAGACCATTAATGAAACAGATTGTTTCCAAGCATTCCTGATGAAAACACCAGAGTTATGAAGAAAACTTGAAGTTCAAAAATAAAACAAACCATCAACAGGTACCATAATGAGGTAAACATGACAGGATAATGATAGAGGACTAAATGAGGATTAAATTGCTTACATTCTAATAGGGAGAGAAATGGTACATGTGTCCCCTCTGAATTCTGTTATCATCAGGAGTTATGGAAGAAGTTTAACCAGACAAGGCTTGGGAATGGTTTTGTTATGAGTTGATGATTTTAAGAGAAGAATGGAAATATAGGAATACACTATGGTGGAAGGGAAAGGAAGGTTAGGGAAAATTAGGTCATATAATCAGAATTTAGAAGTGGACATCTGTACAAACAAGGAGAGGGATAAGGGAGAGCAGCTAACACTTAAACTTCACTCTCATCAGAACTGATCAGAGGAAGGAAGAATATATAGATTAAGGGATGGATTAGTCCTAAGTGAAATAAACTCTACTTAAGAGAGCACAACAATTTTGGCAACTCTTTTCCACATACCAGAGTGTGAATCTGAGGGGTGACCCTAAACTGGAGAATGGCTGGACTAATTGTAATATATAATTGTAAGAAGACGCTATTGTGCTATAAGAAATGAGAAGACTTGAGAAGAAATGGGAAGACTTTATAGGAACAATTTATACAAGTAATGTATGGTAAAAGTAAAGGAAAATAGTTTTGAAAGAATTAGGAATTGAGCACAATGATCAACTAAGATTCTAGAAAATTAATGATTAAATATGCTCTCTACCTCCTGAAAAAGAGGTGAAGGACTCAGCACAAAAGGAGACAAATTGCTTTGTACATGACCAAAGTGGACACTTGTTTTGATTGGCTATATATATTTGTAATGAGTTTTGTTTTTAGTTTGGGGGGGATTGGCAGGGAGGGTGAGAAGACAAATTTTTGTTGATTGAAACAAAATATAATTTTAAAGTATTGCCTTTATTTTTATTTTCAATTCCAAATTCTTTTCCCTCCTTCTACCCCAGTCCCATTCATTGAGCAGATAAGAAATTTGACATCCATTATAAATATAAAGTTATGCAAAACATTTCCACATTAGCCATGTTGCAAAAAAAATGCAAGAAAAATAAAGTGAGAAAAATATGCTTCAATATATGCTCAGAGTTCATCAGATCTGTCTCTGAAGGTGGATAGCATCTTCAATCCTTTAGGATTTTTGTGAATGATTGTATTAATCAGTGTAAATCATTCATAGTTGATTACCATTACAAAATTGCTGTTACTTTGTATAATGTTCTCCTGGTTCTTCTTACTTCACTTAGTATCAGCTCATATAAATTTACCTGGGTTTTTCTCAAACTGTCCCTTTCATTATTTCTTACAGCACAATTACATTACATTCAATATTACATTACAATCATATACTACATCTTGTTCCCCACCTTATGAACATCTTCTTAGTTTCGAACTCTTTGCCACTGCAATAAGAGCTACAATAAATATTTCTGTACATATAGGTTCTTTTCCTTTGTTCTCATTTGGATATATATTTAGTAGCAGTATTGCTGAGTTAACGTGCATGTATGGTTTTATAGTACTTTGGGTATATTTCTAAATTGATCTGCAAAGTAATTGGACAGTTCACAACTCTACTACCAATGCATTAGTGTCCCTAATTTTTTCACATTCCCTGCAGCATTTTTTTTTTGCCTGAGTTGTGTTAATGTGCATTTCTCTAATTGTTAGTGATTTAAAGCATTTTCTTCATATGACTATTGATAGCTTTGTTGGAAAACTGTTCATATCCTTTAACTGTTTATCAATTTACATCAGTTCTTATTGTTTTTAACTAATGTGGCTCAGTTCCCTATATATTTTAGAAATGAAGTCTTTATCAGTGAATACTGAAAAATAGCCTCCCCCACCCCAGTTTCCTGTTTTTCTTCTAATTTTGGCTGTATTGGTTTTGTTTGTGCAAAACCTCTTGAATTTAATATAACCAAAATTATTCATTTTACCTTCTATGATCCTCTATTTTTGTTTGTATCTGAAAGTTAATTTTTTCTGTTCTCCTTTGATTTACTTATGATGTTATCCTTTATGTGTAAAGCATACCCCCATTTTTAACTCATTTTGGTATGCTCAAATGTAAGATGCTGATCTCTGCCTTGTTTCTGGTATATTGCTTTCCAGTTTTTTCAGCATTTTTTTTTTTGAATAGTGAATTTTTGCCACAATATCTAGGATTTTCAAGTTTATCAAAAATTAAGCCACTGTGGTCATTTACTTCTATGTATTTTGTACCTAAACTATTGCACTGATCTACCACTTTGCTTCTTATTTAGCACCAGATTGTCTTGATAATTATTACTTTGTAATACAATTGGAAATATGATAATGCTAGGCCATGTTCTTTTTCACCTTTTCTTAAATTGATTCCCTTGGTTTTCTTGATTTTTTTTTTTTTTGGTTCTTCTAGATGAAGTTTGTTAAGATTTTTTTCTAGCTCTGTAAAATAATTCTTTGGTTGTTTGATTGGTATGACAGTGAATAGGTCAATTAATTTAGGTAATGTTCACATTTTTTTTATGTTGGCTCAGTCTACCCATAGGCAATTAAAAGCTCTACATTTGTTTAGATCTTTGTGTGAAAAATGTTTTGTAACTGTGTTCTTATAGTTCCTATGTGTGCCTTGGCAAGTATATTCCCAAGTATTTTGTATTGCTTACAGTTATTTTAAATGGAATTTTTTTCTATCTCTTGCTGTTTGTCTTTGTTGGTAAAAGACAGAAATATTTATGTTTCAGGTGTGTTTCTTTTATAACCTACAATTTTGTTTAATGTTAATTATTTTTGACTAGTTTTTTTTAGTTGACTCTCTAATATTCTTTAAATATACCATCATATCATCTGAAAAACAAACGATAGATTTATTTCCTTATGGGCAATTCTTATTCCTTTAATTTCTTTTTTTTGTTTGATTGCTAAAGCTAGCATTTCTAGTACAATATTGAATAATAATGGGGCAGGCTTTTCATTTATCCTTATTACAGACAATACTTACTTTCGGTTTTAGATAGATACCATTTATCATTTTAAGAAAAGCTCCATTTATTCCTATACTTTCAAGTGTTTTTTAACAGAAATGTAAGTCATATTTTGTCCAAATCTTTTTCTGCATCTATTGGCATAATCATATGATTTTTATTGTTTTTGTTAATGATCAATTATATTGATAATTTTTTAAATATTGAACTAAACTTGTATTCCTGGTACAAATCTAATGACGACAGTGCATGATTTTCATGAAATATTGCTGTAGTCTCCTTGCTAGCATTAAAGTACAGTTTTTGCATGAATGCTGATTAGGGAAATGGTTCTGTAGTTTTCCTCCTGTTTTTGCCCTCCCTGGCTTTGGTATCAATACCACATTTTTGTTATAGCAGGGATTTGAAAAGACTACATCTTTACTCATCAAATTGTTTACGTAGCATGGGAATTAATTTTTCTTTAAATGTTTGGTAGAATTTATTTATAAATCTGTTGGGTCCTGAGATTCTTTTTTTCTTTCAGAGTTTATATTTGTCTCATTCAGTTTTTTTTAAAAGTATTTCCTATTTCCTTGGGTTAATTTGGACAATTTATCTTTTTATAAACAATCATCCATTTCATTTAGATTGTCAATTGGCATATAATTGTCAAAATAACTTTTAAAATAACACCTGATTTAAAAAAGAAAATTGGCAACTTCGATGAGAGTGATTTCCTAGCTCTTTTGCCTTGTTACCCCAACCTTGTTTCTTTTCCTTGAGATTTTTCTCCTCCTTAAGTTACATTACCATTTATCTTTACTAGGTTTACTAAAGTGAAATTGAAAGTAAAAAGTATAGTTTTTTAAGCTCTGGAGCTGTTGATCTTCCCCTTTCAGATTTCCTCTATCTTACCTTCTAAGGTGTGCTTTTATGGGCATCCCCAAGGACCTTTTGTACCAAGTGCTGATTGATTTTATAATTGAGTGGTGGGAGTGAAAGAATACCTCTCCACCCACTGTCTGTTCCCACTAGATAACTGTTTCCATAGTGACCTGAAACTCTTGACCCATTATGAGATCCATCCATGGTCAGGTAGATCTCTTCACAATCATTTTGCAGTGTCGTTGCAGGTCAGAGTAAAAGAGTGATTTCCCACGAAGAGACAGTTAGAACATAGAGCTTCCTGGGGGGAGGATTGCAACATGCTGGTTTGCCCTTTTAAAATCCCTTATAGTCACATAATTTTGATCTTGTGTAATTCCCCTATGATAATCTTGCACTTTCCCCTTCAGCCTTCTTTCTCTTTTGTTATCTAGAAAAATGAAGATGCAGGGAGATGCTTCCGTTGAAAGGGCATGGAAGCAAATGTTATAGAATGAGGAAAACTGAGGAGAGAAAGAGCATTAATAACTTTGGGGGTCAGAGAAGGCTGAGATGATACCTATTAAGAATCCTGAAGGAAGATAAGGATTTATAAATGTAGAGATGAGGAAGAAACACATTTCAGGAATATACAATGACTTCTGCATTGTATGTGTATTGTGTATGGAAACAGGAGATGAGATATAGAGTTCAAGGGGAAGCTGGTGTACCTGTTTTATGTTGCAGCCTGGGCTAATTAGGGCTACTTTGGATTTGGAATTGGAAGAAAATGAGACATTGAGAGACCATTTAACAGTCAATAAAAGGAGATTTACTTACCTATAGCCTGGAAAGATTTTTTTTTTTTAGCGGGTATATAACATTGATTCATTTGAGTATGTCCTCCTTGTCTCTAGATTGGCTGTATCAGTGAACCCTGAGGGAGAGCAACTCCTGCTTCCCTGTGGACTAGTTTTTGTAATTAGGCTACCAGGAAACTATGTCATCATTGAGAATCTTAATCTCTTGAGTAAGTTAAGTGATGAGAATGACTTCATGAATTTTTAAGGGAAAAACTAGTGTAGTTTTTCCATGAAGTCAGTCCTCAGAAAAAGCTAGCCCCTGAGAAGATCTGGGAAGGTGGTAGAGTAGGTGAGAATACTTTTGGCTATCCAAATTTCCTCTAATAAAACTCAAAGAAACAGAACATCACTTCAGAGCAGCAGAAATAGACACAGGGTAAAGCAGCTGTCTTCCTATGACAATTAGAGAAGACCTTAGGAAAGACTTGACTTCTAAACCTACAGGGGTGGAGGTTTGGTTTGAATGAAATACAAACACTCCAGGCTGACTCTGCTGATTCAACAAGCAACAAGTGCTGGGGGCAGCTGGGTTGAGAGGCATCCTCAGCCTTATAAATTTTCTTGTCATAGACATTGTGGGAATCTGAAGGCTGAGTAGAAGACTGAAGGACCTTCCACTGTTGAGGAACACCAAGGTCAAATGTGCTGACCAGAGGCATCCTGGGCAGTGGTTGAAGGGGGAAGGCCCTAGCACACACCTGATGAGTGCAGTAGTGAGGAGCAGAGACTCTATTGGCAGTAGGCACTAGCAGCAGAGCAGAGTCCCTGGTTTCAATTCTGGGGCAGAGAGGACATGCAATTTGCAGCTATAGTTTGCAGCCACCTGAGAGACCAATGGAAGCAAAATCATTTGCAGTTCATTGTGGCTGAGGACCCTATATGTGGCTTAGGAGCAGAATGGAAAGCCCACGGTTGGACCTAAGATGGACCTCAGAACATAATAGTAAGAGGGACCCAAGGCCTAGGGTATCATTCCCCATACTTCAGGGATACAACTTGATTACACTAATAGCTGCTAAAAAAAACCCCCATATTTAAACAAATAAAATCAACAAAATTGAGCAAGCAAAGGAGAAAGAACTCAACCACAGATAATTATTACGGGGATAGAGATGATCAGGGTTCATATTCAGAGGCACATAATGTAGTGAACCCCCCCCCCCCTTTTTCAATGAGAGGAGTCAAATAATCCCAAGCACAAAGAATTCTTGGAAGAATTTAAAAAGGATTGTAAAAATCAAAGAAGGTCAAATTCAACCTCAGCCACTTACTAGCTGTGTGACCTTGGGCAAGTCACTTAATCTTGATTGCCTTGCCAAAAAGAAAATGAAATAAGGGAGATTAAAAAAAAAATTGGAGGAAAGAGAACAATCCAAGTAATTCCATAAAACTATGAAAAGGAAGTAAACCAACTGGAAATAGAGGATGAAAAACTTAAGGAAGTAAATAATTCCTTCAAAACTAGAACTGGGCAAGTGGAAACTAATGACATTCTAATATATCAAGAAATGATAAAACACCATCAAAAGAATGAAAAAATAGAAGAGAAAATGAAACAGCTCATCAGAAAAACAACAGATTGAGGAGAAATAAGAATAGTTGAACTACCTGAAGATTACAATAAAAAAGAATCTTGATACCCTATAACAATCAATTATGAAGGAAAATTGCCCCAAAGTCCTAGAACAAGAAGGCAAAGAAGAAATAGAAAAAAATTCACCAGTCACCACCTGAAAGAGGTGCCAGGAGGAAAACTTACAGGAATATCATGGCTAAGTTTCAAAGCTCCCAAGTTAAGGAGAACATATTGAAAGCAATAAGAAAAAAAAAACATTTTAAACATCATGGAGCTACAATATGTATTATACAAGACCTAACAGCTACTATGTTGAAGGACCATAGGTCTTGGAACAATATATGTCATAGAGCAAAAGTGCTAGGGTTATGACCAAGAGAAGCTTACCTAGGAAAGTTAAGTATGATCTCGAACGAAAAAAAGGGACATTTAATGAACTCAAAAATTTTCAGGGTTTTGTGGCAAATCCCCTAGAAATTAAGGAAAAATTTGACATATAACATCCAGGAGAAATGTAAGGTAAGTATTAAATACCAAATAGAAGGGACTTATTAAGATCAAATTATTTACTTCATATATGTTAATATATTAGCAGCACTCTTATGATTGTCATCATTATTTGGGTAGTTTGAAAGAAAGGGATGGTCTGAGTTGAGTGGGATGGGTTGAATCTAAAAACATGAAACTATAGGGAGATATAGAAAGGAGCAATTATCTCACACAAATGAGGTATAAAGTGAAAAAAATATAAAGAAGAAGCTAGTGGGGGGAAGGGCAGGAAGTGCTGGAAGCTTGCTCTCATTGAGAATGGGTTAAAGAGGAAACAATACACACATCCACACACACACATGCAGGAGGATATAAATATCTTCTAAATTCAGAAAGAAATAAGAGGGCAAGAAGGGAGGTTTGGGGGAGAGGATAAGGGAGGAATTCTTAGAGGGATGGGTTGGTTAAGGAATAGGAAGGCAAGGTAATAAGTAGAAATAAAGCAGGGGAATAAGGAGAGATGAAGGATAGTGAGAAAAAATAAGAAGGAGGAAAATACATGTTAAGTAATTGTAACCTAGAATTTGAATGGGATGAATTTACCCATAAAACAAAAATGGATAACAGATTAAAAAATCTGAATTCGATGTTTTCAGGAAACATTAAAAAAATGAGAGATACACGTAAAGGTAAAATTAGGAGCAGGAGTAAAACTTAGTATGTAAAAAAAGCAGGGATAGTTATTATCTCAGACAAATTTAAAGTTAAAATAGATTTAATGAAAAATGAAAAATAGAGAAACTATACTATGTGTCAGCAATATTTTTCAATATTGTTTTAGACCATTTAAAATATCTAGACAGCATAAAATACCTGAAGGTATAACTGCTAAAACAGGCAGAGGAACTATATGAGGATAAATATAAAACATTTTTTTGTACAAATAAACTCAGTTATAAATAATTGAGGTAATATTTATTGTTCGTAGGTAAGTAAAGCTAAGATAATTTAAAAAATGACAATTTTACCTATCAAATTTATTTATTCAATATTATACCAATTAAATTACTTTAAAATGCATTTTACTAAGTTAGAAAAAAATTGCAAATTTCATTTTCAAGAACAAAACATCAGGAACTTGGAAGAAATCAGGGGAAAAGGATGTAAAGGAAGCAGGTTCAGTAGTATCAGACATAATCTGTAAGATGAAAGTATTTTTGAAGAATAAAAAGGATAATTTTGATCATTTTAAATTAAAATTTTCTTGTGCAAATAAAACCTATATAGCCAAGAACAGAAGGAATGCAGAAAATTCAGAAAAATAAACTTTCATAGGCAATCCCTCTGGATGTGATTGGGTTGAAATATTGCTGTGGGAAATGATGATCTGGTTGATTAAGAAAAAACTGGAAAGACTTGGAATTATAAAGACACTATCCACCTTCAGAGAAACAGATAATAGGAAGAAATAAGCATGGTAAAGTTTTACATATATGTGTATGAGCTTGTATGTGTATACATATATGTGTTTATAGATATCTGTGCATTTATATATATATGCATGTATGTATATACACATATGCACACGCACATATATGTATACACACATATCGCTATGCTTAATTGCAGTCTTCTTTAGAGAGGTTGGGAGAAGGAGGGAAAAATAAAATAAAAAGTGCACAGCAGAGAACAAGAGAAAACCAACAAGGAAGCAAAGAATAGCTGGGTAGCTTTTAAAACATTATATAGTATTTATTATGTAGGTATTCTTGAAATGAAATTTTTTGTTTTATAATGAATCCTCTCTTATGGTCTGCTGTATACAAAGCAATTTTTTTTCTTTTCTCATTCTGTATATAAGTTTAAAATGAATTTTTTAAGATAATAAGTAAATAAAAAGAAAATTAAAAGAAAAGGAAAAGTTATTCCACCCTATGCAACAGGGCAATATTTCTGGTACCATAGTTGGAATGTGGAATTTATGAAAGGAAGCAGAGTATAAAATAAAGCTAAAAGTGTATATGGGAGCCAAATTATGGAAGATCTTAAATTCTTCCTATAGGCAAAGGAGATTTTTAATCAGGGAAGTAACATGGTGAGCTCTGTGATTTCAAAAGATTACTCTGGCACCTGTGTGGAGAATGGATTATAGAGTGGAAAGACTGGGAGCCAGGGATCCAATCAGGAGGCTATTACAATAGTTGAGTCAAGAGATGATGAATACCTGAACTAGGGTAGTGAATGTGTGACTGGAGAGAAGGAGGTGGATGAGAGATTCTAGGGAGGCAGAATCTATAAGACTTAGCAAATGACTGATTTAGGGAGTGAGAGAGAATGAAGAATCACAGGAAGCTCTGAGGATGCCAACTTTTGAAGGATGACCGATAGGACCACAGGATCTTAGATTTACAGCTGATAAGCTTTAGAGATCATCTAATTCCAACCCTACACTTTGCAACTAAAGAAAGTGAGGTGTAGAAATATTAGGTGATTAAGCAATGTGAGCTCTGGGGTAGAGGGTGAGGTTATTGACCCATCTAAGATGCATGAATTGGGACATTTATTGACTGAATCTTGGAGGGAGTCTCTGACCTATAAGAGGACTAAGCTCAAGGGGTTACTAACCTGAGTGAACCACCCATGGGGTAGATAGAAGGTGAGACACTAATCCTTTGTGAGTCCTGGAGTGTACACTAAGTTACATGAATCCCAATCAATCAACCAAGTAACATTTGTAGGTAGTTTTTGCTTTACTTAAATTCACATTACTCAAATTTGACTTCACATAAAGAGTTCTGAAAGAAATTAGCATTCCAAAAAAAGACAACTCCACCTATGTCAGTTTTATTGCATAGTACTATGCTTGTTCTCTCTGCTCCTGCCTCTCTGTTCATCCTCTCCCCACTCCCATCCCCAAACTATCCATCAAAAATGCCTTCCAGTGAAATAGTCCCTCCTGAAGAGACTGACATTTTGCCGAGACTGGGGGGTTTGGCTTAAGACTTCCGGTGCTAAGAGAGCAGACTTTTGCTCTACTCTGCCCACCCAACCTGTGTCCAGCCCCCTCTTGTCTTTCTTCCATCTATCCATGCTCAGGTATCCTGTTTCTGTTCCCAGTCCCAGAGTGCTGCCTGTCCTCTCCTGTCTGTGTCTGACCCTAAGTGTTTTTCCTTTTGGTTCTGCACAGTCACATAGGTGCATGGCTTTGTCTCCATGTTCTTCTTACCATTTTCATCTTGCATAAAAGTTACTTTATGTAGAGATCTGCTGAACCTCACAATTGAATAAAGTGAGAACTATCTGTAGTAAGTTTCTTATGTACTAACAAGATGGCACAGTAGATGGTGTGTCTGGACTTGAGTCAGGAAATCTTATCTTCTTGAGTTCAAATCTGGCCTCAGATGCTTAATAGCTAAGTTATGCTAGATAAGTTGCTTAACACTCTTTGCCCCAGTTTCCTCATCTGTAAAATGAATTGGGGAAGGAAATGACAAACCACTCCTGTATCTTTGCCAAGAAAACCTGAATAAAGCTGCAAAGTATCAGACATGACTGAAACAACTCAAAAGCAACAAAACATGTTGGGAACTGTTCTAGGTGCTGCAAGCATAAACATAAAACATAGCATAGTTTCTACCTAAAGGAACTTACCTTCTATTAGGTGTATTCAGTGAGTTCTTAGATTAATATAGGATGTAAAAAAAAGTGATTGGGTAGGGGCATAAAACCTGAGAGAATTAAGAAAGGCCACTTGAAGGATGTATCTCTTGAGTTAAGCATTAAAAAAAAACTAGGTATTCCAAGAGGTGATGGTGAGGAGGGAGGGCATTCCAGAAATGGGAACTCTTCAATGTAAAATCACAGGGGGAAAAGGAGAGGGGGAGGATGGAATGTTATGTATGGGGAACAGTAAGTCAGTGTGTTTGACTGGAGCATGAAGTGAAGAACTGTAATATATAATCAAGATAGAAAGTTAGATTGGAGCTATCTTGTGGAGGACTTATTTGCTTTACAAAAAGAGTTTGCAATTAATCCTAATGAAATTAAAGTAGCGTCTCTTTAACTGGGGGTACTGATCTATGTGATGCATGTAACCTTTGGGAGAAACTACATGATGTAGTAGATGGAGCATTGAACTTCCAGTCATGAAGACTAAAACCTAGGACTGCAAGCCAGATTTAAGTCTAGGCAATTCAACAGTGTTGACTCTGGTGGTGTAAAGGGATTCCAGTACATCTCCTTCTCACTGTTTGTCTGATCCCCTTACAGTCTATGGGTTGAGAGGTCTGGAAACTGCCAAGGCTTTAGTTGCCTTGAGGCGTGCTCTTAGTCTCCTGGGGCCTGGTCTGCATTAGTGGGGCCCATCCTACTTTTGCATAGTTCTAATTGATGGGATGAAGTAAGGAAGACTGCCCCAGAAACTTCTAAGATGTATGACCCTGGACAGGTCACTTAACCTCTTTCATCCTCAGTTTCTTCATCCTTATTTCTCAATGGGGAGAAGAGTATCTACCTCTATTGTTGTGAGGATCAAATGAGATCATGTATATAAAGCACACCACTGCAATTGAAGTGCTACATAAATGCCAGCTGTTATTATTATTGTTATTGGCATGAAATTTTTTCTTGATATCAGTCTAATTTGTCTCTTTAAAATCTGCATCCATTACTTCTACCTTCTGGAGCCACACAAAATCAGTCTGATTCCTCTTACACATGAAAGCTTTTCAGATAGTTGAACAAAGCTATCATGTCCTCCCCTGAGTCTTCTCTTCTTCCACATTAAGCATTCCCAGTTCCTGTAGCCATTCTTCATAGAAGTAGATGCTCAAAGCTCTTCACCATGCTGGGTGTTCTCCTCTGGATCTTCTCCATCTTATCAATGTCTATTTTTTTTGTTTTTTTAAAATTTATTTATTTAACTTTTAACATTCATTTTCACAAAATTTGCGGATCCAAATTTTCTCCCCTTTCTCCCCTCCCCCCACGCCAAAACACCAAGCATTCTAATTGCCCCTATCACCAATCTGCCCTCTCTTCTAACATCCCTCCCTTCCCTTGCCCCCATCTTTTCTTTTGTCCTGTAGGGCCAGATAACTTTCTATATCCCATTACCTGTATTTCTTATTTCTTAGTAGCAAGAACAGTACTCGACAGTTGTTCCTAAAACTTTGACTTCCAACTTCTCTTCATCCCTCCCTCCCCTCCCATTCCCTTTGGGGAGGCAAGCAATTCAATATAGGCCATATCTGTGTAGTTTTGCAAATGACTTCCGTAACAGTCATGTTGTGTAAGACTAATTATATTTCCCTCCTTCCTATCCTGCTCCCCATTGCTTCTGTTCTGTCTTCTGATCCTGTCCCTCCCCAAGAGTGTTGACTTTAAATTGCTCCCTCCTCCTTCTGCCCTCCCTTCCATTATCCCGCCCACCCTGCTTATCCCCTTCTCCCCCACTTTCCTGAATTGTAAGATAGGTTTTCATACCAAAATGAGTGTGCATTTTATTCCTTCCTTTAGTCAAATGTGATGAGAGTAAACTTCATGTTTTTGTCTCACCTCCTCTCTTTTTCCCTCCACTGAAAAGTCTTTTGCTTTTTTATGAGAGACAATTTGCCCCATTCCATTTCTCCCTTTCTCCTCTCAATATATTTCTCTCTCACCCCTTAGTTTCATTTTTTGAAGATATGATCCCATCCTATTCAATTTACTCTGTGCTCTGTCTCTTTTTGTGTGTGTGCGTGCGTGCGTGTTTGCGTGCGTGTGTGTGTGTGTGTGTAATCCCACCAAATACCCAGATATTGAAAAGTTTCAAGAGTTACAAATATTGTCTTTCCATGTAGGAATGTAAACAGTTCAACTTTAGTAAGTGCCTTATGACTTCTCTTCGCTGTTTACGTTTTCATGCTTCTCTTGATTCTTGTGTTTAAAGGTCAAATTTTCTTTTCAGCTCTGGTCTTTTCATCAAGAATGCTTGAAAGTCCTGTATTTCATTGAAAGACCATTTTTTCCTTAGAAGTATTATAGTCAGTTTTGCTGGGTAGGTGATTCTTGGTTTTAGTCCTAGTTCCTTTGACTTCTGGAATGTCATATTCCACGCCCTTCAATCCCTTAATGTAGAAGCTGCTAGATCTTGTGTTATCCTGATTATATTTACACAATACTTGAGTTGTTTCTTTCTAGCTCTTTGCAATATTTTCTCCTTGACCTGGGAACTCTGGAATTTGGCCACAATGTTCCTAGGAGTTTCTTTTTTTGGATCTCTTTCAGGAGGTGATCGGTGGATTCTTTCAATATTTATTTTGCTCTCTGTTTCTAGAATATCAGGGCAGTTTTCTTTGATAATTTCATGAAAGATGATGTCTAGGCTCTTTTTTTGATCATGGCTTTCAGGCAGTGTCATAATTTTTAAATCGTCCCTCCTGGATCTATTTTCCAGGTCAGTTGTTTTTTCAATGAGATATTTCACATTATCTTCCATTCTTTTATTCTTTTGGTTTTGTTTTGTGATTTTTTTGGTTTCTCATAAAGTCATTAGCCTCCATCTGTTCCATTCTAATTTTGAAAGAACTATTTTCTTCAGTGAGCTTTTGGACCTCTTTTTCCATTTGGCTAATTCTGCTTTTTAAAGCATTCTTTTCCTCATTGGCTTTTTGAACCTCTTTTGCCAATTGAGTTAACCTATTTTTCAAGTTGTTATTTTCTCCAGGATTTTTTTGGTTCTCCTTTAGCAAGGTGTTGACCTGCTTTTCATGCTTTTCTTGCATCTCTCTCATTTCTCTTCCCAGTTTTTCCTCCACCTCTCTAACTTAATTTTCAAATTCTTTTTGAGCTCTTCCATGGCCTGAGCCCATTGAATATTTATTTTGGTTATTTGGGATACAGAAGCCTTGACTTCTCTTTTCCCTTATGGTAAGCATTGTTCTTTCTCACCTGCAAGGATGGGAAGAGATATATGTTCACCAAGAAAGTAACCTTCTATGGCCTTGTTTTTTTCCCCTTTTTTGGGCATTTTCCCAACCAGTTACTTGACTTTTCAGTCCTTTGTCAAGAGTAGGGTATACTCTGGGAATCTGTGAGATCTCAGTTCCTCCAAGGTGGCACGGTCAAGAGTGTACTGGTCTGGATGCAGAGAGGGATTTTTATGCCCAGAATCTTTGCGTTTACCTCTCCTCAACCACCTGGCCTCCAGTTCCCAAGTCAGGACTGGGGGCTGGTTTTCAGATAAGCTGGATGGGCAGGGCTGCCATTCAGTGTTAGACAAAGACCATCTCACCGAGAGTCTCCACCCAGGGCTGAGGTAAGACTCAGCTCTTCAGTTCCCCCAGGAGTTTTCATGCTCCAACAATAGAGCTTGTGTATGGGCTGCTGTGCTGCCTCTGTGGCTGCTGCCAGAGCCATGGGAAGGTCCTTCTCCCTTCCTGACCAGGTGATAAAACCCTGTCACTGACCTTTGGTGCCTGTGGGTTGAGGGATCTGAGGATCTGCTGCTGGAGATTCTGCCCCCAAGGTGTCCTCCTCCCAGAGTCTCATCATGCCCAGCTGCTTGGCCAAGGCTGGGCTGTTCTCTGCACTTGGCTCAGCATCCTGTGCCACCCACGTTTGCATGGGCCTTTCAGGTCACCCTGGGCTGGAACTCTCCTCCACGCTGTTGTTCTCCACTTCTGCTGATCCAAAATTTGTTGAGAGTCCCTCTCTACAGGTATTTTATGGGTTGTGGGGAGAAACCCTGCTGTAAGTGTGTCTTTCTAGTCCACCATCTTGGCTGCAAAAGAATATTCTTAATGAATTGTCACAAGTAAAATTTAATGAAAAGGAAAACCGAGGCAATTCTCTGAGCAAGACAGCAGTTTATTAATAGGGCACTGAACCTACTAATAAAGGGGTCTCTGGCTTACCTCTATTTGTGCTAAAACTGTCAATGTCCATTTTAAATTGGGGTGCCCAACTGAGCACAGAAATCTAGACAAAGTCAAACAGGCAGAGTTTGGAAGGACCATCACCTCCTTATTCTTGGAATCCTTGGCCCACTTAATGCTGACCAAAATCACATTACCTTTTTTGGCTGCTCCATCACTGCTGACTCTTATTGAGCTTGCAGTCTGCTCAAACTCTCTGATCTCTTTCAGATAAGCTTCTGTCCAACAGTCTCTCCTATTTCTGTTACTTGTGAGGCTAATTTTTTTGCCCCTGAGCATAAGACTTTACATAAATCCCTACAAAATTTTACCTTATTAATTTCAGTCCGGTTCTTTAGCCTATCAGAATCTTATTGGATTCTAACACTATTGTGTAGTGTACTAGCTGTTATTTCCAGCTTCTTGTCATCTGCTAACATTCAAATGTAACATGTCTGCTGTTGCTCACTCCCTGAGAACCCAGCAGGCTACATACATCTCCTCCTCTGAGTTCCAGGCACAGGAAGTATTTTTGTCTGGTGAGGTGTAGAGGTGGTGATGGTGGTGGTGGTGGTGGTGGTGGTGTGTATGTGTGTGTGTGTGTGTGTGTGTGTGTGTGTGTGTGTCTACTGCCATTGGCTTGAGGCCCTACTAGTTGCATCTCCCTCCATTCTGTAGTTAGGTACCAGTTTTATTGCATTTAGGTAAATGGAAGACAGTGTTGGTGATGAGAACATCATGTGATGCACAAGTCTTCAGCAGTAAATGACCTTTGCTGTTGCTGTTTCCAACTTCATTCCTCCCTAGGAGTTCCTGCCAAGTCTGGTACCAATAATGAGCATCCCAGTTCCATTTAACACTTAACATCAATGAGCTTTTAGTAAGGCGTATTTTCAGTGAAGACACAGCAAGAACAAACATACAAACATTTCCTCTCAATACCTCAGGAATACACTCTTCCTTTAATTCCTACATAATATGGGTCTCATCAAGTTCCTGCAGCCTGACTGACAGATAAATCCTTATGTCACCCATTACTGGCCTGATCCAAGAAGGTAGCTCCCAAAGGACACTCCTTGCACCTCAGTCCATGACTGCAAAAACCCATACTCTGGAACACCAGTGTGCCGGAGAGTTCTCTGGACCTTTTGAAACTCACATTATAGGAAATTCTATTCTCCACCCCAAATAGAAATAATAGAAATAGACATTCATTACAGAGGCCAAGGACCGAGGTGAAGTCCACATGGCCACAAAAGGGACAGCTCTTCAAAAACTCTCTCCTTATATCTCTGTCTCTCACCAGATACTATGATCCAGGTCAATGAGATCTTTCCAGAGAGCATTTGAAGAGAACGAGGCAGACACTAGGGCAAAGGTGACAGACAATGTTCTTGACAATGCCCCCAGTTCTGTCTATACCACCAATGGACAAAAGCTCCTCCTAGCCACATGATTAACAGTCTAGGAGCAGTTATAGAATGCCTATTCAAGCTCCATATTATTTCCAAGGTATTTTCTGGAGCCAAGCTCCTTAGTTTTCTCCACATGGGGATTTCCTTCAATGGAATGCACCAATGCACTTGTCAATGTTCCAGTTTCCCATTACACAAATAATTAGTGAAAATATTAAATAGCATTAAGAGGCACAGATCCCTGGGACCTTCCACTGGAGACCTACTGCCACACTGATTTTTGAATCATGAACGACTTCTGTGAGTCTAACCAACCAACTAGCTCTGAATCCATCTAATTCTCTTATCATCTAGTCTACATCTCTTTATCTTCTCCAAAGTATAATTTATCAACAAGTCT
This sequence comes from Notamacropus eugenii, assembly GCF_028372415.1. Lineage (NCBI taxonomy): Eukaryota > Metazoa > Chordata > Mammalia > Diprotodontia > Macropodidae > Notamacropus > Notamacropus eugenii. The sequence goes on from NC_092875.1 coordinate 81,631,250, forward strand.
TGTTAAGACATAGGTAAACTATGATTACAACATTCCCCTCATCTACCAATTTAGCAACAGTGTCAATAAAAAGTCTCTGAGGTCAACATGTCATGACCTGTTCTAGAAGAAGCTGTGCTGGCTTCTTGTAATCAGCATTTTCCTTTCTAGGTGTTTTCCATCCATTGTTTTAACTCATTTTTTGATAGTGAGACTGGGAAAGGAAAAGTGTGTAGTCACTTTGGGAATCATCTCAATAGTTATTATCAAGTTTAGCAAAGACCAGACATCCCCAAGGGTCTGGCCTTCCTGGGATCCTATCAAGGAAGGGACCCTGGAACATTCTCTGAGTCTGCTTTGACCTGACCTCAGCCAGAACCCAATACGTGGCCCAGCATGTTTTTTAACCATTCCTGTGTTTTGTTGACATAGAGAGCCCTCAGTAAGGAAATTCTCTTCAGCGATGCGGAGCAAAAACTTCTCTGAAACTTAGTCTTAGAAAGTTTACTGGGACATTGAAGAGTTAAATGACTTGCCCATGGTCATACAGTAAGTCCATGCTGGAGTCAGAGTTATACCTAAGTCTCCTGACCCTAAGGCTATACTATTATGTCACGTTACCTTTTAAAATCCCCCATTTTATTGGGGCTTCATGAACTTGGTAGGTTCTCATGAGTATGAAAACAGATGTCTCTGCCTCTTTCTTCCTAGATCCTGCTGTTATCTTCTAACACACCTCCTGCCACTTTCTGTTTCCTCTCCCCTTGTCCGGGGTGAAAATTTAGGTTCTTACCTGTGGCACAGAGAGCTCAATGGAAAAATTTTGGTCCTGGAACAGAAGTGACTGTGCTGCCACATAAGTTTCCATGTTCTCAACTGGGTGGGAGAAGATGGGCAGGGATCCTATTCCATTGGACCTCCCAAAACCTATAGGATTATGAGATGAATCTTGGACTGGGCTGATGACCCCAGTCATCCCTTACCCAAGCCTATGGTGGTTATATGGGGTATATTCCATAGCCAGCCCAATCTTCTTATGCTAGGATATTCCACTCCTGACTCCAGGAATCCCCAACACTAGTGATTCTCTAAATCTTTGAATCCCAAACCTAAGAACGCAAAGGTACTGATTTTCCACTTTTCTGATCCTAGGAACCTAACCTTCCAATCCCAAGAAATTCCCCAAACCTGAAAAGCTGTTGGACCTAGGGAGCTTCCCCTCCCTTTCCCCTCTTCTTCCCCTACCCTCCTACCCTGCCAACCTCAAGAAAAGATGTAATTCCTGGGAACTCCTGAACCTTGTCAATGACCATGCTTGCCTGTTCATGTAGCTCTGGGACTCATGTCTTCCATTTCTTTCCCTATGATATATCTCAAGAAAAATGGTCCCTGACTTTGGCACTTAAAGTCCAGAAGGAGGGGAGAAAGGTTTAGGGCAGAATATTTAGGAGACAAAAGAACACAAGATGTGCACTCCTAGGAGGAGGGATAGAAAACTGTTCCTCTTTCCTCTTCCCCCATCACCCTTTTCCTATACAAGAGATGAGATACTGCTGAAAGAGTCAGGGGGAGGCCCACACCTGGCTGGAAGAACAATGAGCCTCAAGGACCAAGCATCTGCCTTTTAGTTTAATGCAAGCAGACTAGGCTAGTACCTTTGGTCCTTGGGACATGCCCCATTGTGGCTGACCAGCCTTGATAGCACATTGTCATAATCTAGAGGGCCGGCCACATCACCTCTGTCAGGGAGGACACCAGCTGTCATATTTCTCTCTAGATTCAGGACCTTAGCCTTGGTGACTATCACTGCATAAGAAGGATGGGTGATGGAGGTGATACAGACAGGATGATGTTTCCTTCTGGGACAAATGTGGCTGTGGACCCTGGTGAGTACTACTTCTCTCTGTTTTAGTCTGATAGTCTCCATGTCTCCAGCTCTGATAATGTAATGCCCCAGGGTTCCTCATGGCCATGTTATAAAGCATGACATAAACAGCCTAGGCATGTGATAGCTCAGGGCTCAGAGCATGTGCAGAAGGACTCAGTGTGAGTTATGGCTCAGGAATTGGAGGGAGTGATGACCTAGACTTTTAGACTACGTGAAGGTCCAAACTTCAGGGAACATGGCCATCCAGGACTCAGGGTGGGGAGTGGCTCATATCTATTCTTCCTCACTTTCTTAGCTGCTCTCATCCCTCGGTAGTTCCCACCTTGTCTGCTCCTGGTTTGGGGATGCTGAGTCTCAGTGGAAGAAATACCTAACTTCAATTAACTTCTTTCATTATAGCTTTATGCTATAGCATTGAAGCTGGGTCCTCACTCTGAATTTGTATTCATTTAACTTTTCTTTTGTCAATATAATAGAGAGCAGAGCTTCAAGTTAGGAAAACCCAGTTTTGAATCCTGCCCCTAATATTTACTGGTGTGTGCCCTTGGGCACATTGTTGTTGCAGGCTGATCTCTAACATAATAATTTGCAGAGAAAATATCAACCTGCATTGATGGAAGGAGTTATACCCAGGATTTCCTTCTACCAGTAAAATGAATCCTGACACCATCTCTATCTTTATTCCTTATAGTAGTATTTCCAAACTTAGTTTTCTCCTCTACCCTCTCATCAGCCCACAACTCTCGCAGCTTTAGGAGACATCTCAGCATTCTGTTTCCCTAAGGAGCCTGAGGCCCTCCTATATGGGTGAGCTCCCTCTTGGTCCTCACTCTTACGCTCATGCCTTTTTAGCTTAATCATATACTCCCACCCTCTGACCAAGAATAATATTTGCCAACGTGTATTCATCACTTTAAGGTCCACAAATGACTTTACATACAGCATCTTGTTTGAGCCTCATAAGTGCCCTGTGAAGGAGGTACCAGAGCTATTGCCTCCTTCTCCTTCTTATACATAAGAGAACTGAGCTTCAGAGAGATTTAATGATTTGTCCATAATTATACAGTTGATAAAAAAAGGCAGTCAGTGGCTTAGTGGACCTCTAGAGTACTGGGCCTGAATTCAGGAAGACCTGATTTCAAATCCAGCCTCAGATACTTCCTTCTCCTGTGATGCGGGGGAAGTCATCAAAATGGATGTACTTGAGAAGGAAGTGGCAAACCACTCCTGTACCCTTGCCAAGAAAACCCCAAATGGGGTCACAACAGATTTGTCACAACTGAAATGACTGAACAACAACAACATACAGTTGGTAAATGTCAGAGACTGGATTCTAACTTGCAGTTGACTCTTCATTTCAGGAAAGTCATTTTGGTGGTTGTTGAGAATAAGCTTGAGTGGTGAAAAACCTGGGGCAGGGAGACCCAAATAGAATGCTTCATAATAGTCTTTCTTGACTCTTAAGTCTAGCACTCTGTCTAATTCATCACTGACCATGAGTAATCCCTAGCGCAGTCTCTGCCATTGAGCCTGTCTTCTCCTGCCTCCTCCAGGGCCTTGCTTCATCTCCAATGTCTCCTATACTCCTAGCTACTTCCCTCTGATGGTGAACTTGGGTCTTCCCAAACCCCTTTACCCTAATTACCACCCACTTCTATAGCAACAGTCCTCTCCCCTTCACTGCCAAAATTCTAGGAGTTGTCATCACTCTCTAGTCACTTTCTCCCCAATCTCTTCCCTCTGTTTTCCACACTCCTCCCCCCTGCACAGTGAATTCTCTCAGTGACTTCCTAACCACTAAATCCAGAGGCCCCTTTCAGTCTCCATTCTTCTTTGATCTCTCTGCAACTTTTTATGGAGGCTATCAGTCATAACTGAACACCCTTTCCACTGTCCTCCAGAAACACTATATTATCTTCATTTTTCACTCTCCTTTCTAATTGCTCCTTCTCCATCTCCCTCTCTGGACCCTCTTTAGTGTGAATACTCCTTAAGGTTCATTCCAGTACTTTTTTCTCTTCTCTCTCCTTTGTCAATCCCCTTCACTCCCTGGCTTCACTACCAAGACCCTGCTGATGGCTCACAATCTGTATCTCCAGGCCTTTACTTCTCTTACTGGTCCATCAAACTGAACACTTTGAAAATAAAGCATATTCTCTTTTCTCCCATTTTTGGACAAATTTCCCCTTGTTCAGCTGCTATCAGTTTGCCTCTTCTCCTATGTTGGGAGTGACTGTTAGTTCTCCATCTCTCTTCAAAATTACAGTGAATTAGTCACCAAGTCCTGCCATTTCTGCCTCTACATTTTTTTACTTCTGTCTGCACCTCTTCATTCTTATTGTCATTTTGCTAGTAAAGGCCCTAATTATCATTTTCCTGGATTGTTGAGATATTACTCTGGTATGTTTTCCCACCTCTGCTCTCTCTTCTACATCACAATGCAATCACCAGAATAATCTTCCACATATAAGGAAGATTTTACACACACACACACACACACACACACACACACACACACACACACAGTCATTTCACTTCCCTGTTCAGAAATTTTTAGTGACTTCCTTTGGTCTCCCACATGATGTCCCAACTCTGTTGTTTGGCATCCAAGGCCTTCCACCATCTGATGTCACCCTGATCTCATTTTACTCTCTTCCATATAGTCTAAGCTCTCATCAGTCTGACCTACTCATGGCCCTCTGAACATACCATCTCCTTGTTCATTTTTTTGCATTTTCTCTGGTTTTTCCATATGTGTTCAATAACTTCTCAGTGTCCCCTTCTTGGTATGTTGAATTCATGCCCACCTTTTAAAATCTAATTCAAATTCTACCTTGTCCATTTATCCTTCCTTGAAGCTCCTATTCCCCAGTGACTTCACCTCTCAGACTTCACACAGCAGATTGTTTTGTACCTTTCTAATGTACTCATTGTACATAACATACTAATTGTATATTGTAATTAACTCTGTGTATGCCTTGTTGCTGTGTTTGTCCTTCGTTTGCGAAGGGGACCATGACACCAGGAAGATGATGACATGACTTGCACCTGACTTTCATTTGGGTGAGGGAGGCTGTGCAAGGTCACCAGCCTCACGTGCTCCTCCAGAATCATCTGGATCCAGTGTCCAGATATTCATTAGGATGACTGGAGATGGTCCAGGATGCAGTGGGAGACCCTGGTCCTTTTAAGCTAAGATCTCCTCAGGATCTCACTTTGAGTGAGGTAACACCCATTCATTGAAGAGTCCTCTTTAAGAAGGGAGTCAAGGGATTGTCCCTTTAATAAAAAACATCAGACTGGGAATGGAATAATCTAGGAATTGGAATGTGTGATCACCTGGGAAAAGGGTAGAGTAACTCATGCTCAGTGCTTGTGATAGCCCACAACACAATAACCAGGAATAACCAAGTGGCCAAAGTGTGCATGATAATCCATTGCTCAGAGTACATGACATCTTAGTGACTGAGATAAGCCATTGTTTAGGGCATGATTTTCCTTCAACTCAAATTCTGAGATGTCTCTTGGTTCAGTGTGTTTGATAGCTCAAAACTGAGCGTGCATATGATAAAACAACACTTAAAGCATGCCTTGGTATGCCATGCTGGGGGAAAGTGTATGTGAGTACCCAGCATGTGTGAAACACCCCCTTCTCTAGAGGCAGCTCACAATGTGGGCTTATTTTCCCCAGACTGTAAGGTCTCATCATTGATTCCTAATTAAGCCAAGATACCTTTCTCCCCTGATCTTAAACTTTTTCTCTTTTAACAGGGGAACCAGGACCTGAGCAAGGGAACCAGGTGTTGCTGGGACTGCTAGGCTTGAGGCTGCTATTGATGAAGACTGTGGCTATCAACATCCTGTTCACCACTGTGGTCTTGATCTTTTGATGTTCCTTCCATCCCATGAAATTATCCCATTAATCCTTGTCTATTATTTACTCCCTCATATTTCCATCCATCTGTCCTCCCTCGCCCCCATTCATATTCAGCTTCTTTTTTCTCAGTCTCCTCCCTGACTCTTCATCTCCCCCTACCCAATCTTACAATCTCATGCCTCTTCCCCTAGACATTTCAGAGTCTTCTCTCTGCCTTCAAACCCTCTGATCCCTTAGACTCTTCTTTATTTTCCAAGTCTCCTCTCTTGCTTATTATTCTTTCTGTCCCTGTGATGTCCCTTCTGTAGGTGGAAAAGGGAAATGAAGGGAAGGGAATAAATTGCCTCAAGACGAGTTTTGCCTTTGACTCCCTGACTCTTGACTTGTGACATTTGCTTTTTCAGAAGCCTGGGAAACAAAGTTCTGGGAGCCACCATTTGGACCCTGTCATGACCAGTTGAATCCCAGAATGATCCTAGTGACCTCAGTTAAATTCATTCCCCCCTGAGATTCAGAATAGTCAATCCTCAGTCCGTGTCCCCTGAAATAGCATATTCCTTTCTTTAGAAGTCAGGTATGGAAGTGGGAGTGGGGAGGAACAGATATTCATAGCCCACATTCTCCAGATTTCCACAGTTTGGGTAGCAGCAACAATTCCCACTATTACCTTTTACTTATATGAGGCTTATTTTCAGGTTGCAACCTCCAGTTCATGTTCATCGGATGAATACCAGTGTGTAGGTTGCTTGGAGTCAGTAGGAGCTGCATACAGTGACAGAAGTCAGACTGTGAAGTTTGGGGACCCAGGGGAGAGAAAATTGGCCTCATCATTTTCCAGTACCTACATTCTATTACTGTGTCCCTGGGATGGTCACCATTTTCCTATAGGTAAGGAAGGAATCACATGGGGTAGGAGTCTAAATTTGTAGGTCAAATGTAGGGAGAGACTTCCTGGTGCAAGATCTCCTTGAGCCCCTAATACAATCTATGTCCTATACCTCTCCCCAAGGCTATTCCTGAGGTAAGGGTTATCAGGATACTTTAGGACACAACTCAGAGCCTAGATTTCCTCTGAGATGCGACTGAGTCTAATCAGAGTCCTGTGTACCCTCAAAGATCAAATGTTAGTGTTGTGTGAACCACTGTTTCCCTGGTAAGAGAGGAAATAGAAGGAGGCCCCACGGAGTACACACTTCTAGAAGGAATCCAGGAGGTCCCAGGGGTGCAGGAAGAGACAAACCCTAGTGGGAGATAAGGACCAATGGCCAAGAATGGGAATGAATAGCACAATCCCTCAGGCTGTAAGAGAAAAGAATAAGGAAATGACTTGGGGGTCTAGTACTTAAGCTTAACCTCAAATGCTGACACTCCCTGAGAAGGAAAGAAGAAAGCATTTATAAAGCACTTTATATATACCAGGAAGCATACTGAGTTCTGGAGATACAAATATAAGCACAGAAAGGCAGTGGTGGTCCTCAAGGAGTTCCCATTCTAGTTGGAGAAAAAAACACACAAAAAGTAGCTAAGGAGGAAAGGGAAAGAATGAAGACACAGAAGGGCACAGTTGTGAAGTACAGGAGCCAGGAACAGGACCAAGGGAACAAAAAAGGCCTGCCTGCGTCCCTCTACAAAATGGAGACTCCAAGAGGAATTCACCAATAGGAAAAGAGGGTGGGCTCCACAGAGACATATCCCAGGTTGAAAAGACTGCAGGCACATTAGGATGTGACAAGGTGAGGAGGCCCCAGGTGCTAAGGGAAGGCATTGCTGGGACATGGTTTTGAAGACCAGAAGCCAAGGAGAGACCCCTTGGTCACAAGTGTGAGGCAACAACAACAACAAAAACCCACAAATGAACAATTTGGGATTAAACTCAATGAGTGAGGTGATATCTGAGGAGTCTGGGTCATAAAACTGACTCATCATCTTCCCTGAGCTCATATCAAATAAATTAGTTGTCTGAGGCTCATGGATGGTGAAACCTGCAAAACTTTTGTGTGGATATCAACTTACAATGATGAGGTCACAATGAGTCTGCCCTGTTGCCTTGAAGGGCAGTGACAATGAAGGTGGGGAACGAGATGCTGTGGATATGGACACGCCAGCATCTTCCTTGTTCATGCTTCCTCCCTGTATTCTGAGCCTACTTCTTCCCCGCCCCCTATCCTCATCCCATGCCATTCGTTCCCAAGCCTGTGCATTAAAGGTTATTCTCAAGACTCCTGGCTCAGATATGTGAGACCCACATCCCATCCCCCAGTTCCTCTTGTGTACCTTCCTTGCCCAATCTTGCTTGTGGGGAAAAAATTGCCTTCCACAGACTGGGGCTTGTGGCAGCTCAGGAGTCATTAGGTAGATAGCAGGAAGAGGCAACTTGGTAGAACCGAAAGGGAATGCAGACCTACCTAGCTTTTGATTAAACTCATAGGGTGGAGCTTCCCACAGACATATAAGAACCACTCTACCTACTCTTGTTCAATTTGTCATCTCTGAAAGAATAATAATAATTAACATTTACATAGCACCTACGTGCCAGGCACTCTTCTAAGCACTTTACAAAGATTACAACCTGGGAGATAGGGGCTATTTTCACCCTCATTTTACAGATGAAGAACCTGAGGCAAATAGCTGTCAGGTGACTTGCCCAGGGTCTCCCAGTTTCAGAGGTCACATTTGAACTCAGGAATTCCTGACTCCAGGCCCTGTACTCTATCCCCTGCCTCCCCTCCTTGTCCTAATCCTTGTACTGTCTGTTTATACCTGGGTCAATAAGTCCTTCATTCTGCTACTGCTGCTTGAGAATGATAATCCATATCATCTTATTTCAGGAAACACTTGCTTTCATACCCAGACTCCTAGGGTTTAACTGTACCAGGTAAGATCCTTGTTTGAAACAACTGTCAGAATTGGCAGGATCATGTGCAATGGCCAGAGAAGAAATTCAGAAAGAGCAGCAGTCAGGAGGACATGACCTGTCCCCTCCCTCTGAAGCTAAAATGGCTTAATATGGCCCCTGGTAACTGATCACACAAGAACTGTGGGACCTGTGAGATAAATTCCAACTTGGGATTGGGAAGGATGTCTCCATTGAGCCTGAAGACAGAGATAGATGCATACAAAAAGATAGGAACCTACAAGGACTAAACAGTGGAAGGGAGACTGTCTTCTGGCTGGTCTTATTGTAATAAAGAAGCAAGAGAGGAAATAGCCTGACTTTGCTAGGATATAAAGGAGGAAAGGGTGAGAGGAGCTTGCTCTGGACTGCTTGTAGGCTGGGTGACCCCCACTTAACCCCTCTGAAAGCTGGGTCTTCTAGAGCTGAGTTTGGGCAACCATAGGATATGGAAGGTAAGATCTACAGGTATTGAGTGGTGGGTGGGCAAACTCCAATCTATCTCCCACTCTGCTGCCAAAGTGGAAGTCTGACTCTGACCTTCCCACCTCCCAACTCAATAAAACCCAATGCCTCCTTATAACCTCCAGGATCAAATATAAAATGCTCCTTTTGGCATTTAAAGCTCTTTATAACCTAATCACTTCCTACCTTTCCAGCCTTTTTCACCTTGACTCTCCTAAGTATATTCTGTGATCCAGAGACAATGGTCTTCACACACTCCACCCCACTTCTCTACTCCCCATCATTTCACTGACCTTTTTTGGTCCTACCTAGTCCCTCCCTCTACGGCAAATGACTGTTTTCTGAAATTCCTTTCTATTTACATGGTATAGAGTAAAGTTGTTTGCATGTTGTCTTTTTACTTAGAATGTGAGCTCCTTGAGGGCAGGGACTGTGTTTTGGCCTTTCCCTGTATTCTTGGTACTTAGTACAGCCCCAGGCATATAGTCAATGTTTAACAAATGATTTAATAATTGACTGTATGGAAACTCCACACAATCACCCTGGGTTGGAGTATAGGGCACTCCATTTTGTAGTTTGGTACAGACCTTTCAAAGCTCCTTTTCTTTACGCCAATGGGAAGAAGCCTACCTAGCTATGATCCCTGATCTAGCCTGTCAGGTGGGGTAGATACTAGTCTAAAAGTCAATTTCTGAGGAACTGCGTTGGTTACAAACCATATTCTTTCCATGGTCTTGGGAGATGCTTCTCAAATGGCTTCTTTGGCCACTGGACAATGGTGCTTGTTAAGTTAACCTTACTGACAGTGAGTTGAAGCACCTTGATAGCATGGTAGGTTCAGCTAATTACTTAAGTGTGGCCCCAGCAAGGGGATATATCCTGTTCCAGTGTAGTTACAATGGTTCCCAAAGGGGGACTTTCCCCAGGAATCTAAACTAGACTGGTTAAGTGATCTCCTGATGTGGACTGCCTCCCAAAGGTATTTCTGAAAGCACCCCAGCAAACCCAGTGGCCTCCCTGGCATAGTTGAAATGATCTAGGGCCCTCTGCCTGAGGATTCCATCTGTCCTTACTTGTGGCCACCCCTGGGGAGATTTAGGACCTTGTGCTGATGAACTTAAGGAACTTAGCTCAGGCAGATTTAGGGCACCAGGCCCTAAAGATGACATTATCTAGAGCAAAAGGACCCTCTAGGAAGCCATGAATGAAAGAGGTCCTCTCCTATGGGAGCTAAAGATTTCTTTTCATGTTTTAATAAAACCTGGGACTCCTTAGGAGCAGCTAGGTGGGGAAGTGGACAGAGTTCTGGTCCAAGAGACAGAAAGAGCTGAGCTCAAATTCGAATTCTTGGGGCTGTCAGAAGAATTAAATGAGATAATATTTACTACTTAGCACTGGTTCTTGGCACAGAGGAGTCCCTTAATAAATGCTTGTTGCCTTCCTTCCTAAGGAAGAAATGGATAGCAAGATTTTCAGCACCTTGGTGTGGAAGCTCTAGTGGCTCAAGGCAGGGGGAGGGGAGGCCAAATGCTCCTACTCCTCCCCCCCCCTTACCCTTTTATCCAGATTTAAAGAGGTTGAGGGAAAAGTATGGCCCATAGGGCAGGGGTCAATGTCTCCCAAATTGATTCATCCTTGGTCCTATCATTCTTTTTTCTTTTTCGGTGTAAAATTGCCCTTTTTCTTAAAGACCTGGACATTTTAAGACAGAAGCTTTGCAAGACATCACACATTTTTTTTTATTAAATGAGAAACAATCTCATTTGTTACTTTGTTACATTGCTAGTCAGAGAAATGCTGCAGTGATGAAGAAAGTCAATGTTGGGTCAACCAAAGTCCTCATTTCTACAACATTCATTTACAAAGAAATTATAGTAATGTTCAACACAGTCTAACAGAACATTCTTGGTTTTCTTCAAAAAGAAGTCCCCCCAATATTTTCTTCTAATGGGGTATTTTACTATATAAATTATAGTTGTTCATTTTTACAATTCACTCCAAACTGTATGGGATGTATCACACTAAAACTTCTAAAACTGTTAGAGAATCCTTCACACATCATCATCATCTGATGTGTCACTGCTGCTTGTCTCTGTGTCATCATTCCCAAAAGTGGGTTTGAAAAGGCTGTTTTTCCAGAGTTCAAACTTGAAGTCCCAGATCAGGCCATTTTTCAAAATACCATGTTTTCTAGGACCAGTCTTCTGTAACTGCTCACTAATGACTTGGAATTCCCTCATCTCATCCTCTGTTCAGGGAGCACATGTTTCATCTTTCACTGTCTTCCTCCCAAGCCATCTCCTTTAGCAACTTATGTTCTTCCTCAAGTGAACTGGAAAGGACATCAGCTTGTGGAAAGGTAAAAGACTGAACGATCTGTTGGGAAACCATGGAGGCGCTGCTGTCCTCTTGAGAAATTTCATTTTCATCAAATTTCAGTTTGTGTCCCTTTCCTGGTGAGTGTTGTTGCTGTTATGCAAAGTAAATGAGTCATCATCCTTTTCTGGTCCAATATGACTTCCATATTCATGTTCTTCCTCCACTCTGTGCCTTTTCAAAGCTTTTAAGAATTCACTCTTCTTATCAGTGGGCATTCCAGTCAGTTTGGGTGGATGAGGCTGATTGAGTTTGCCCACAGGAGAAGAGGAATTTGAGAGATTACACTCTTTAACTGAATTTGTTGATACACTAAAATTCTTGGCAGTTGATTTGAAGGCATTAAAGTTGCCAGTGCCATATGTAGACTCATCAGGATAAGGAGTTCCAACTTTTTTTTCTTTAGTTTGGCTTTTCCATTGCATAGGCTTTGCAGGTGGAGCAGCAAGTTTAGGGACTAATCCTTTATAAACACTTGGACCAGTTCCATTTTTAACTGGTAGAGAATGAAGATTTCCTGTTGCAGGGAATACAGATACCTGTAAATCTCTTGTACTAGCTTTTTTAATGACCAGTATTCTTGGAGCTCTAGATTTAGGATTCAGAGGATATTCCCATACACCTGCAACTAAAGATTTATTTTGATTTGTCTCTCTCTCATATTCAGAATTTAAAGATGGAAAATCCTCAGCCTCAAATTATTTGCATTCTTCCTTGTCTTCTTTTTTCCCAGTTTCATTGTCAGAGGTATTGTTTTCACGCAGTCCTTGGCTTTTTCCAGAATGGAAAGCACTGCCTCAAAAACTTCAGGAACTTCTACCATGGTATCCCCCTCGACGGTTTATGTTTTCAGCACCATTTCTTCCATGTGAAGGCCATCCAGTTTTTTCTTTCCTTCCAAAGTTTCCAAAGTTAGGACATCCAATACCAGAATTAAAGCCATCTGAAGAGTTGTGTCATCTATGATTGACATCAAAACGATTCTCTGTCCACTGGAAGTTTACAGAGTGTTTCTCAAAATTCAGTGATGACTTCTGTGTTCCAGAAATCCCACTGGAATTTCTACCCTTTGTTGATGATGGTGGAGTAGGAAAATTAAGCCAGGCTGGAGCAAAGTCATATTGCGCCTTTTAGGTCCAGTCCCTCCAACTCAGTTGAAACAAGGTTCCAACACCTTATGGCAAGCCCAAAACCCAACAGGACTGTACAGGAAGATGTTTGTTTTCTCTCTGGAATCTTCACTCTTTTCAGTTTTTTTTTTTAATTTTGTATCCTTTGAAATGATATCCAAGTTCCTTGAAGGTACCTGACCTTTGGCTATTTGACATAGAGCTACTTCAAGTCAACTACCCATCCTTTTGTTTTAAATTACTCATATGGCTATTTCCAGAATTAGTCTTGGATTTAACATCATAAAATTTTCTGAAACCTTTCTTCTTTATTATCTGGTGTACACGTCACTGTCATAAGCAACCACTCAGATGAAATAAAAGTTTTATGACACAAAAAGTAAAAAGCAAAAAGCAGATTTCACATCTGAAGTGAAGAGCCTTCCTAAGCATCAGCATATGCAGAGAGACAACAGCTATCTCAATACCACCACACTGCTGGTTAAGGGCAACATTTTAGAAAATATATTTACGCTTAAATAGAAGAAGCAAAAGACTTCTGGATTCTATTATCTCTTCATCTAGAAAAGAGGATGCATGGCAAAGTGAGAAGGGTGGACTTCCAAATACCTAAAATTTATAATAATGGTAAAAATATCTGCCATGAAACTTCAGCAATGTTTAAACAGTATTTTGAAACTGTTTAAATTATTAATTACACAGATTAAACATATCTTACAGTTCTGGCTTAAGAATATTAACTAAAATTAAAAAATCAGCAAAATTCTTCCAGGTGAACTGCTTTAACCCTTAAAACAACTTGTTGTGAACCCAGATACTGAAGTGTCTGTATTCCTGTGGTGAAGCAGTAAAATTGTTCACTGTTGTCAACTCACTTCCAAGCTGTTTCTTGCCAGTTTTAGTAAACTTCTGGGTCAAAAAAAATCCGGTCATCAGAATTCCAAATAATGGCCACTCCAAATATCCAGGGGATTTTTTTTTTTATAGCTTTTATTTTTTTTTTATTTTGTAATGTTTAACAATCACTGCCATAGAATTGCGATTTTATCCCTCCCCACCTACTCCCCACTACCCCCCCCCCCTCCCCACGACTGCATACAATTCTGTATAGATTCTACATATACTTTCCTATTGAGTATATTTTCACTATAGTCATGCTATGTAGTCAGACTAAGATAAATGAAAGAAATCGTATAACAAATCAGAACATGATACACAAACACATACACATACACAAACATGATCTGCTACAATATGTGAGTGACTTCCATATTTCTCTCTCTGAGTGTGTCAGGCATTTTGCCTTGAGATCCACCGTTGGGATTTTTTTTTTTTTTTTTGGTAAGAAGTTCTTGTGTTATTACAAAAATCTAAGTCTACCAGAAAAAACTCTCACACACTGTGGTTGTTGCTGTGTATAAAGTTCTCCTGGTTCTGCTCCTTTCACTCAGCATCAGGTCATATAAGTCCTTCCAGGCCTCTCTGAAGTCTTCTTGTTCATCATTTCTTATGGCACAATAGTACTCCATTACATTCATATACCGTAATTTATTCAGCCATTCCCCAATTGATGGACATCCCCTTGACTTCCAGTTTTTGGCAACTACATAGAGTGCTGCTATAAATATTTTTGTACATGTGGGACCCTTTCCCATTTTTATGATCTCTTGGGGATATAGTCCTAGTAGCGATATTGCTGGGTCAAAGGGTATGCACATTTTTGTAGCCCTTTGGGCATAGTTCCAAATTGCTCTCCAGAATGGTTGGATGCGCTCGCAGCTCCACCAACAATGAATTAGTGTTCCAACTCTCCCACATCCTCTCCAGCATTTATCATTTTCTTGTTCTGTCATGTTTGCCAATCTTATAGGTATGATGTGGTACCTCAGAGTTGTTTTGATTTGCATCTCTCTAATCAATAGTGATTTAGAGCATTTTTTCATATGATTATAGATATCTTTAATTTCTTCCTCTGAAAATTGCCTGTTCATATCCTTTGACCATTTATCAATCGGGGAACAACATTCTAATTTCTATCCAAGGAAAACATGGAGGTACATTTCCTTACATGTTCTACAGAGCCAGAATTACTCATTATAACTATGTAGTCCTTGACTTTATTTTTAGTATTATTTTCACATAAATTATTGTGCAGTTGTATACATTGTTTTCTCAATTCTGCTCATTTCGTCCTTCAGCAGTTCATTCCCAAGATATGTAAGTCTTTCCATTTTCCTCTGAATTCCTCATACTTTTCCGAGTGACAATAATAATCCATTGTCATATACCATAATTTGTACAGTTATTCCCCAGCTGACCAGTACACACTTTGTTTCCAATTTTTGTTTTTGTGGGGTTTTTTTTTTTGCTACCACAAAAAATGCTGCTGTGAATACTTTGTTATATATGGTATCATTTCTATCTTTGTCCTTTTGGGAACATATGTCCAACAGTGGAATGTCTTCCAGGTAAGGAATATAAACAGTTTAATGACTTTTCTTGCCTAATTCCAAATAAGTTGGAGAAATTCTCAGGTCCACCAACAATGTTTCAGTGTTCCATTCTTCCTTTAGCCCTTCCAATGCTGCTTATTTTTCTTTAGTGATCTTTGCTAATTTTCTGGTCATGAGGTAAAATCTCACTATTGTGTTCATTAGTATTGCTCTTTTTATTAGTGATTTGAAGCTGTCCTTTTGTTTATTCACATTTTTTCCTATAGTTTTAAAAAATGATCTAGGACAGATTTTTGTTAAGATACAAAGGACTCACAGCATGCATGAACAAGTATAGAAATAAAACCTATGACGATATTTCATTGTATGCCTTCCATGAGGCAAAGATACTTTCCAGTTACCTCATACTACCTATTTCCCTCAGATCTGCTTGTGTTTGTCCTTCATTCTTGGAGAAGACCACGGCATCAACTTGATGACATGACTTGCAATTGACTTTGATTTGAGTGGGGGAGGACTGTGCAATGTCACCAACCTCACTTTCTTCTCCTGAGTCATCTGGGTCCAGTGGCATGATATTCATGAGGACAACTGGAGATGGCCCAGGATGCAGACCCTGACTTTTTCAAGCTTAGATCTTATCACAATCTTATTTGAGTGAGATGTACTGATGCAATGCATAGGCTTCTTTAAGTTACTCAAGGGATGGTCCCTTTAATGAAAAAAGAAAAAATCAAACTGGGGGGGGAAGACCATCAGAGTTCCTGGGTAAAGCAAAACAATTAATGTTTAGTTATTACATCCACTCTGTGCTAGGTGGGTGGGGACTTGTTGTTCAGTCTTTCAGCTCCAGAGTGAATTGGGTTTAAGGCTTGATCTTTGAGAAAGAAATGTAGCCAGTAAACCCAGAGGAAAAAAGGAAGCTTTTGTTTATCTTCCCCTGTTCAGAACACCAGAGGACAGGAGTGGAGAGGAGAGACCTCAGATTTGCGCCATATGAGCAGTTCACAGTGAAATCATGGAATGTTGGTAGATCCAAAGCTCCTGGATCGTCATGGCAGGGCTTTAGCCTTTCAACTACAGAATGATCCTCTTAGCAGTCTTCTTCTTCCTCTGAAAAGTGTGCTGTTAAAAGTGTGCAATCTCCCTTTGGGTGGTTGGTGTCCAGCTCTTAGAACTCAGGAAACCTTAGCACTCTGAGGACCCTTGAATTCAGAATTACCCATGAAGTAACTCCTAAAATGAAATGTCCATAATTATAGTTCCTACTCTCTGCCCTGTTCTTAGAAAGGGAGAAAGAAAGAATAGCAGAGGTAAGCAGCTCAGATTTAGAGGGGTAATGATTCTCCTCTCATGCTGAATGCATTCCACTGCCATGTGTTCCAACTTTAAGTTGCTTTCGCTGTTCTTTTTGTAGAAGGTTTTGTCTATGGTGGTGGTAGATAAAATACTCCCCTTCCCCACTGTCCCATCTGTACACTACTCTGGGAATCCAAAGGAGAGAAAATGAACAAAAATAATCCCTCCTCATAGTTTTTAGCTGGAGCTACTCAGAATTAATTAAGTCCTTAGAAAAAAATCAGTGCTTACTATGGTACTTCATAACCCTCTTGACCTTGACAATGTGTTTGGGGAGCAGTAACATGTGGACCCACTCAAAGAACAGGTAAATCATCTGTTGAGCCTGTGTATCCTCTGAAAGAACCTATGTAACTTTTGGGATGGGCTTATCCATCTTCTTTTTTTAAAAGTTTATTTATTGATTTTTAGTTTTCAACATTCATTTTCACAAAATTTTGAGTTCCAAATTTTCTCCCCATCTCTTCCCTCCCCAACCCCCAAACACTGGGCATTCTGATTACTCCTTTCCCCAATCAGCCCTCCCTTCTATCACACCCCTCCATTCCCTTATCACCATCTTCTCCCTTCTTATAGGGCAAGATGGATTTCTGTGTCCCATTACCTGTATTTCTTATTTCCCAGTTGCATGCAAAAACAGTTCTCAACATTTGGTCCTAAAACTTTGAGTTCCACCTTCTCTCCCTTCATCCCTCGCCACCCATTCCAACTGAGAAGTCAAGCAATTCCATATAGGCTTTATATGTGTAGTTTTGCAAAAGACTTCCATAATAGTCCTGTTGTGTAAGACTAACTATATTTCCTTCCATCCTATTCCATCCCCCATTTATTCTATTCCTCCTTTTGACCCTGTCCGTCTCATAAGTGTTTACTTCTAATTACTCCATCATCCAATTTGCCCTCCTTTCTATCATCTCCTGCCCCACCCCACTTGTCCCCTTCCCGTCACTTTCCTGTAGTGTAAAATAGATTTTCATATCAAATTGAGTATGCATGTTATTCCCTCCTTAAGCCAAATGTGATGAGAGTGTCACTTTCTCCCTTTCACCTCCACCCTTTTCCCTTCCACTGAAGAAGCTTTTTCTTGCGTCTCTTATGAGAGAAAATTTGCCCCATTCCATTTCTCCCGTTCTCCTCCCAATAGATTCTTCTCTCATCCCTAAATGTTAGTTTTTTAGATATCATCCCTTCCTATTCAACTCACCTTATGCTCTCTGTCCATATATAATATACACAACCCCTCCAACTACCCAAATACTGAGAAAAGTTTCAGGAGTTACAAATATTATCTTTCCATGTAGGAATGTAAACAGTTCAACTTTAGTAAGTCCCTTATGATTTCTCTTTCCTGTTTACCTTTTCATGCTTCCCTTAATTCTTGTGTTTGAAAGTCAAATTTTCTATTCATCTCTGGTATTTTCATCAAGAATGCTTGAAAGTTCTCTATTTTACTGGATGACCATTTCCCCCCCTGAAATATTGCACTCATTTTTGCTGGGTAGGTGATTCTTGGTTTTAACCATAGTTCTTTTGACTTCTGGAATATTATATTCCAAGTCTTTCAGTTCCTTAATGTGGAAGCTACTAGGTCTTGTGTTATCCTGATTGTATTTGCACAATACTCCAATTGTTTCTTTCTACCTGTTTGCAATATTTTCTCCTTGAATTGGAAATTCTGGAATCTTGCTACAATATTCCTAGGAGTTTCTCTTTTTGGATCTCTTTCAGGAGCTGATTGGTGGATTGTTTCAATCTTTATTTTACTCTCTGGTTCTAGAATATTGGGGCAGTTTTCCTTGAAAATTTCATGAAAGATGATGTCTAAGTTCTTTTTTCATCATGGCTTTCAGATAGTCCCATAATTTTTTTTTAAAATTTATTTATTTCACGTTTAACATTTATTTTCACAAAATTTTGGGTTCCAAATTTTCTCCCCATTTCTCCCCTCCCCCACCCCAAAACGCCAAACATTCTAATTATCCCTTTCACCAATCTGCCCTCTCTTCTAACATCCCTCCCTTCTCTTGTCCCCATCTTTTCTTTTGTCCTGTGGGGCAAGACCACTTTCTATACCCAATTATCTGTGTTTCTCATTTCCTAGTTGTATGCAAGAACAATACTCAACAGTTGTTCCTAAAACTTTGAGTTCCAACTTCTCATCCTCTCTCCCTCCCCACCCATTCCCTTTGTGAAGGCAAGCAATTCAATATAGGCCATATCTGTGTAGTTTTGCAAATGACATCCGTAGTAGTCGTGTTGTGTAAGACTAACTGTATTTCCCTCCATCCTATCCTGCCCCCTATTGCTTCTATTCTCTCTTTTGATACTGTCCCTCCTCAAAAGTGTTGACTTCTAATAGCTCCCTCCTCCCATTACCCTTCCTTCCATCATTCCCCCCCCCTGCTTATCCCCTTCTCGCCCCCTTTCCTGTATTGTAAGATAGGTTTTCATACCAAAATGAGTGTGTATTTTATTCCTTCCTTTAGTCAAATGTGATGAGAGTAAGCTTCCTGTTTTTCTCTCACCCCGCCCTTTTTCCCTCTGAAAAGTCTTTTGCTTGCTTCTTTTATGAGACATAATTTGCCCCATTTCATTTCTTCCTTTCTCCTCTCAATATATTTCTCTCTTATTGCTTAATTTCATTTTTTAGAGATATGATCCAATCCTATTCAATTCCCTCTGTACTGTGTGTGTGTGTGTGTGTGTGTATGTGTGTGTGTGTGTAATCCCACCAACTACCCAGAAACTGAAAAGTTTCAAGAGTTACAAATATTGTCTTTCCATGTAGGAATGTAAACAGTTCAACTTTAGTAAGTCCCTTATGACTTCTCTTTGCTGTTTACCTTTTCATGTTTCTCTTCATTCTTGTGTTTGAAAGTCAGATTTTCTTTTCAGCTCTGGTCTTTTCATCAAGAATGCTTGAAAGTCCTCTGTGTCATTGAAAGACCATTTTTTCCTTAGAAGTATTATAGTCAGTTTTGCAAGGTACCTGATTCTTGGTTTTAGTCCTAGTTCCTTTGACTTCTGGAATATCCTATTCCATGCCCTTCTATCCCTTAATGTAGAAGCTGCAAGCTCTTGTGTTATCCTGACTGTATTTCCACAATACTTGAATTGTTTCTTTCTAGCTGCTTGCAATATTTTCTCCTTGACGAGGCAACTCTGGAATTTGGCCACAATATTCCTAGGAGTTTCTCTTTCTGGGTCTCTTTCAGGAGGTGATTGGTGGATTCCTTCAATATTTATTTTGCCCTCTGGAATATCAGGGAAGTTTTCCTTGATAATTTCATGAAAGCAGATGTCTAGGCTCTTTTTTTTGATCGTGACTTTCAGGTAGTCCCATAATTTTAAATTGTCTCTCCTGGATCTATTTTCCAGGTCAGTTGTATTTCCAGTGAGATATTTCACATTATGTTCCATTGTTTCATTCTTTTCATTTTGTTTTGTGATTTCTTGGTTTTTAATAAAGTCATTAGCCTCCATCTGTTCCATTCTAATGTTGAAAGAACTATTTTCTTCAATGAGCTTTTGAACCTCCTTTTCCATGTGCTAATTCTGCTTTTTAAAGCGTTCTTCTCCTCATTGGCTTTTTGAACCTATTTTTCCAATTGAGTTAATGTATTTTTCAAGGTGTTATTTTCTTCAGTCTTTTTTTGGGTTTCCTTTAGCAAGGTGTTGACCTGCTTTTCATGCTTTTCTTGCATCTCTCTCATTTCTCTTCCCAGTTTTTCCTCCACCTCTCTAACTTGATTTTCACAATCCTTTTTGAGCTCTTCCATGGTCTGAGCCCATTGAATATTTATATTTGATGTTTGGGATACAGAAGTCTTTACTTCCATGTCTTTCGCTGATGGTCAACATTGTTTTTCCTCATCTGCAAAGACTGGAGGAGATATCTGTTCACAAAGAAAGTGATTTTCTGTGGTCTTATTTTTTTTTTCCTTTTTTGGGCATTTTCCCAACCAGTTACTTGACTTTTGGGTCCTTTGTCAAGAGTAGGGTATACTCTGGGAATCTGTGAGATCTCAGTTCCTCCAAGGTAGCACAATCAAGTGTGTACTGGTCTCAATGCAGAAAGTGATGTTTATGCCCAGAATTTTAGCAGTTACCTCTCCACAGACACCTGGCCTCCAGTTCCAAAGTCAACATGGTGAGGCTGATTTTCTGATAAGCTGGATGGGCAGGGCCACCATTCACTTTGAGACAGAGACCAGCTGGGCCAGGTCCTCGACCCAGGGCTGAGGTAAGACTCAGTGATTCAGTGACCCCAGGGGTTTTTACGCTCAAACAATGGAGCTTCTCTAAGGGCTGCTGTGCTGGCTGTGTGGTTGCTGCCTGCTGCTGGATCTATATGAAGTCCCGTCTCACTTCCTGGCCAGCTGATTAAACCTCATCACTGACCTTTCGTGCCTGTGGGCTGAGGGATCTGAGGACCTGCTACTGTGACTGGAGATTCTGCCCCCGAGGTGTCATCCTCCCAGAGTCTCGTCCCACAGTGCTGTGTGCCAAGGCTGGGCTGGGCTCCACGCTCAGCTCTGTGTCCTGCATAACCGATGTTTCTGTGGGCCTTTCAGATCTCCTCCACTCTCTTGTTCCCCACTTCTGCTGCTCCAAAATTTGTTGAGAGTCCCTCTCTACTGGTATTTTATGGGCTGTGGGGAGGACCCTGCGTAAGTGTGTCTTTCTAGTCCACCATCTTGGCTTGGCCCCCTAGTCCCATAATTTTTAAATTGTCTCTTCTGTTTGTATTTTTCAGGTCAGTTGTTTTTCCAATGACATATGTCATGTTGTCTACTATTTTGTCATTCTTTTGGTTTTGTTTTGTAATTTTTTGTTTTCTCGTAAAGCCATTAGCTTCCATCTGCTCCATTCTAATTTTTAAAGAACTATTTTTTTCAATGAGCTTTTGAACCTTCTTGTCCATTTGGCTAATTCTGCTTTTGAAAGCATTCTTCTCTTCATTCGTTTTTTGGACTTCTTTTGACAATTGAGTTAGCCTATTTTTAAAGGTGTTATTTTCTTCAACATTTTTTGGGGTCTTCTTTAGCAAGCTGTTGACTCACTTTTCATGATTTTCTTTCATTGCTTTCATTTCTCTTTCCAATTTTTCCTTCACCTTTCTTACTTCATTTTCAAAATCCTTTTTGAGTCCTTCCGTGGCCTGAGACCATTGCATTTTTATTTTGCATGTTTTGGATGCAGAAGCCTTGACTTTTAGATCTTCCTCTTATGGTGCTCTTTGTTCTTCCTCATCTGAAAGGATGCAGGAAAGTACCTGTTCACCAAGAAAGCCTTCTATAGTCTTATTATCTTCCCTCTTTTTGTCTTTTTCCCAGCAAGTTACTTTACTCTTGAATCCCTTGTCAAGAGGAATGTATACTCTGGGGAACTGTAAGTTCTCAGTTCCTCCAAGGTGGTACAATCAAAGGAGAGGAGTTTATTCCTTTCCTGGCCTGTTCTCTTGTCTGTGAGCAACCACAAACCCTCTGTTCTGCCCAGGATGTGCCAGTAGGAATCCCTGTCCAGAGCCTCTACCAGCTCCACCAGGCCAGCCAACACTCCTCTTCACCCCAGGGTTGCCTCTCAGGGCTGAGATCCAGATTACCCACGCAATTCCTCCAGGGGCTTTAGGCTGAGGTCTCTTAAAATGGATGATGTGCAGCAGCAAATGCTGCTACCCTGGGGCCACCAGGGCCAGAACGTGTTCCCTTCTCATGCAGGTAAAAGAACTTTCTCACTGACCTTTCAAGCTACTTTTCGTGTTTGTGGATTGAGGAATCTGGGAACTGCAGCTGCTGCCAGAGATTTTGCACTCAAGGCTGCTCCAGTCCTGTCCCTGCCACATGGTCAATGTTGGGCTGTGCTCTACTCCACGCCCAGTGTGATACACCTTTCCTGTCAGCCTTCCAGGCTGTCTTGGGCTGGAAATCTCTTTCACTCTGTCATTTTGTGTTTTTTTCTGCTCTAGAATTTGTTCAGAGTCATTTTTTACAGGTATTTTATGCGCTAAGAAGGGGGAGGGTGGAGCTTCTACAGATTCTTCCTTCTAATCTGCCATCTTGGCTCCACCCCTGTGACAGCATTTCATCTTCTTCATCTTCTGAAAGAACACAAGTATCCCGTGTGATTCTTCCATATTGCACTGGTTCATCTTTTGCTCGACTGCATGTTCTCTGCAACAACCTGGACATTCTTCTTGAATCTCTACAACCTCTGTAAGTTCTTTGTCTTCTTTGCCTCTTCTGTAGAACCTATGCATTCTTTAAAGAGGGACATGCATTCACTGGAAATAGAGAGACATTCTCAGCAGAGCCTGGGCACCCTCCTTAAGGATCCTCTATATTCTTCATCAAGGGTGTGAGCATCTTTTTCAGGGCCTGTTTATCCTTTGTTTGTCCTCTATAAAGACCACTACATACATTGTAAAGAGAATGGGCCTCACCAGACCTCCAGTTCACTCTAGGAAGAATTCTGTGTAGAACCTGTACATCCCCTGTACACTTCAGTGTACCCTTGTCAAGGTCTGTGCCTCCTCTTTGTAGATCCATAGCTTGTTTGCTTGAATTGTGTATTCACTGTAAGAAACTGTGCATCTTCTTTAAATGCTTTGGCTTATTTTTCCTAGATCTGTGAATCCTCCCTAAGAACCTCTGTAGCCTTGCCAGGATCCCATTTCTCTGGGTTTATAGTGAGCCATGTGTCACTGTGGGGATAAGGAAGGGAACACAGTGATGTGATCTCAGGGACACCTGGGATAAAAACATGCCAGACATTTGGAGGGGATGGCAGCTGTGGTAAGGACACCTGGGACTTATAGTCATGCAGACATTCCTTGATGCTACAATATCCCAGAAACCTTAATCAACGTGGACTTAGCCCTTCTGCCACCAGAGCAGTTGGGGGTAGAATGGAGGGGACAAGGCTACAGATAAGAAATTCAGGCCTTGACGTAGGTCCCCAGTAAGATGGAGCCCTTATAGAACTGAACAGGCCAATATCAGGCCTTGCCTTGGCTAATTCATTGGAGGCTTCCTGGCTCTTTCCCTCCTCTAGTATCCTTTTGGATAAAAATCCTTTAAGTACTTGAAATTTTATTATGGAGAAGAGAAATTAGACTTGGTTGTCTTGGTTCCAGAAGGCAGAACTGGATAAAAGTTTTGAATGGACAGATTTTGGTTCAATGTAAGGGAAAATATCTAAACCATCAGAAATGTCCTGAAACTAAATTTGTTTCTCTTTGGATTAGTGATTCTTTACCCCTGAAGGACTCCAAGTGAAAGCTCACTCATTGATAAAGTTGGTAAGTTACAAGTTCATGAATTCCATCTTTAACACATTTATCACATTTATCCCCTTTTTTCTATCACCGTTTCTACCTCAAAACACAGGTACTTAAAGCTAAACACCTGTACCATGGTACCTGGTCAATTTTTGTAAAAGTTCCACATGGAGCTGCGAAACGTATAATATTTTGCTATCCCATTTAGAAAACACTATAAATCTTTTAGGTCTAGCTTTTCCAGAAATTTCATCAGTTTTATATTACCTTTTTTTGTTTATATTTTTGTTTCACTTATCCAAAATTGATAGAAGGATATTAAAATCTCCTGTCACTAATGTGTTGTTATCTATGTTTTCTTTCAGCTCACATAATAATTTCTTAGTGAATATAGATACCAAAGTATTTGGAGTAAATACAAGTTTGTTACTGGTATTCATTCATTTGCCATCTATGGTTCCTTTAAGCACAGTATAGTTTCCTTGCTTATTCCTTTTAAATTTTTTGAATGTTTGTTTTTGCTTTGTCTGACAGCATGATGATGAATCCCGGTTTTTTAGGATTCACTTGATGAATAGTAATTTTTTCCATCCCTTCAATTTTAGTTTTTGTTGCCTAGAGGTCAAACAACTAGTAAGTCTGAAGTCAGATCTGAACTAAGGAGAGGAGTCTTCCTGACTCCAGGCTCAATATTCTATCCACTGGACTTCTAGTTGCCCAGGTGTAAAATAGTCTTATGTTATTCAAATGACCTTTCCTTTGTATCTGGGAGACTTTCTCCTTATCATTTTTGGAATTTGTTGTTTCTGAATTTCTGAATGCTAGAGTAGAAGAGACAATCCAGCTTAACTCTTCTATATTCTCCTTCAAATAACCTTAAAATAACATGTCTCATTGAATATTGGAGCAGTGGAGTTAGGAAAAAGTTGAGATAAGCCATAATTTCATCTGAAAGCACCTTAGGATTTGACCAGAAGTTTTTGACATCAAGTTGGCAGCCAGCCTGG